>NC_136070.1:901426845-901866845 GCF_964261635.1 Lissotriton helveticus | reverse complement strand
GGCGCTGAGGCAGAACAAATCAGCCTTTTATCGAGGGGCAGTAATGCCTGCGCCCACTCGCTGCCTGCCCATTTTCGGGTTGGTTCAAGTCGGGGGTGGCGCAGTACTCCTGACATAGGCACACTTCTTAGGTGCTGCGTTATTTGTAGACGATGGCGTTGGAAGCACTTTACGTGAAAAGTGATTAGAAGATAAACATCTGTCGACATGACCATTTCATCTGCAGCCGGAAGTAGGTCAGCACTTCTTCTAGGATCCAGGCTGCTGTGTGCATACCTAACCATGAGCCTGCTCTGCAACGAGTATATGTTTCAATTGACATACGTGTTTAATGTGACATGCTGCGTTCGCCCAATTCGCTTTATATTTGGAGGGAGTGCCTTGCTTTGGACAGAACAGCAGCCCTGCCTCCTCTCTTCACCCACAATGAAATAGGAGCCGCCCCCCCAGAAGGGACCCCGCTCCCAAATTTCGAGGGTGTCCTAAATCTCAGGTGCCCTTTTTCATTAAACGAGGCGAAGACTACTTAAGGCGGATAGGAAATGCAACTGTGGATTTGCATGGACCCGCCCAGTGGGTGAGTAACGGGCCCGTTCTCCAATAGACAACTGCTCCTTGCCGAGCGCGGCCTGCTTCAGGTGCACAAGGCAGCACTCTGCTTGCTCCCAGCGTTGCTCCTGACGCTGGAGCCTTACAACCTCAGCTCACTTCTTTCAGTGCCTGCCCTGAACTCTTTTCTCCTTACTTTTATCTCGCTCTTTTTAAATACACACACAGCCACGCTTCTGGACACACGGTCCTACGGTCGGTCTCACCTGTAAGGGGACCCTGGGCCTTATTGATGTGTCGGATGTCCCTTTTCCGTATTCAGACGGGATGTGTCAATGCAGTTGCAATCTTAAAGAGAAATAACTCTTATGGCTATCATCAAATGTACGATGCGTGCAGCGAAAACGCAAGTAAACGAGAGTGTTAGACCAAATCCACGGGTAACGTGCTACTTACCCACCGTTCCACGGACGCTGCAAGTAATGACTGTTTCTGCAGCAAACAATGAGCACGTTCAGGGCAGGAAGGCCTGCCTCGAATCCTTTCCATGCCCTTTGCTTTGCTAATCCGCCATTTAACCTCACCCAAACCGTTGTACTAAATGAGCGCATTCACAATCAGAGTTCTGCTTGTTTCTCTTTTGCCATGTTGCACAGCATCGGCTATGCTGCATACTATTGCTAAAAAAACAAGCATTTGCAATGCAATAGGTCTCGTATTTGCGAGATTTTGAGAGCTACTGGCATTCTAAATGACAATGCCTTTAATTTGTGTTTTGACAACCTGCAAGCGGTGCATAAAACACGCCCTTTCTACTTGTAGTCCTTGTTGACTTAATAGCACCAAGAGATTTTGTTTTGGTAGTGTTTGTTAACGCTATACGAATGTTCATTTAAAAATAATTGCATTAATAATGATTATAATTATTAATATGAAGGAGGCTCTTCCTGTACTGAGACTAATGGAAGCTTGTCTGCTACGGTTTGTGCTGTATCCTGGTGTGTGAGAGAAACAAGCAGTGCTGCTGTCAGTGCTGGAATATTCGACGTGAGGGAAGCTTGCACAGCTGCTGCCTGTGTTGTAACTGTTCTCTATGCAGGGGATGGTGTTGGGGTGGGGGGAGTGTGTGTGTGTGTGTGTGTGTGTGTGTGTGTGTGTGTGCTCGCGCGCACCCTGCTGCTGCCTGTGCTGCACCGGTTATGCAAGGGATGCTTGCACTGATGCTGCCTGTGCTATATCTGTGCATGTGTGTGTGTGAGTGTGAGAGAGAAGAAACAAGTAGAACTTCTGTCTGAGCTTTACATGTTTTATGTGTGAGGGAAGCTTGCACTGCTGCTGCCTGTGCTGTACCTGTTCCATGTGTGAGGGAAGCTTGCACTGCTGCTGCTTGTGCTGTACCTGCTCCGTGTGTGAGGGAAGCTTGCACTGCTGCCGCCTGTGCTGTACCTGCTCTGTGTGTGAGGGAAGCTTGCACTGCTCCTCCCTGTGCTGTACCTGCTCTGTGTGTGAGGGAAGCTTGCACTGCTCCTCCCTGTGCTGTACCTGCTCTGTGTGTGAGGGAAGCTTGCACTGCTGCTGCCTGTGTGTGAGGGAAGCTTGCACTGCTGCTGCCTGTGCGTGTTCTATGTGTGATGGAAGCTTGCACTGCTGCTGCCTGAGATGTACCTGCTCCGTGTGTGAGGGAAGCTTGCACTGCTGATGCCTGTGCTGTACCTGCTCTGTGTGTGAGGGAAGCTTGCACTGCTGCTGCCTGTGCTGTACCTGCTCTGTGTGTGAGGGAAGCTTGCACTGCTGCTGCCTGTGCTGTACCTGTTCCGTGTGTGAGGGAAGCTTGCACTGCTGCCGCCTGTGCTGTACATGCTCTGTGTGAGGGAAGCTTGCACTGCTACCACCTGTGCTGTACCTGCTCTGTGTGTGAGGGAAGCTTGCACTGCTGCTGCCTGTGCGTGTTCTATGTGTGATGGAAGCTTGCACTGCTGCTGCCTGAGATGTACCTGCTCCGTGTGTGAGGGAAGCTTGCACAGCTTGCACTGCTGCTGCCTGTGCTGTGCCTGCTCTGTGTGAGGGAAGCTTGCACTGCTGATGCCTGTGCTGTACCTGCTCTGTGTGTGAGGGAAGCTTGCACAGCTTGCACTGCTGCTGCCTGTGCTGTACCTGCTCTGTGTGTGAGGGAAGCTTGCACTGCTGCTGCCTGTGCTGTACCTGTTCTATGTGTGTTGGAAGCTTGCACTGCTGCTGCCTGTGTTGTACCTGCTCTGTGTGTGAGGGAAGCTTGCACTGCTGCTGCCTGTGCTGTACCTGTTCCGTGTGTGAGGGAAGCTTGCACTGCTGCCGCCTGTGCTGTACATGCTCTGTGTGAGGGAAGCTTGCACTGCTGCCACCTGTGCTGTACCTGCTCTGTGTGTGAGGGAAGCTTGCACTGCTGCTGCCTGTGCTGTACGTGTTCTATGTGTGAGGGAAGCTTGCACTGCTGTTCCCTGTGCTGTACCTGCTCCGTGTGTGAGGGAAGCTTGCACTGCTGCTGCCTGTGCTGTACCTGCTCCATGCGTGAGGGAAGCTTGCACTGTTGCTGCCTATGCTGTACCTGTTCTATGTGTGTTGGAAGCTTGCACTGCTGCTGCCTGTGCTGTACCTGCTCTGTGTGTGAGGGACGCTTGCATTGCTCCTCCCTGTGCTGTACCTGCTCCGTGTGAGGGAAGCTTGCCCTGCTCCTCCCTGTGCTGTACCTGCTCAGTGTGTGAGGGAAGCTTGCACTGCTGCTGCCTGTGGAAGAGGTGTGGCGCCGCGGCCAGGGCGACTGACGCTGGAATCTGGGGACCACGGTTCGATCCCCGGCTCCGGCGGCAGGTTAGCCCAGCACCATGTGACTCTGGGCAATAGCTCGCTTAATCTTCCCGACGGCCCCCAGCGCCTAGAGACCCTGATTGTGCGCTTTACAAATGTGGACTTTACCTGTGCTGTACCTGTCCTATGCGTGAGGGAAGCTTGCACTGCTGCTGCCTGTGCTGTACCTGCTAGACGTTGACAGCTGTTGAAAGGGAGAATAGATTTGATTAATTTTTTTATTTACTTTATGCGTTTTTATATAACGCGGACTTTACCCGAAGGTGTCAAAGCGCTTCACAATGGGAACAGTAGCGTTACATGAGGAGAAAATTACAAGTGGACGTGTTACAAAAGCAAACGTTACATTCCATGAGGCAAAGATGACAATTGTGCATGTGTGAAAAAAGCAAACTAAATACAAGAGGTAGCAAGCGATACGTTACAAAAGGAAAAAGTGACATGTGTGCAATTACAAGTAGAGGTAAAAAAAAAAAGGCAGATAACAAGACCAGGGAGACATGGACGAGAAGGAAGACACTGGAGAAGAGACGGAGCAAGAAAAGTCAAGGCAGGGAGGTTGTTCTAAAAAAACAAATCTTCTGGTCGTGACGTGCGATCATTGGAGGGGGTGCAAGGGATGAGGGAACACGGCCTGGGGGAAGCTGGCTGGGGAGGGGGTTGAGAAATGCAAGGAAGTTAGGGGAGGAGAAGCCGCAGAGCGCAGGCTGGGCGAAGCCCTTTGATGTGCTGTGCGGCAAATGGAGGGAGGCTGATGCGCGTTCATGTTTGAACACGTGGTTCACATGAACTGCATGAAAACGCCAGCAAAAAGCTGGTGGTGTCATGAGCATTTTCAGCACTTGAATTCTCATTCCTCAATGCGCTTGCGCGCATTTAAGGTCACGAGACCTAAAAAACATTGGTGCAGCATAACCCAAGCCCATGTGGAATATCTGTGCTGTCTTAGTTGGCAGTTCAGAGTGCTGGTTAAGTGTTGTGTTGAATATTTATGGTGGGGTTGCTTAAAGGGATGTTTTGTTGGTGCTCTGTTAAATGCATTAGAACTATTCTGCCTAATGTTTCTTGTTAGATGGATTAACTAGAGATGTGTTGAGTTCCGCTGCATGTCGAATTGTCCTGTGTGCATGTTTCTAGACCAGAAATGGGGGTCAAATCACTAATTTAGTTGGCAGAATGCACAAGGCAGGGTTTCTGATAAATATACTTATGTCGGATGACAAAAAACAGGGGCTGTGCTAACCATTAAAAGTGGGGATAGTGTCTAATGCTGAGCTACTCCCACCCCCACCCCCCCAATACCAAGGTAACAATTCAAAAAACAATCAAAGTTGGTATCCTGAGAAGAGCCATTGCAACCTTCTAAAAGCCCAGATCTAAATATACTCCTAAATGACATGAAGTGGGATACTCATGCCCTTTTAACTGTTCCCTCCATACTTTCCACCTTTGTTTTGTATAGAATAACACCTCGGTGTTAAAAGAAACAGTCAAAGGCTAAGCAGTGATGTTGCAAACAGATTCTTGCCCTGCTTTCATTGGTCATAAGCTGAACTCTGAAAGATATGTACCTCAAGAAAAATCGTCCTGCAGTCGAACCAAGACGCATGTTCTTTTTTTGCTGTCATTAATTCCCAGACTTAATTAGGGCTCTTCACAATTTTTGTAAGCCACGGAGCCTAGTGTAAAATGCTTTGACACCAACTGCTTCACTGCAGCGATAAAGCACACACTAGCCTGGTGAAAGTCTCTTGAGACTTTGACACCTTTATTAATCGCTCTTAGGAGACCGAAGGGTACATCTAACCATTGCAGCATCGTAGAAGGGTCATCATGACTCAGTGGCAGCTGGCATCTACCAGGATGGGAGGAGGGGGCCGCACGCGCGGGAAATTATTATTCAAAACCAGCATTAAAAGTGCAATAGGTCTCGCATTTCATGAAGTTAAACCCATTTCCTTTGCTATAGAATACCATTAGCAAAGCAAATGGCTTTAACTTAATCAAAGGCGAGACCTATTGCATTTTCAATGCTTGTTTTAGATGAGTGGTTAGGTAACTTGTTTGATGTTTTGCCTTTTCAAGTCTTCACACTCTTCTGGGTTGCTCTATGGGTTCCTGAAAACATTTCAAGACTACAGAAGTTTATTTTTTTTTCAAACTAAAACTAACCTGTCGTAGCTCTTAGGTTGAAAATTCAAGTCAGTGGTTTTTAGCACCAGGCAACTGTGAGATTGACAGACTGAGCATTTTGTAAAGAAATGGTGCTGTCCTAGAACTCTTTTTGTGTTCTGCCTGGTAACTACTTTGTGTTCTGCAGTGTTCTTGCACACCAGATTCCCAACTCGCGGAAGTTGAAGCGGAAAAAGCAGGTGCGAGAGAAACTTGAAAGACGGGGCATCATCCCCAGGAAGCAGCGACTACTCCAGGCAAAACTGCTGAAGCCTGCCCGGGAGCCCAAGCCAGCACCAGCCCGAAGCCAGCCTGACAGAGGGTTCTATGACATCTGGGCAGAATCCAGTAAGTCGGTGGTCTTGTTGACGAGTGATGGATGCTCTGTTGGAAGAGCAAGTCTTTTTTTTTCCTTTGAATTATTTTATACCATGCACATGTCCATTCATCTTGATGTCAAATAAAGAAAGTGATAGTGATACATAGGTCATTATCCCTTTGCTCTTGTCTCAATCCATTGAACTGTGACTTTTTTTTAATTTGGTTATTTAAATAATCTTGGATATTGGCTTTCCTTTCCAGTTCAAAATCAATGCATTAGACCACCAAGCCATACACATTTGCAGATCTACAATAATCAATAGAGTAAATTCTGTGGCGCACCCAACAATATACCCGAACATTTCCTGAAAATGCATACATTTTGGTAAAGTTCAGATACTTCCACTCCAGTCTAAAATTGTAGATGAGCTACTGGAAGACCACCCCTTCCAAAATGGGCATGTCTTCAGTCGATAACGCTGTTCTGGTTGGGAAATCCTGAGGTTTTGGAGCTCTGATTGGTTTCGGTAAGCAGAATGGAATAACGATAAATGAGACAAAGCTCACATTTTTGGAATTTAAAATATCCATAAAATGGAAAATTAGTGAAGGGTGAAATGAGATTCTCCCAGTGTATTTGGGAGTGCTGTTGCACCTGGGAGGATCCTGATCCAGGTTTCTTACGGTAAAGGTCACTGATGGGCTGATTTTCACAAAATGAACAAATACGGAACATATTCTTCATGCATTATTGTAGGATGAAAAGTTTAGCATTGATCAGAGTATATTTAGTTTAATGTGACCTCGCGTGGCACGGCTGAATTATCTAAAGTTGGGAATGCTGCACTAACTGCCCAAGCAAAATTAATGTTTTGTAGGTTTTAAACCTAAATACCAAGACATATGTTTCTGTGTACAATTGAATAATATTATCACTTGTAAATTGCTACTATACTGGATTGAGAATTATGTATTAATCATAAACACTGCATTTATTAACAAAAAAAATAGGTGCAAGATTACAAATGAAGTTCTTTGAGCTTTCTTCGTGAAAGTGCTATTGTTATGCTGAACTCGATGGAATCTACCAATAATCCAAAATAATACATTTCTCAATTTCTGCTAATGCGCTCCTAGAACATTATGCCCAAAAAGCCTACCGGACTATAACAGATGACAATGTATGCATTAAAAACTGTTAAAGGATGATGGCGTGTCAAGGAATTCAGGCGTCATGAAAAAAAATGTAAACCTTGCACACTCCGAAAGTAGTACCACCTACTGGCTGTTTCTGAGGGACATTCATTTAGGCACTAGATAATTCGGCTCCGGTGTGCATATATTGGCTGCGCCTAAATCTAGGCAGCCTAACCCAGTACATGTTTTCACTGCTTTCCAGTTTGGCTTCATTTTAATTTAAAACCCAGCGCTGCCTTGGTGTACTTACTTTTATTCCTGGGTGGATCTTTTGGACGACCCGCATGATGCCTCTTCTCAACGGCACTTGCTGAAGACCCTCTTGGGCAGGGCCACTGGAATTATTTGGCTGGGTTTGCTAAATTATGTGGCAGGGTTTGCTAAATTATGTGGCAGGGTTTGCTATATTATGCGGCAGCGTTTGCTAAAATATGCAGTAAGAAAAAACAAATTAAGCTTTGTCATTACGGCATGCAGGTGGTTGCAGCTGCACTTTTTCCCGACACTACTACAATACTCTCTTCAATATGATAATCATG
Source organism: Lissotriton helveticus (assembly GCF_964261635.1). Classification (NCBI taxonomy): domain Eukaryota; kingdom Metazoa; phylum Chordata; class Amphibia; order Caudata; family Salamandridae; genus Lissotriton; species Lissotriton helveticus. Next base: position 901,859,223 of record NC_136070.1, on the reverse strand, counting down.
TTTTCTCTGTCAGTCTGTCTCAAGCCAATATTGCAACGCCAGATTGAAAATTCTAGTTTTGCAGCGTGAATCTTTCTGGATTCACTATGCTGTGCATTATTCCGCGGTCTTGTGGTTGGGTCCGGATTCGTAGTCTTTTCTTTTTTTTTTTTTTTTTTCTTAGCCCAGGTGGGCGTCGGCGTCACACCCCCTTGGGTGTATTTCCGGTGATGTCGGCATGCTTCCTGCGGAAGCTCCCACTCTTGGGCGCCATCTTCAGATTCTTTTTTTCCGCGGTCGGGTCTGGATCGTTCCCGTTTGGGCCCCAGACATTTTTGGAGAAAGAAGAAAGAAAATACGAGGAAAAGTCATCTGAAGACTCCAGGGGACTTCATCGACGAAAAACCAGCAAGGATAAGGCGTTTTCCATCGAGATCTTCGACGACCGTCGATGAACACGCGACCAGAGAGGCCCTGGACGCTCGATGATGGACAACACGCCGTTGAAGTTCTGCCGTAACTGCCACCACAAGTACGCGCAGAAGGACCAGCACCCGGTATGCAACCTTTGCCTACCGGTGGACCACGAAAGCGGAGACTGCAACGCCTGTTCCGCCTTCACCCCGAAGACCCTTCGTGTGAGAGAGAGGCAGAGGGTAGCACACGCCGCCCTGCAGGGGAAGGCCCCGACTCCGTCACTCTACGAGCTGGGGATGTCCTCCGAGGAAGAAGACAACGCTGCCGCCGAAGACGACAGCTACACGGTCGTAGAGACCGATTACACGAAGACTTCTGACAAGGTAGGAGACTCTTCGGCCCCCAAGAACCCGAGAGACTCTGAGTCTAGAAAAATCGAGGGCAAAACCCCGAAAGCGCCGACGCCAAAAAAGGCGGCGTCCGCGACTACTCCCAGGCCCAGCGGATCCTCCGAGAAGGAGTCCCCGGCGCCGAGAGCTGCTGATCAGCAGAAAACGTCGAAAATCGTCCCCGAAAAGGATCGATCGACGCCGAGGGAGAAAGACCCAAAACTGACGACGACGACGACCAGAGACCCAAAATCCGGTTCGACGTCAAACTTCGACTCCGAGAGGCACGGCGACGAGCCATCCGCCGAAGAGAGCGGCCGACCCATCCGACGCGGAACACGCGGCCGAGATGGAAAAGAAGGCGCCTCGAGGCAGAAATGGAGAACATCATGCAGCGGAAGAAAGATTTCGACGCAAAGATGAAAGCCTTCACGATCCCTCACAAGACCAAGCCACCGGTGATAGAGGCGGTCGAGGAGGAAGAGGAGATCGCCGAAGTCACAGAGGAACAAGACCAGGACGTCGAGGTGATCGACGACCAGGAGGAGTATGAGAATCCCTACGATAGTTACAACTATGGGGAGGAAGAGGATGGCAGGACAGACAGAGTCGGCACCCTCGGACCTTCAGGAGGTAGATTACATCGATGTCGACACCGACAGCCCGGAGGAGGTGGTCGACACTTACCCCTCGAGGCCCTCGCCGCCGGACGACATCTGGGCCTACAACTCGGTGATACAATCTGCCGCAGCAGCTTTCAAGCTCAAGCTCGACGAAGAGAAGCAGAAAGCAGACTTCCTTCTAGAAACATTGCTTCCAACACAAACGAGGAGCCAATTCCTTCCAATGCTCGAAAGCGTCTTGGCTCAGGGGAAGGAAGCATTCAGGGAGCCCGCAACATGCAAAGCAGTAACTCCCAGAACTGAGAAAAAGTACAAACATGCCGCAAAGGACCCGGCCTACATTCAGGGCACGGTCTCCGCAGACTCCATTATCACGGCCACAGCAAGGAGGAGGGCTAACGTACCCACTACCTCGGGCCCGCCACCGGATAAGGAGAGCAAAAGGATGGATCTGGTGGGCAGAAGGATCGAACGGAATGCCGCGACCCACTGGCGTATGGCTAATTCCAACGCCCTGATAAACAGGCACATGTACCAGATCATGGAGGGGCTGGGGCAGTTGGTGAAGGACCTGCCCCAGGATGCCAGGCAGAAGGCCGAAAAGCTGGTTGAAGAGGGAAAGAACGCAGCTAATTCTTGCCTTAAGACGGCCCTGGATGGGACAGACACAGCCAGCAGGCTCATGATGATGGGTGTCACGGAAAGGAGGCACGCCTGGCTCAGGATTTCAGGTTTCAAACCGGAGGTGCAACACAGCATCCTGAACACACCGTTCAACGGCAGCACGCTTTTCGGGACAACAGTTGATGAAACGCTCAGCCAACTGAAAAAAGATAACGAAACAGCAAGATCCATGGGAGCATTGCAGTTCAGAGGGAACAAGAGGGGCACCCCGTCACGGAGGCCCGGCGGGAGAGGCGGAAACCAGCCAGGTACATCACACCAGGCTTTCCAGCAAACGCACCAGTCAGACCCGCAAGCTCAGCATGGTCAGCAGAAGCAGTCCTGGCAGTACCAACAAAGAGGCCAGTCCTTTCGAGGGAGAAATGGACGGGGACAAAATAGGAGAGTAGGGCAGCAGCCCACCTCTAAGTGACTTCAAAAAACTCCGTGTGCCCGCCCACAAAAAAGGTCCCAGGGGGCAGCACGTGCAGATGGGTCAAGACAAGCTAGACACCTACGACCACATGACACCAGTGGGAGGAAGATTAAGATTTTACCTCAGAGTGGAGAGAAATCACATCAGACAAATGGATCCTCAACATTATCCAATTCGGATACTGCATAGAATTGGAGGGGAGACCAACCAGCAGAAAACCAAAAAGAAAGCCACTAGCAGGCAAGCAGCTGCAGTGTCTTCAGGAGGAGGCGAAGGAACTCCTGCGGAAACAGGCCATAGAACGGGTACCCTTCAAGGAAAGAAACACAGGAATATACTCAACGTACTTCCTGGTACCAAAGGTAGACGAGACAATGAGGCCCATTCTAGACTTACGTTTCCTGAACAAATTCATAAGAACGCAAAAATTCAAAATGACCTCCCTGCAAGAGGTGCTCCCACAGTTGCAGACCGGGGACTTCATGGTCACAATAGACCTCAAAGACGCCTACCTGCACATCCCAATGAACAGAAAGCACAAACACATGCTCAGGTTCACCATTGGAGAAAGCCACTACCAGTTCACGGCACTGGCCTTCGGACTAAAATCAGCACCAAGAGTTTTCACACAGTGCCTCGCAGCAGTCGCAGCGCACCTACGAAGGCAAGGTATACACGTATACCTTTATCTGGGCGACTGGCTGGTGAAAGCAAACTCATACCAGAAATGCAAGCAGCACGCACATACAGTGACTAGCACGCTCATAAACCTGGGGTTCTCCATCCATTGGAAGAAATCATCAATGGAGCCGGAACAGGTAAAAATCTTCCTGGGAGCACAGATCAACACCTTACAGGGCAAGGTGTTCCCCAGCGAGAAGAGGGCGAGGGCGCTGGTGAAAAACTCGCCTCTACCGGAAGGGACATGCTCGGACAGTGAGGACTGCGAGCAAGATCATGGGGATGATGGCATCATGCATCCACCTGGTACCAAATGTACGACTCCACATGAGACCCATTCAAGAATGGCTGCAAGAGCAATGGTCACAAGCCACAGGCGGTTGGGAGGATCTAGTGGTTGTAACGCACGCAGTGCAGAAGGAGATGGCATGGTGGACCATGGAGAACATAACAAGGGGAAAGCCTCTAACGCCCCCAACGCCAACAGTGACCATCACCACAGACGCATCCCTGAAGGGATGGGGCGCTCACATGGAGGAGCTCAAGGTGAGGGGACTGTGGACGACAACAGATGCGGCAAAGCACATCAATTACTTAGAACTGAAGACGATCTTCTTTGCACTGAAAGCCTTTCAAACAAGACTGTACAAACACAAGGTATTGATACAAACAGACAACACCACTGCGATGTTCTACATCAACAAGCAGGGGGGCACACAGTCAGCACCGCTTTCAACGCTGGCGCAGGAGATATGGAGATGGGCCATCCCTCTCAAGATAGACCTGCTAGCCATACACCTACCAGGGAAGGACAACATACAAGCCGATTGGCTCAGCAGGCAGACATCGGCATCCCACGAGTGGGAGCTCAATGCTCAGGAGACAAGGTGCCTGTTCGACAGGTGGGGGACACCATCGGTGGACCTGTTTGCCACACGCCAAAATGCAAAATGCCAAAACTTCGCATCCAGGCAGCCCCAAGAGGGGTCACTGGGGAATGCCCTATGGATAGATTGGTCAAGGACATTTGCTTACGCCTTTCCCCCGATACCACTGATGCACAGAGTGCTGAGCAAGTGCAGAGCGAGCAACATGACACTGATACTGGTCGCACCACAGTGGGCGAGGCAGACATGGTACTCGCAGATCATGGAGATGACACAGTGTGCACCCCACAGATTCAGCAGGAGGAAAGACCTACTCTCCATGCAGAACGGAGAGGTGCTACATCCAGAGCCAGAGAGCATGAGCCTAGTGGCGTGGCTCCTGAGGACATAGAGTTCGCACATTTGAGACTACCAGAAAGCACCCTGAGAGTACTTAGGGAGGCACGAAGGCCCAGCACTCGAAAGTGCTACGTTGCGAAATGGAAAAGATTCACAATATGGTGCAGACAGGAAAGACTACACAATCGAATGAAGAGGGACTCCACAGTGCTAAGGTACCTGACGCACTTGCTGGAGAAGAACCTTAGCTCATCCTCTTTAAGAGTCCACTTGGCAGCGATAGTCGCCTACACAAGGGGAGAAACTTGCAGGAGCTTCTTCACATCACAAGTGGTGAAGAGATTCCTAGAAGGGGCGAAAAGGATCGCACCACCCAAGCGGGTGCCGCCACCTGCATGGAACTTGAACACAGTCCTAACGGAACTCATGAAAGAGCCCTTTGAACCACTTCACAAAGCCTCCCTAAAGATGCGAACTATGAAAACAGCCTTCCTGGTTGCAATAACGTCCTTACGCAGAGTCAGCGAGCTTCAAGCGCTGACGCTACAAGAACCATACATACAAATACACAACGATAGAGTTGTGATGAGGACTGACCCACACTTCATGCCGAAGGTGGTATCCAAATTTCACATGAACCATTCTATACAGATACCGAGTTTTTTCCAAAAACCTACAACCAGCGCAGAGCGAGCTCTGCACACCCTGGACGCCAGAAGGGCAGTCATGCACTACATTGAAAGGACAAAGGGACACAGGAAAACAAAACAGTTTTTTGTGTCATTCGCAAACAGCTTCATGGGCAAAGCAGTAACCAAAAAGACCATTGCACGATGGATTGCACAGACAATTCAACTCTGCCACAAACGTGCAGGACAGGAACTGGCTGAGGGGACACGTGCCCACTCCACCAGGAAGAAGGGCGCTACAATAGCCTTCCTGGCTAACACACCCATAGAGGACATATGCCTGGCGGCAACATGGGCTTCGGTGCACACGTTCACGAAGCACTACTGTGTGGACATACAAATGAACAAGGAAGCTCAAGTGGGACAGAAGGTGCTACAGCACATATTCAACACCCAACGCTCATCTTCCACCCAGCCGCCACAGAGATGAGAAACCGCTACAAAATCTATGCACAGCATAGTGAATCCAGAAAGATTCACGCTGCAAAACGAATAGTTTTCTTACCTGTCGGTGTAGTTTTGCAGCTTGAAGATCTTTCTGGATTCACTAGCGAACCCACCCACTTCCGCCAGAAAGATGAGGCTGGAGAGAGAAGAGGTGGTTAACTAAAGAATGGACTTTGAAAGTACAAGGCGGTAAATACAAACTAAATAGAACATTGCCATTACTTCGGAAACGAAAAACACGGAAAAAAAGAACCCGAAGATGGCGCCCAAGGTGGGAGCTTCCGCAGGAAGCATGCCGACGTCACCGGAAATACACCCAAGGGGGTGTGACGCCGACGCCCACCTGGGCTAAGAAAAAAAGAGAAAAAAAAAACAAAGAAAAGACTACGAATCCGGACCCAACCACAAGACCGCGGAATAATGCACAGCATAGTGAATCCAGAAAGATCTTCAAGCTGCAAAACTACCCCGACAGGTAAGAAAACTATTCGTTCCCGTCTGCGATAAATGGAAGTTTTCCCAGTGCACTTGTCTTGGCTGCATGTTTCTTAGAGTTTTTGAACTCTAAGAAAATAGACATCGAGAATATCAAACCTAAACTAATAAAATTGAATTCCCTTTTGCACATTTAAAATTTCAAAATAAACCTAAACTAGCTTGAGTCATTTAACGTTTCCTTGTGGAAGTTAGGAGTTATTGCTAGGTTGTGTCTGGAACCTTTAACTAGTTACACTTAAACCCTCCTTCGGAAACGGGGAGATTTAAAAGGAATTTATCAGCAAGTTGCTTAATAAATTGCAACTTTTGGGTATGTCGTTTTTTTTTCATACAAATGTTTTTGATTTACCTCGTTCTCCTTTGTTAATTTTTTGTTTTTGCCAGTCTGTTCGCTCCCTCTTTTCATTCTTTAGGAAGTGTCGTGTCGCATGTTCACCAGCAGGTGGCAACTTTGTTTCATTTATTTCAGTGGAGCTAAAGACTTGAATGGTTTTGTAACGTAATACGGTTCTAGCCTGACATGGTAAATCCCTATAAAGAAATCCGGGTCAACGGGTATAGCGCCCTCATCCACTGGGGTTGATAAAAGGTTCAAGCGAGACACTGAACAATGATGTGCGTGATGTTGCTTGCTGGCACATGGTAAGCTCAGACGTGCAAGTTTTCCCTCCTTTCCTGAACCGAGAAGGTAATGCTAGCTTGTCTGATACCTGTACTGGAAGCCGCTGCACTGCAGTGCCTAGCAGCAGAACTGGTACCACACCATCCGCAGCAATTGTATACCCCCCCCATCCACACACTTTGCGAAAAAGCTCAGGGTGTATCGCTGCATTTCAAGTTTTCTTCACAAACAGCAGGCACTGCTGGCTCCCCTAACTTAATTCACGAGCTCAAATCCCTTTACCCAGTATACAGGGGCAATACATCAATATATTGATGACCATTATTGTCCGACACAAATATTGTGTTCATAAATATGCTCTAATTTGGTGTAGATTCTCTATTACTTACTCCAGCGGGACAATAGCATTGTGGACTCTTTTTTTGCCACATTATTTCTGGTGATACTGTGACAGCAAAATTCTAGGACCACACTAAATGGGAAAAAGCTGGGCAGTGTAAATGTATTCATATTCCTCTACGTCCTTACACGGCTACTAACGTCTGCTTACGCCTTCTGGGATTCCTGTGTTGAGAGCTGTTAGAAGATATCTTAATTTTTCTCACCTCGTGCCTTAGGCTCCCCCCTTTGAAATGTGTGATCCCACCCCACCAGCAATAACCTGTCCTTTTCATATTTCCTTTTGATAGATCCCTTGGATGATGCTCTAGCAGGCAAGGACAGCTTTTACTTGGAGCAGACAAAGAAGTTTCCAGTGAAGGTAGCTACTCAACATGTTGTGCAGTAGCATTTGTATTTTTATTGTATTGACCTTCACTGTGTAAGAGATCGCTCTGTTAATGGCTGGTTAAGTACGACTTGATAGAACACACATTTTCTTCCCCTCCTGCCAGCGACCTGATCGCATGAATGCAAAGCCTTCTCAGTTGCCCGCTGTTGAAGTGATCTCTTCCGGGGGATCATACAACCCAACCTTCGAGTCTCATCAGGTACGTGTGGAGGTCTCTCCGTTTTTTGTTCGATCTGTCCTTTACACTCAACTGTGGCGAGGACCTTCATGGGGTGCCCTGATCAATAATTTGAGTCTCTACCTTGGACCTTCACGTGGTGCCCTGATCAATAATTTGGGTCTCTACCATGGCCCTTCACGGGGTGCCCTGATCAATAATTTGGGTCCTTATTTTGTGCTGTAAAGATGTCTTCCTGTGTCCTTCAGCATGGAGAGCAACACCTCTTTCTGATGGCAGTGGTCCTTTTGTTTCTCTCTTAGGCATTGCTGTTACGTGCTCATGAGGTAGAGCTGAAGCGGGTGAAGGAGGAGGAGAAGCTGAAGAGGCAGCTGAGCTTTCCCACCATCGACCAAGCTCCGACCAGTGTGAGTGCATCTCCTTAGCCTACAATCTCGGTCCAAGGTGACCCTTTCCATTTGAACTATGCAAGTCGCTCCTTGAGTGCGGGAGGTGCCTGTGTGTTTGATTGTCCTAATTTTTGTTAATTGCAATCTGAATGCCTTTGGTGAATTTCGTTTTTCAACTCATGATGTTGAAAAGGGTGGCACTTCTCTTTTGAGTGATTGTTAAATATGGTGTGAAAAAGGGGTTCACAAAATAGTATGAGAAACCACTGCTGTGTAGAATGCTGCCGCCAGTTTAATTCGAGTGTTGATATCTTACCATCTTGAATAACTTCACTGGGTACCAGTTCAAAACGTATCCTTATTAATTATCATTGGTTCTAGGGCTCATAGCCTACTATTATTTCGGTCTCATAAATCGTACTGACCGGCTTCATCATTTATAGTCCTCCCAGAACCCCGATGTCATCTGATGCTCCTCTGTTTAAGATACCCAGGTTCAGGCGTGCCAGAAAGGGAGTCTGTTCTTTCCCCTTTGTGATGGTTAATACCTTGAATAACCTACCTTCTTCCCTCTGTCTTAGCACCAGTGAAATGCGGGTTAGGAAACCGCTGAAAACCTGGTTGTCTAACTTTTCCGGTTGCTTTGGTGCCTTTTTGTTCTGTAGCTCCAGGACGCCCTTTTGAGTAGCTGTTGCGCTCTATAAATCCACCTCCCATTCCTCCTCCCTCCTGATTATGTGCACTGGGCGTTAGTTGTGTAAGAAATAGCTAAGATGCAGTGGAAGTGGACTCCGAGATGGGCAGGGCACATGCGTGTGGTGCTATTGGACTCTGTCGGAGTGACTCAATGTAGTGTTTTCGTACAAAATATTCTAATGCTCTGTGGGACCTCTTTTATACATAGTCCTATCAAATGTGGGTCTGATTGCTGCTTGTGTTATTTAAGAAAATAAAAACTTGGGCTACACCGTCGGTTACTACCTCGGTCACTGCTGTGATGGGCCATAGTTGGCTCCTGAGTGTCTCCCTAGTTGTCCGAATGCTAAAGCAGTGCTTCAGAATTCATGGAAGAAGCCAGAACTGGTTGACAGCTCGTTTTTTGGGGTGGGAGAGGCCTTTAAGTCCTCAGTTTCCCTGGTGAGTTAATATGCCTCATATTGCGGTACAATAAGTATTCATCCACTCATGCCATCCTCTTCTAGATGCGGTGCCATTCTTTTTGACAAGCCTGTTAATAGGTCAGTAAGCTTTTGCCTAATGGAATACTCGTGGTTACAAAGTGAAAAGGTGGATTCTCCAAGTGAATTAGGGGGGGGGGGGAAGTAACATAGTCACCGTTGAGAACAAGAAAGGTGGCGTGGAGCTTTTATTGCTGCTCAGGGGTGATTCTAGTGGTGTAATTTTCCACGTGAACTCCAGCATGTCCTTTCTGATCCTTTGTCAGTTAGACCATAAGAACATAAAGTGGAGAAGTGCAGATTATCCCTATAACTCCAACATACTATGTTAACTTTCTGTGCCTCACCCATGCAGCATTCACTTTCCCTTACTATTTTCCCCTGCTTCTTTTAACTTTCTCTGTCCTTCCCCATAATATTCTATCTTTTCTCGGATTGCTCTTTCCGATTATGCCCCAGTTCTTAGTTTCCGCTCCCTCCGTACTTGTAATTTTTTTTCCTTTATTTCAGCTTCCTTTCCCATAAGCCCAAGCCCATCATCCCCTTTCCTCTCCAAGTCAACGGGTGTAAATTTGAGTCTTCAATATCTTATCTTATAGTTAATTTGTGTATCTATGAGTGAATAAAGTATGAGTCTCTTTTAGTAATCTAAACTTTTTGTAATGGATAGGTCGAACCTGAATTTAACACATTTTTGCATTTTAGTGTCCTTGCACTTGCTGTAATTTAAAATTTGAATTGTCTGTTCTATTCTTATTGATTTACACAGCCTGGATGCTGTGTTGCTTGAGTCTGCTGCTGCTAGTTGTAATGTTCCGTCTTGTGCCAATTAAGGTTGTGTTTATGCCATGTGGCACGGTGTGATTTTTAGCTTATGAAGGGTTACCATGCTCAAGTCGTGTGCCAGTGATAGTGGCTTTCATGTCCTGCATCCTTCTGTGTGGCTGTACAGTACTGCGTAGTAGAGATATCTTGGATGGTGGTGAGGACTATTTCATGATATTGTTTGGTCTGTTTACATGGACGGTTGTTATGTCCATTGCAGTTGTTCAGCGGTTTATACGTTTGCGCTTATATGCATTTGTGTATGGTGCGATTGCATGCTGTTATTAGGTTGTGTGTACCAGGCAGAGCAAGTTGCTTGGTTGCTAAAGACCTAGGGGCAGATTTATGAAGCCCTTGCGCCACGTTTACGCCGCTGTTGCGTCACGCAAGGCGGCGTAAACGTGGCGCATCCCTACGAACGATTTACAACGTGACGCATCTAGGCAGATGCGTCACGTTGTAAAGCCCTGCGCCGCATGTGGGCGTTCCGGCGCAGGGTGGGCGTTCCGGGGCAGGTGCGCCTCGCAAAAGTGGCTGAGTGAAATCTATGAGATTTCACTCAGTCACTTTCTACGTCACTTCCTTACGCCTGCTTGCAGCAGGCGTAAGGGTGACGCACAATGCATAGTATAGGTGGCTCCTGTGCATTGCAGGAGTCATGTCGCACTTGCGACATGACTCCTGCAATGCGCCGCCCGTACGTCGAGAGATGCGTCACACATCCTCACTTCCTTGCACCATGGTGCGCCGCATCATAAATGCGGCGCACCATGGGTGGCGTAGCAGTGGCGCACCATGGCGCATGTTAACTGGCGCATCCCTGGGGATGCGCCAGTTAACATAAATCTGCCCCCTATTGTGAGCTTACCAAGGACCTACAGGTGCTTTAGAGCACGCCCATAGCATACCCTTGTTTGGCTTTGTCACTCATTTCCTGGTTACTTATTTATTGGTTTTACTTGTTTATCTTGCTTTTCCCTTCCCTGGAGCATAGCCTCTTTACCATGCCCTCCATAGGCTCATTTGTGTTTTTCCACTACTCAGTTTTGATTGGAGAACGTATTTTTTTTTTTTTTAGCAGTCCACCAGAGACTGCTAAATAATAGATATGTACCTATCTTTGTGTATTACTTTATAAAACATGTAAAATAATTATGTTAAGAGAAAAATAATAATAACAATAATAATAATCAATAAATAAAAAACCTCTTTGGTCTACATGTACATACTTCCATTGTGCATCTATGTACCTTCCATGTACTTGGATCTGTGTGTTTGTTACTTTTCTCCTGAAAAAGCATATCCAATGCACTACCCTATTTCTCATCCTGTGCCTCTATCAATATATTTAATCTAAATATACTTCCTTCCTTTATGTATCTATATACTTTCAATGTACTTATGGATCTATATATTTATCACTTTCTTCTAATTTAGCATTTCCAATGAACTAGCCTATTTCTCAGCCTATACTTCGCTCAATATATCTTCTAGCACAACCTTCTGACTCATCTCAAACTTCTTTCTACTACTCCTTCCAATGCACTTCCCTATCTCTCATCCTATACATCTATCAATATATCCTCTACATCCACTCTTATTTATCCCAAACCCCATACCACTACTATGATTGCCAAAATAACCCTTTCTAGACTCTCTCCTGCTCTACCCCTCCTTGCATCACCTGATACCTCTTTTTACTACACCGATCCCCTAAAACAAACCTTTCTAATCTCGCCCCTCTGACTCCTCCCCTCAAACTCCTTTTTACTCTTCCAAAAGCCTCTTCCTACTGCTAAGACCTTAAAAAAATTTTTTAAAATTCTTCACTCTTTATTCCTCCACTATCCTTTTCAATCAAAATTAACAGACTAATGTGTTAACTTTTAAAATTCCATATTCAGCTATACTAATATACTGCCCAAATAACTGAATAACATATCTACTACTCAAATTACTTCATATTTATACTATACTAATTTTAAACACTAATCCTTTATGGGTTCCGGAGTGGCGTGCTACTCGCCATAAAAGCGCTTCAACACCCATCAGGGGTAACAAGTGCTATATGAATGCAAACCTTTCTTTCCCTTTTATCCCTCCGCTATCCTTCTCACTCCAAGTAACAGACTCATATCCACCACTGAAATTACCTTGAATTTCACCATATTAATTCACCACTAATCCTTTATAGGCTTCCTGAATAGCGTGCGTCAACAAGCGATAAATAAATACAAACCTTTGTCCTCCTCTATCCTTCTGCTATCATTCCAAATCCAAATAACTAACTAACCTATCCACCACTTGAAATGTACTTGCATGTTTCACTATACTAATTCAACACTAATCCTCTATGGGTCCCGGAGTAGCGTGCTACCTGCCGAAAAAGCGCTTTGACGCCTCGTTAGGGGTAGTAAGCGCTATATAAATGCAATTACAATACAATTTAATACCCTCTCCCTCCCACTCCGGGTACTTGAGAAAAGAAGGGCGGTAGACCGCACGTATTTTATTTTTAAATTTATTTTTTCACGGATGTGTACTTGTGAACTTGTAGCAAACCTTTAAAAAAATTGTTTAGGCCCTCAGGCCTAGGGGGTTAGGGTATCGGTACCCTGCTCTCTTGTGTCTTTATTTTTTTTTTAAAGTTTACTTTTTGTTCGGACTGAGTCCCGAGTCTTACGATGGCTGCCACCACTTCCTGATTAAGGTGGCTGCAGCCAATCAGAGCTCACTTTGAGCTCTGTCTGCTCGGTGGATCCTCTTTTGTGGGAAATATTCACGTTTTTTTACCCTTAATGTCGTCAAAACTACTGAACGAACTAACACCAAACGCAAAATCAATTCTTTCTAGCTTTCTGCCAAATTTGGTGCAAGTCCTTTCAGCGGTTTGGACTATAAAAACGGATGGGGAAAACACGTTTCGAGGACCGCCACCCCCCCCTTTTTTTTTTTCTTCTTGTCCCCGCATGACTGATCACTCCAAAACTTTTCATATGCAAACTAGTCAAAAAGTATAACTTTTTATTGGGAAAGTTTAATCAAACTTGACCAAAGGTATTAGCAACACAAAAAATTCAACTCCTATGGAAACACGTTCCTAGCTATTACTACCCAGTTGCTACTGCCACTGTGTAATCTATCCTACCTAGACAAAAGTGCATTGGCACACTTAAAATAAAAATATTGACCTAAGTTGTACCTACCATCAGTGGTAAGGCATGTGCATGCCTACAGAATGACGCAACCACTAACTGGCCGCGTCATAGCACTTACTTATTTATTTTGCCAATCAAAATAGCATAGCATGCTGTTGTTCTTTTTACCTATCCTGTTTTGGATTGCCAAAAGGCATTCATTAAACCAGTAGATCCCAAAGGAAAGACCTATTGGCTTTGCCGTTGTAGTTGACTTTGGTCATACCTCCTGCTAGTGTGTATGGCTTTGTTGGGTTGTAGCAAGGTTCACACACTATGACCATATATTGATACTTCTTTGGGGTCATAGTGCACATCAGCGTGTTATAGCAGTCTTTGAGTTAGGGTTTTGTAGCGCTTTCCGTTTATGGCATAAATAGCTTTTTTGGTGTGTTTTAGTGTTTTAGTAGATCCATGATGTGTAATTGTATAGAAAGGGAACAATGCTGTGTCCTGTCCCTTGTGTATATCATTTGTTTCCTTTGTCTCGAACTTTATGATTTAATGTCAGGTTTGCTTGCTTCCCCTTGCCCCTAATTTTGCATACTAGTAGTTTTCTTCCCCTTTTTCCCTTCTCTATGCTTTTCCTGGGCTTCTTGCTTTCCTCTCTCGGCTTCCTTCCCACTTTTTCCTCTTTTCTCTGTAACCTTGGGACCATCTCCTTCTTTGCGCGGTCTTTTGTAATAACCCGGTCTCACTGGTTTGGTCCTCTTTAGGAAACCGTATTTCGAGAACTATGTCAAGGTTTGTTGGAAGATTCAGATGATGAAGAATCGAAAGCCAACCCAGTCAAGTCCATGGAGGACAATGAGGACCAAGAAGATGAAGATGAAAATAGAGGGAATCCAATCTCAAAAGCTGCTATTGGAGAGAAGAAAACTGAAAGGCAGAGGAAACGAGAAAAACAAGCGAAAGTTTTGGTAGGCAAACTTTATTTTTTGTGTGTGTGTGTGTGTGTGTGTTAGTGTGTGTTGGTGTGTGTTAGTGTTATTATTTATTTGTTTTTTTGCCCCGTAATCTTGACTTGTGAAACTTTTGTGGTGCTACTTTCACTCCACAAAACGTTTACCGGTCTCTTTCAAGTAGTGGTTCCTCATTTTACACTTGGTTCAGTTTATCTCCTGTGGCATTATACTGGTTGGTGGCTGCAAGGCATGGGTGCTAGAAGTGACAGATTACTTTTCAACAGCACGATTTCAGAGCAGATCATGCCTTAATGTGTGTTATTAACTGAATTTGCTGGCCAGAATTGCTCTTAATTTGTCCTTCAAGTAATGGCCTCTGCCACGTGTAAGGGTCTATGTAGAGGGCGATTTTATTTTATCAGCTACGAGCAGCAAGTCTAAGATGACCTACAACCCACTCAGCCAACGAGTGTCCTGCAGCTGCCCCTTTGGTCAAAACAAAACCTACCTTAGAACTATGACTTAACGCCATTCAGATTCAGTCCAGGATCAATCTGTCGGGGAATGATTCCTGAGAAGAAGTTGTCAGCTAGTTGTCTGCAAACTTAGCATTCTGATATGTCGTCGGACATAAATGATCTGGTTAGGTTGCAGATAGTTGTTCATTCTGCACCTTTATTTCTGGGCCATATTATGAAAAGTACCCCAGGAGTTCGACAGGCGGGTGCACCCTTTTTTTGCAACCCAACGTCACTTTGGTGCCCCTTTTATAACATCAGACACTTGGGCTCCCCTTAAACTAAATTGTGCTAGTGCACAAGTTGCACAATCTCAAGGGGGCTTTGCGTGTTTTGCATGGAGCTTTTCTGCTGGTGCACAGGAGCTATCCTCTGAGTGAGGTGGACATAGTTAAACCCCTGAGTGTGCCACTTGCACACACCCATCTCCTCCCAGACATACCCTCTGCAGGTGGATGCCGTCACTTGAAACAACCAGCTGCAGGGGAGTATCTTGCTGTACCCAAACCCCTCCCCACTCCCCCCCACACTCCCTTCATTCCTCCCCTATCTCCCTCCTTTGAAACTGAGGCTGCAGGGCAAAAGGTGGACTGGCTGCTTCAAGCACCTGATGCTCCATTATGGATAGTGGTCCAGGGCACAACCCGCATATATGCCACTGCTCTCTGCAACCCGTGGTACTTTGGTATTACAGAAGGGGCTACAGATGCTTCCACGGGCCCATAAGTAACAGAGGTCACCGCCAGTGCTATATATGTGCTGACACTATTCCCATGAAACTTTTTCGTATTTGCATCAAGCACCGTCCCAGGCAAGCGAGGAAAACCTTTGCACCCGTGCCGTGTTATAGACATGGACGCAGCAGCAAAGAAGCGGTCGGGAGGTGCATTGACTTTGCAGCACATTGAGGTGGCATACAGTCTGTGCACCTTGTGAGGCCAGACAAACCTAAAAACAGGTAATAACATGACCCGCACTAGAAGACTTTACATACAACGGGGTCACTTTTGCTACCCAGAACCAGACAGCCTCTGTCTAGTTGTATGGCTCCTGAGGACTTAAAATTCAGGAACTTACTACTCCCTAGGGGATGCATGGAAATGCTGAGGCAGTCTATGAATGCCACCTAGTGGACCAGATTTGCCTAGTGGTGCAGGAAAGGGGAACTAACAGATTACCTAACAAGAGACACTATAATAATTGGATACTTACAATCCACATCCATTATTCAGCGCCATGATACCCTTCTGGGTCAACATGCAGAGGGAGAGGTGTGACGCAGTGGCCAGAGTTCACTGTTCGATCTCCAGCTCAGCATCATGTGACTCTGGGCAATAGCTCACTTGATGTCCCTGAACGCCCCCAGCGCATTGAAACCTTTATGGGTGATGTGTTATGTAATGTTATACTTGACATCCCTTTCATACTCATTGTTAAAGGTACACCTCCCAACTACAGTGGAATGCATCAAGGAGCAAAATAGGAAGGAGTCTCTGTAATACCCATTCATCAAAAGATTCTAATGTGGTGCCACTTATTTAGCCCCTTCAAGTCAGCATCCATACAATATGGAATCTTAATCTGGTACTAACAAAGTTAAGTGAACCCACGTACAAGGCAAGATTCTAATTCCTAACCCTATAGGCGTCGTTGTTGTTTGCTATCACATCACTATGCCGGGTCAATAAGCAGCAGGCATTCATAGCACAGGGACCCTAGCTACAAATACATCAAGACTGGGTAGTCATGAGCACCAATGTGCAATTCCTCCCAAATGTGATATCGCACTTCCTCGTCAACAAGGCAACACAATGATCTGCCCTTTTCCAACAGCCTAAAACACAAGCTGAAAAGGATGTACACAAAATAGATGTCTCCCAATTACAGTAACATATTACCAACAGGAAACGAGACAGTTCAGGAAGGGAGCCCATTCTTAATTTCCTGTTCACCAACAAATCAGGGCTCACCAGACACTAAAAGGACCTTAAAAAAGTGAATTGTGCAAACCATACAGACGTGTACAAGATAGCAATAGTAGTAGTAAATGGATTGTGTGGCTAACTCCTCTTTAAACCACATCTGCAGTGGCTATCTTTGCATAATGTCACAAACACTAAAGTGTAGACTTTCAGGTTAATGTGGAAGCACAAGCATTAAGACAACTGCTTACAAACGCACACTCGCTTCAACCAACCTGTGAAGTGGGGGTAATACTGCTCCGTAATCGATCCAAGGCATGTGACTCCAGAAAAGATTTACGTTGAAAAACATAAAAGGTTCTTTACCTGTAGGAAAAGTTTTGAAGCATGAAAAATGTTCTGGATTCACTTGAACCTCTCACCTCACCAGATATGTGGTATCATTTTCAAATAAGATGGGGAAATTAGTTAAGTAGAAGGTAATAAAATAAGTACAAAGGAAATAAGCTCAAGAACAGTACAGGTCACTAAAAAAAGGGGAACAAATCTAAAGATGGCAACTATTCACTGGGACATTGTAGGCATACATTTGATATCGAGGGCTGGTGACCATTCCAAAGGCCAATGGAATTATGTGATTCTGGGTCACAGCATTTTCCACATAATTATGAATTTGTCGCATTTCCCCACATAATCGGTCACCTGCTGCATAACCTGCAGATTATAACAAAAAAATTGTTTCTAGCTCAAACAGATCAAAAATTACTAAAAACACTGCAAAACATTGCCACGTGGTGGAAATTTCTTCGCAACGATTGACTAGGCACCTTTCAGTTGCTTATTGCTTTATTTAGATACTGGTACCAATGAAGTGAAACCCTTTCCAAACGGTGCTTACATGTAAAAATGATAAAATAATGAAGGAATATTACCACAAAATGTGCTGCATTAAGCCACATACCTTGTTTTGTCATGCCACATAATATAGTCCTAATTTGGTCCTTTCCTCCTGCATAATTTCAGTGGCCCTCACTGAACCCCTCTGAAAGATCGACGCCCAAATAAGAGGAAAACCAAGACCGGGCCATTCCAGATTTAACCACTAGATGGCAGAATAATACACCGCATGGGTATCCAGAAATGTCCTCAATATGCAAAATTTCGCTAACCGGGAAATAACCTTTCTGTTGCACCACAGTGCATACTTGGGCTGTGCCCCAGATTTGTGTATCATAGATGCACATCATATCAGTGCATTAATTGTGATAGCGTGCACTAAGCTGGCCTGACGCCTTTCCCCATCTCACTCCTTACAAGTTGAAAGTGCGTTACGAACCTGAACAGAGCCGTGTGTCCTGTCTCTAAAGTGGCAGGGACTCTTTCAATGTCTTTCTGCAAGTAGGCTTGCGGTGTCCACTGCTCTCCAGTGTCTGCTGCTTCCAGCAACTTTAGGCAAGATCATAACTTAAATCGTTACAAAGTCACTGTTGTGCCGGCCTCTGCTTCCTATGTCTGCCAATGACCATTCCTTACAGCTCCTACAGTATCCTCCCTCAGTGGCCTTCGTGAATGCTGTGCAGTGACTTACCATTAGCTATCCATGCTGCATTAGTGTCTGTCTAGGCTCCCCATGTGTTCCGCCAATCCCATGCTAGAAGGGGCACAGAGTAGAAGTGACCCCCTTTACCCAACCCTGGAAATGCTTGTAAAGTAGTCTTTAACCATGTTTGAAGATCTGCAGATAAAATGTAAGCTGTGAACTTCTGCATGCCTCTACATCACAGCTGTGGTGTTGGAAAGGGTGAACTGACACGTTACACCACTGATGCCAAACCAGTATCAATCTACATTTTCCTGGAGATAGTGCTGAGCTACAAGCGGATATTGCAGGGCTGCCTAGGCTTTGGTGCCTTCTCAACATTTCCTGGGCATTGGGCCAGTGCTGGCTTCGTTCTGCGCCCTTGCAGCAGTGTGTGTAAGCGTCCAGCCTGGGTGCTTGGTGGCCATCTGCTGCAGAGGAGGAATTGCCATCTGTGCGGCCGACGAAGCCGCTCGGGGGAGCTGGGAAGTTCAGAGATGAAGACTGTTGGGCCAGGGGCTATTTCAGCTACTGCAGCAGTAGCAAAATTGGTGTTTGAGGAACCAGAGGCAGTCAAAGTTTCCTTGAGCGTGTTTTGGTTTATGCGTTCATCTCAAGATGCCTTGTTTTCCTGGTCTGTCTTAATTTTTTGCGCCCTGGCTGTCCTAATTTTCCAAATAGCGGTTCTAGAATTATTTTTTATTTTTTCTTTACTTTCTAAATTTTCTGTCACTGATTTTATTTGGCTCTGCGCCGATTTATTTATTTATTTTTTGGTCCACCGTCTTTTTTTTATTTTTTTTATTTTGCAATTTTTAAGCGATCTCTTGTATACAGATGTGCGCCTTTAGACTATTTTCAAAAGTTTTGAGGAAGCTATGTTGCGTTTTATTTTCTGTTCTTAGACAGGGAGGAGATTGGTTCTGCTAGCAGGAATATGTGGTTCTTAGTTTATAGTCTTTGGAATCTCCTTCCTACCTTCACAACTGCATACTATCACTAATTAAAGTAGTGATCACCACCTACCATAAAGAATCAGACTTGGGAAAGATCTAGTTGGACCAGCAGCTTCTCTGGGTGCCTCCTGGACAGTGAATAGTAGCTTTTCGGGTGCACTCGCCTAGAAGAGTAAGCACCCTAGAACCCCAACCTACTTTGGTTGCCTGTTGAACAGTGAAGGGTAGCTTTTGAGGTACACTCTCCCAAAAGAATAAGCACCCTAGGATCCCAACCTACTTTGGGTGCCTCTTGGCCAGTGAAGGGTAGCTTTTGGGGTTCACGCGCCTAGAAGAGTAAGCACCCTAGAACCCCAACCTACTTTGGTTGACTCTTGAACAGTGAAGGGTAGCTTTTGAGGTACACTCTCCCAAAAGAGTAAGCACCCTAGGACCCCAACCTGGTGTGTACTGTCTCACTAGTCTATCTGGTCCTGGCTGGAGCAAGGACTACTATTTGTATCATTCACTGTCGGACTCATGTGCTTTAAAACGGTGCACTGTGTCCCTTACTGGATATTGGTGACTGTCTTGGTGTTCATTACCAGCAGGAACCGTGGAAGAACCACAGACTTTGCTGGGTGGCAGCCTAAGTACTAGGTTGAAAGTGTTATTGGGATACCTATTATAATGGGTGACTCTTTTATTGTGGCCTGGGAGCACTTTTAGTGGTGACCTTGCACCAGGACTAGTTTGGCACTTTAGATTATTATAAAATCAAAGCTAACCTTGCATCATAGTCCAACACTGGCCATACCTTGCTGCATTACAAGCTAAAAGAGGTTTACTTTAGGCCCAGATCACATTTTTAAACAGCACGGCTAAAATGTGTTATGTTATGTTATCTTGACTTATAAAGTGTGGCAGCTGCCCCAGCTATGGGGCGTCCCTGCGCTGACACTAATTGTTCTGAGGCAACTCCTACTGTGGCGGTGTTCACCGTATCTGAGAAAAGCGCTAAAGTCTTGGAGTAAACCAGACACAACTGAAACCCCAGAAACGCGCTTTTACCGCAGGACGAACAGCGGGTACTCTTGAGGGAGACTAATGTGAAATCTGCGGATACGAGAGCAACGCCCTAGTCCTTGAGAAGCTTTGGTAGCCCAAAGGGCTTGCCCTTTGCAAAAGCAGTTGAGACCCTAGCCCAGGGATTCGTCAATCGACATCCCTGTCTGCATGCTGAAGCACACCTTCATCCACCTGCCCCAAGAAGTAACCTATATATATTTATTTGTCAGTGTCTAGGCAATATTGGATCTTGAGCTGGATTCTGTTTGTGTGTATGGTAGTTACAAATTTATAGCAATTTTGCACCCCTAGCTTTATAGGTTAACAGAACACTTGGCTACACAATCCAGCTGGTGGCTACTAGGCGTCCTCATCTAGCGCAGATCTCTAAAGTTGACCCCTTCTGC
Organism: Lissotriton helveticus; assembly: GCF_964261635.1. NCBI lineage: Eukaryota > Metazoa > Chordata > Amphibia > Caudata > Salamandridae > Lissotriton > Lissotriton helveticus. Next base: position 901,838,662 of record NC_136070.1, on the reverse strand, counting down.
GCACTAGCTGTGCGGTTTTTCCCTTTTGCCTGCTGGTACATACACTTTTCATTCATACATTCAGGTCTGCTAGTACTAGAAAAGTTGTAGGATCAACTACGGGTATTTGGAACTCTGGACTCTTTCTCACCTCTCCCACCTCTTCTTGCAGGTAGCCAGGCGGCAGGCGGAGAAAGCCTTGCGGCTGAAGAAGCAGGAGGTCTTCAAGTTACGCTCGATTCGCTCCGAGATGAAGCAGCGAGAGGACGTGCTCGCCAAGCGCAAAGAGAAGCGGGTCGCCAAACACAAAGCGGAGGCCACGCAGCCCAGGCGGCTCGGAAGACTCAAGTAAGAACGCAGATCTGGTGGAAGGGGGGGTGGGAGAGTAGTGTTCACAAGCTGGAAGGCAGGACTCCCAACTACACATACTGATCCTAATAAAGGGCTTTACAATATAAGGCGCAGCGGCGACCCGTCCCTTCGGTGTACTGCCATAATATTGTTTCATTGTCGTACTACTAAAAGAATGACTCCATAATCTAGACTTCATAGTGTCTTGATAATAGGCTGTATGAGGTGAGTGTAGATTTACTATTCTTACTCCGTAACTCCACATCTCCATACCTTGCAGGTGTATTTGTAGCTTCAAGGTACGTATATGTGGAGTGCAATCTATAGTTACCCTACAGTATTGTGCTAATCGAAATTATGCCTACTATATTTTTTATACTAGACTCACATCCTGCCTCTACTACATGAGGACCCGTGCTCCGGTTTCTGCCTGCCTCTCTGGCTTCTTCCCCACACTATGCCACACGGCCGTCCCATCTTCTTTTTAGTATCTGCTGGTAAAACCAGCGGAATTAGAATCTACTATTTTTCTGTCCATTTTATTCAGCATAATCGGTCAGGAAAGCTCGTTTTTTTTGTTTAATATCAAATCCAAGGGTGGTGGAAAATGCAAAGAAAAATATTAAAGAGCATTAAAAGTAATGGTAGAAGAAAATTGCATTAAATATATTGTTTACTGGTCCTCAAAGAGATGGAAAACGTGATCAAAATTAACATATTAGAAACAAAAAGCCATTCCTGTGCTGCGTGTATGCATTTGCATCATCCGCATATTACAATTCTGCCTTGAAGAGCAGAAAGAACAGTTTTGAGAAAAATGCAAATACTTTTTTTGTAAATCGAATAATTTACGTTTGAATAATGTATTCTGATGTTTTTTTTTCTTACTGGGGCAGTTAACCAATTGGCCTGTTGGGTGCTTTAGCTTCTTTCCTACCGTTTGTACACTGTTTGCTCATGCTTCCCACCCTGCCCCTACTACACCACGTCCCTCTTCCCATTTTGCTTCTGCTGCCCAAGGTCTCCCATCTTACATCCTAATACAAGATGCCCACGTTCTGCCCGCTAAATAAGGAGGCCCGCCACCTACCGTGATGTTTTCTCCAGACCCTCTGCAACATCAGCTTGCTTCATTCCATGAGCTGCTCAAGATCTGTGCACCCCCCACTCTAGCTGCCACTCGTGCTCTCCCTCTGCTCTGTTCTAGGTCTCTCCACCGTGTTCTTTTCTATCTGTTGCTACACACGCCTCTCCACCTAATGTCTACGCTTCTCTCTACACTGGGATCCCCGTAGTATCTGTTACACAAGATCTCTCTCCCCTGCTTCATCCCACCTCTGGCCCAGGAGGACTTCTGCCTCCCATTTTGTCTCCTCTATCCAAGGTTCCCTCCCCTCATGCTACCTCTGCTACTCCAGGCGCTCCCACCGCCTCTTACCTCGTCTATGCTCCCGGTTTCTATTGTGCCTCTTGTCCTCGAGGTCCAGCCACCTCCCCCCCCCCCCCATCCTGTCAGTAAACAAGAGGGTTCCCCAGCTCCTCTTCCACCTGAGGTTCCTGGCCGCCACTAACCTTTCTCTGCCACACCAGGTTCTCCCCACCCTTCTTGTGCTGCACAAGAGCGCCCCTCATGCTGTGGTGCTTCTGCCTAATACGGTTCCCCACTCGCTACTTTCTTTGTTAAAGGACCTTTGCCTCGCACCTAGCCGAGATTTTTCTTCCCAGCCCCCCCTCTCAATTGAACCTACACGCTTCTAGTTTTTGCTTTATTGCACAGTGCCCCATCAGTCTCTTTAAGGCACTGTAACATACATATCCTGTCTTATCCCCACTCTTTTGTTCAGGTCTCCCTGTTTTCATTCTTTTTTAGGTCTCGCCTGTCGATGCGCATGCGCATCGAGCTTGCGAGACTATTGGGGCTTAAACAGTCTTTAACCAACTTGCAAGGAATCGTGGCGATTCCTTGCAGTGCCCGTGAAATTCAAGCTCAATGCGCATGCGCATTGAGCTTAAAAGCTCGTGCACATCAGTTCCCTCAGCCGGCTGCTTTAACACCCTCTCCCCGCTCCGCCCCCTCCCCGCCGTGTCGCATTTCTCCTCCCCCCTCCCCTTCTCTCCCTCCGTCTTGTTTAATCCCTCCATCTTGTTTAATGTAGCGTTCTTCCATATCCGCTTTTATCGCATTCATACACCATCCGCTACTCTATACACGAGCGCTTGCACTCTCAGTGTATGTCGGGATAAAGGCACATGTCACACACTGTGGCCGGTGAATTGCTTTGCCGACTTCCTTCGTCGTAAAGGGTACTTGTCCTCATCGCAGGGTTATGGTCATTATTTTCGGTCCCCATCACATTATTTTCCCTTCTGTTTGTTCTTGTGTTCCATATCCGCTTTTAACGCGTTCATAATACACCGTCTGCACTCTCAGTGTATGTCAAGAGGAAGGCGTGTGTCACTCACCGTGGCCGGTGAATTGCTTTGCGGACTTCCTTCGTCGTAAGGAGTACTCGTCCTCATCGCAGGGTTTTGCGGTTTCTTAATAACGTTCGGCTGCATTCTGGTAACAGACAATGTGCACCCGCAATCTATACTTGGTGCTTTCTCTGTTTAGATGCTGAATTGACTGGTTGCAAGTTGTGTATGTGTGTATACCCACCTAGGAAGCGCATTCAGATGTTTCAACAATTGCTGTTCAACCTTGACAGCGTGCTTTAATTATTTTCGAGCGATCCTGTACTTTCTATAGGACACGGAGAGCCCCAGCGGCAAAAATGCACAGCACTACGCAAGAAAATGTTCCTCTCCCCAAAGCCCTGGTATTGTATGTTCCCTTGAAGTCCTGATCTCCATTTGGGTGGGGTGTATTATTTACAAAGTGAAAGCTTGTTCTTTTTGTGACTTGCGGTACAGTTTTGTTTGGCTTTGTAATAAAATCTCTATTAGCTCTCAAGTGCTTGGCAATACTCCCCCCTCCCCCCATCCAAAATTCGTCATCGCTCCTGGCCCCGCGGCCAATGCTTGTTTTTCCTCGCTCTTGCCCAAATCACTCGCATGAACTCAAAAGACCGTGTAAACGCGCTTTGTGGTTCTGTTTAGGAACCAATATTTGTATTTGCCCTTCTGTTTTCAATTGCGGCTATTTGACCCTGCTGTTTCAACAGATAAAATGCAAATTGCAAGCAATTTGTCCGAAGCCCGAAAGTGTGCTTCTGGGAGGAGGAGCTTTAACACATACACGCAGCCACCTATCTTAATAGCTGTGCAGTCGGGGATACAGGAGCTTTCCTAGCTACGGTGCTGGGTGCAGGAGGCAGAGGTCGTCTGTATATTCATTCTTCAAGATCTTATGTTTGCTCACTATGTTCCCTCCATTAACTGACACCTTTCGATTGTATGCATTCGAAATGTCTCGGCATCTCTCTCTCTGGTCGAGCTCCTCTGTGTTTTGTTTTAAACTACTTTTATTTAAAATGAAACGGGTGTGGTGAAAGAACGACACATCCTCCGCACCTCACGATAATAATTAGTTGATCTTTAAATGGCTTTGACACGCAAGGTAGCAACACGGAGACATTTTTAGGAAAGGGTTTATTTATTGCACAGTTGGAGTTTCATACAATCAATAAGAAATGTATCTGTGTCGTACAGCATATTTTAAATTTCAGTTTTCAAAGTGACACATTAAACTACTGAAAATATATTATTGCAGTTTCCTTTGCAAATATGCGAACAAACTCCCCGACCCTACTTATTTCTCCCACTCCCGCTTGCTATCCTGCTCCCCCGCCTCGCACCAGACTACCATTTGTCGCATTTAGACTACCTTCTCCCCCACCCGACTTGAAAGGCAGCCTAACACACCAACATTTGTCTCTCACACCACAGACTCCTGCGCCCCCGCCCACCCAGCAATGCCGAGAGCTATTCCCTCCCACTTGTTTATCTACTTTCAAGCCGGCAACCATTCCGTCCTTGTCCTCTCACGCTTGACCGATCTGGCCCGCGGTTCTCACTCTTCCTTGCCCTGGCCTATTGAACCTATATTTTCCGCTTGTGCCTTACCTCTTTAGGCACACCCCGATCCTTATTGTATATACTCCTCCATGCAGCCTAGGCTGGACAAGCATGTGACACAGCAATTCCTCGTGTTCTGTTAAGCACCGTTGCTTCTCACACGCCCGGTCGTTTCTCTCCCGCCGTCCAACGAAACCACGAACGGTATGCACAGTTTTCATCCTCTTACACATTGCTTTTAGGCACCATCTCTGTTTTCTACCCTCTTTTTCTCTCCCTTTACCACCATTATAAATATACTAAGCGTCCTGCCTTTAAAATTACGACCCAGTTCCTTTACATTTCCTGCAGTCATAGGCAGCACATTTCCCCCACTTGCAATAAAATTAAGTTCACCTAACGCCAAAGTTTACCACAGATGCAGTGACGGCCTGGGGCGCTCTAACTAACATAAATTAACAAGTTGCTGTGACAAAGCTTCAGAGGAACCACAGCAGCGATGCCATATGAACAGCAGGCAGCCACAACACATCTCCCCAACTTTGTGAGGAGGAACGAGGTTACAACTTCAGTGTGCGCTTCTTCGCAGCCATGCTTTCAGGGCAACTTTTCTGGGCGCGCAGGGCCCATCTGTTATTAAAAAATGCTTTAAGTGCAACAGAAAACTTCTACCAGGGCCGTAATGTAATTGCGTTCAGGGGCCTTACATGTTATCACGTGCTGTAGCATTATATTAAGCTACTGATCAACAGTGCCTACTCCTGCGTATTAATTTTGCGAGGGGGGACAGTGTTACGACTACAGTGTGCGCTCCTTCACCGCCGTGCTTTTGTTGGAATTCGCTTTAAACTGGGATGTAATGTTATTGTGTACAGGAGGCTTACATAAAGGCGCTGTCACGATGTTTACACGCACTTAACAGACCTTGCGTTCCTGGCTTCCATTTACGCTTACAATGTATATGTAACAGAGCACTGAACAACTTTGCGAGGTGGGACGGGGTTACCATTAAAACTGTTGAAATTAGCTTAAACTAGGATGTAATGTTATTGTCTACAGTAGGCTTACATTAAGCCGCTGTCCCAATGTTTACACGCACTTAACCGAGCAGTTAACAACTTTGCCAGGGGGGACGGTCGTACGACTGCAGTGTGCGCTCTTTCGCCGCCATGCTTTTAGGGCAACTTTTATGGGCGCGCAGGGCCCATCTGTTGTTAAAAAGTACTTTCAATTCAACAGAAAACTTCTACCAGGGCCCTTATGTTATCGCGTTCAGTGGCCTTACATGCTATCACATGCTGTGGCATTATATTAAGCTACTGTTGAACACTGGCTACTCCTGCGTATCAACTTTGCGAGGGTCATAGTGTTAGAGTTTGCGTTCTCTGGGCCCGGTATAACAGGAGGAGGGCATGTTCTTCACTGTTAAAGTACATTCTTGTGGGGCTCACATTTGATCTTTAATGTGGTGCACAAAGAACAGACTGGTCCGTACTTTTAAATGCGAGTGAGATTAACCGTAGGGAGAAACCACATGCACATTTGACTCAAGCTGCCATATTGCATTGCTGTGCTTCTCTCCCCTGCTGCACTCTCCTGCTCTCTAGAGATGTAGCATAACGACGAGAGCTGCCATATAAGTCACGTAAATACAAAACATGTTGCATTCCAAATGCTATCGGTGTCACATTCGCGAAAGTTATAACTATTGGGATTGTAAATGACAAAGCCATCAATTTAGCAATTTTAACAACGAAAAAATAAATTAAATATGTCATTTACAAGACCAATAACTACAACTTTTCTAATGCGAGACCTATTGCATTCCAACCCCACTCACACACGCAACGCCACTCACACACGCAACGCCACTCACACACGCAACGCCACTCACACACGCAACGCCACTCACACACGCAACGCCACTCACACACGCAACGCCACTCACACACGCAACGCCACTCACACACGCAACGCCACTCACACACGCAACGCCACTCACACACGCAACGCCACTCACACACGCAACGCCACTCACACACGCAACGCCACTCACACACGCAACGCCACTCACACACGCAACGCCACTCACACACGCAACGCCACTCACACACGCAACGCCACTCACACACGCAACGCCACTCACACACGCCACGCCACTCACACACGCCACGCCACTCACACACGCCACGCCACTCACACACGCCACGCCACTCACACACGCCACGCCACTCACACACGCCACGCCACTCACCCACGCCACGCCACTCAGCCACGCCACGCCACTCAGCCACGCCACGCCACTCAGCCACGCCACGCCACTCAGCCACGCCACGCCACTCAGACACGCCACGCCACTCACACACGCCACGCCACTCACACACGCCACGCCACTCACACACGCCACGCCACTCACACACGCCACGCCACTCACACACGCCACGCCACTCACACACGCCACGCCACTCACACACGCCACGCCACTCACACACGCCACGCCACTCACACACGCCACGCCACTCACACACGCCACGCCACTCACACACGCCACGCCACTCACACACGCCACGCCACTCACACACGCCACGCCACTCACACACGCCACGCCACTCACACACGCCACGCCACTCACACACGCCACGCCACTCACACACGCCACGCCACTCACACACGCCACGCCACTCACACACGCCACGCCACTCACACACGCCACGCCACTCACACACGCCACGCCACTCACACACGCCACGCCACTCACACACGCCACGCCACTCACGCCACGCCACGCCACCCACGCCACGCCACGCCACTCACACACGCCACGCCACTCACACACGCCACGCCACTCACACACGCCACGCCACTCACACACGCCACGCCACTCACACACGCCACGCCACTCACACACGCAACGCCACTCACCCACGCAACGCCACTCACCCACGCAACGCCACTCACCCACGCAACGCCACTCACCCACGCAACGCCACTCATCCACGCAACGCCACTCATCCATTTGCAAAACGAAAAATGTCAAACTCTTCTATTGCGAGACCTATTGCATTTTCAATGCTTGTTGTATCTTAAAACCCTTTCAGAATTTTTAAAAATGTTCCCTCTTGTCTTTTCCCCCCCTCACTCTGCACACTCCTCCTTCCTGCTTCAGATCAGGGGGTTGTATCCTCGCTATGTTTAGCTTCTCGTCTCACCCAGGCGGTGACCTTGTCCTCTGCTGCTCGATGATGAGCCCCATCCTTGCGCTTCGAGTATTCAGGCCCTGGGGCCGGGAATGTGCAGAGAAGGCCGGTGTTCCCGGGCTAAGCCGAGTAGGTGTCTGCCTGGGAACTGAGGGCGCCGGAGGACATGGCCCTTCTCGGGTCGAGCTCGCTAAACAAAGAATGTTGGGAAGCATGACAAAGGGGTCAAAAGAATGTATAGGGCGGTGTGTAAACAGAAACGAACGAATGGTGAATAGTGCAACAAAATACACAATTGTGCTATATACATTCTTTAAAGTGGAATGCCAAAGCTGATTGATGTCATGAGGGCAGTAATTAACACTTCACGCCAGATGTTCTAGGGTGCCCCTTATTAGTGTAACTTTTTTGGTTTCTCCAGGTGCACAACTCTGAACCTGGCAGTTGTTTGCTACGGTCGACGTTTGGATTTTGTCTAGTAATGTCCTTGTGCGCTCGTGACACATTCTCCTGCCAGCCTTGTTTTTTCAAACGTGCTCCTTTTTTCCATATCCGCCTTAAAAAATGACCTTTTCAGTTTTTCAAAGCCATGCTGGCGAATGGCTCTTTTGGAGTATGCCGTCTGTCGTGAGCTGCACACCTTATCCGTCGCTCCACTAAATTGCTTTTCTTGATGCTGATATGAAGGGATGATCCGCTTATCGTCAGCAATACAAAAAAGCAATTCTGATGGGAAATTCCTGTGTTAACGTTTGCTTGGCATTGGGGGGAAACTGATGCTTTGTCGAATAGCCTGTAGAGGTGGAGTCGGTCGGACATTTTGAAAGGAAATCAGGCAGGTAGAGTGCGAGCTGGGGGTAACCACTGAATGCGGATGATTTGTGAATGCTTATAGTGGGTGGGACCAAGGTTTGTGATTTAATTAATGGCCTTAGCTTGTTTGGGAATGCCTCCAGTTTGGCTTATTAAGGGCCCGGAGATACTTGGAAGTAATGAGGTTGAACAGATCGCATAATTGGTTCAAGTGGGAAAGCCAGGGTTACAAATTTGATCTTTCAAACCTTTATATTTAAGGAAACCTTTTCTGTTGCTGCTTCTGCCAGTTTTCTGCACTTTACGTCACTTGTGGATCAAAGTGATTCCATTGTTGGTTTGGCATGGGTTGAACATTTTGTAAAATATTTTTAATGAAATGCATACTGTAGACCTTGCCTCATATTCTGCCTCCCTAATGGCACAGAATGCTCCCTTCCTTCCAGGTACGATGACCCGGACACAGACGTGCAGCTGAGTGAAGAACTGGCTGGATCCCTCAGGACGCTTAAGGTATTTACGAACATTTACTGTCTCCTAAATCTACGGAGCAGTGTTGCACCTGTCTTTGGCGCCATTTGGCTGTGATATTTGTAGCGTGGAATGGTCTTCGGTGTCTCCATCTTACTGCATTTCCCAGCCCATCTTCCTGTGCGATTTGAAGATAGGTTTGAACTTGGTACTTACTAAATTTTCTCTCTTGCTATTATGAACATTTGCTTATTTGGTCAGAGCAAAATTGTCAATCTATGCAGACCATTAAATCTGTGTATGGCTCCATAAAGGTGCTGTTCCTATGGGCCGAAAATTTGCAATTGGAAAGTTTGTAGGAGGCCTTGCTTCCGAGCTCGCCCAACTGTTGACCCAGTCTTACAGTGCCCGATGAGGAGATCCATCCTTGCGCTTCGAGTATTCCTGGCCCTGGCGGCTGGGAATGTGCAGACAAAGCTGGTTTTCCTGGGCTAAGCCATGTTGGTGTCTGCCTAGGAACTGAGGGCACTGTAAGATGGGCTATCCCTCTCCGCACCTACTGCATGGTCCAGAGTTTAACTGCTGGCCATTCTGCTACTAAGCAGATCTGTTAGGGTCGGGCTTTGGCGTCTTTGATAGTTCAAAGGCGTTTGTACCAGTGTACATAGAATACGCACAAGACTGATTGCTTCCTTCTTGATAACTCTGCTGCTGGGCAGCTCTCTTGTAGATGACTGCTGCATGAAAAAAAACATTAAAGGCTGCACCACTTTAAGTTTTCAATGTAGCCCAGGAATAAGCAGATGACACTCATTTGGTAATGTTTGATGTACAACTCTACTGCTTGTACATTTGTGAAGATATTGAATTTTCAAACCTCGACTGAATTTGGTTGTTAAACTGTCTGAAAGTACCTTAAAGGGTAGGAGTCCAACGTGGGTGCAGAGGGCTGATCTGTACCAGATTTTCAGATTACCCTATTAAACTAAATCTAAAGTTAATCTAAACGACACCGTCTATCTGAAAATCTGGCTCGGATCTGTATCTCCTGGACTGAGGTTGGACCCCCCATGGTTTAAAGAGTGAGGCTACAAACGTGCTGGTCCATTCAGTTCAGGAGTGTTAACCACGTGTTTCTTTGTAGGTGTTATAGTAAGGCACTTTTGGAGCATTACTGCAGCATCTCTGGTTGACCTATGGTATGGGAGCAGTAACTACAGAGGTCAATGAGGAGCAGCCACGTTTCTATGGCCATGTAATTCCTCGAGTGGTCCTAATTTTTTTTTTTTTACGGAGTTTTATATAGCGCGAACTTGACCCCAAGGTATCGGGTATCTGAGCGCTTTACACGAGCACCTGTTAGGTTACATGAGGACACAAAGGTTCCCCAAATGCAAGAAAGGATGGGGTTGTACGATGATGTAGCTGCTTGATGGCAATGCCTTGTGTGTGTGTGCGTTTGTCTGTCTGTCCCACACACACATTTTTGGAAGATCAGCTTGACTGGCTCTTCTTGGTTGCGACGTAATATGTGTTCGAGGCATGTGGGCTGCTAAATTCATATCTTAGCATTAGATCGCCGCCTAGTGTTGGGCTCGGATGATTGCACATTGTTGTCCTGGAAGAGTCTTCGAAGTATCCTGAGATAGGTGGCTCCTCCCCTGGACTACAGTGCGCATGGGCATCGGCTCCATCCCCAGATTGTTTTTTTCCGCCATTGGGTTCGGATGTGGTTTCGACGTCTTACTGTCGGAACCAAGTAAAACTATCTTTTTTGCAGCGTGAATCTTTCTGGATTCACTATGCTGTGCATTATTCCGCGGTCTTGTGGTTGGGTCCGGATTCGTAGTCTTTTCTTTGTTTTTTTTTTTTTTTTTTTTCTCTTTGCCCAGGTGGGCGTCGGCGTCACACCCCCTTTGGGTGTATTTCCGGTGACGTCGGCATGCTTCCTGCGGAAGCTCCCACTCTTGGGCGCCATCTTCAGATTCTTTTTTTCCGCGGTCGGGTCTGGATCGTTCCCGTTTGGGCTCCAGACATTTTTGGAGAAAGAAGAAAGAAAATACAGAAAAGACGAGGAGAAGTCATCTGAAGACTCCAGGGGACTTCACCGACGAAAGACAAGCAAAGATAAGGCGTTTTCCATCCAGATCTTCGACGACCGTCGACGAACACGCGACCAGAGAGGCCCTGGACGCTCGAGGATGGACAACACGCCGTTCAAGTTCTGCCGTAACTGCCACCACAAGTACGCGCAGAAGGACCAGCACCCGGTATGCAACCTTTGCCTACCGGTGGACCACGAAAGCGGAGACTGCAACGCCTGTTCCGCCTTCACCCCGAAGACCCTTCGTGTGAGAGAGAGGCAGAGGGTAGCACACGCCGCCCTGCAGGGGAAGGCCCCGACCCCGTCGCTCTACGAGCTGGGGATGTCCTCCGAGGAAGAAGACAACGCTGCCGCCGAAGACGACAGCTACACGGTCGTAGAGACCGATTACACGAAGACTTCTGACAAGGTAGGAGACTCTTCGGCCCCCAAGAACCCGAGAGACTCTGAGTCTCGAAAAATCGAGGGCAAGACCCCGAAAGCGCCGACGCCAAAAAAGGCGGCGTCCGCGACTACTCCCAGGCCCAGCGGATCCTCAGAGAAGGAGTCCCCGGCGCCGAGAGCTGCTGATCAGCAGAAGACGTCGAAAATCGTCCCCGAAAAGGATCGATCGACGAGGGAGAAAGACCCGAAACTGTCGACGACGACCAGAGACCCGATATCCGGTTCGACGTCGAAAACTTCGACTCCGAGAGGCACGGCGACGAGCCATCCGTCGAAGAGAGCGGCGGAACCATCCGACGCGGAACACGCGGACGAGATGGAAAAGAAAAGAAGGCGCCTCGAGGCAGAAATGGAGAACTTCATGCAGCGGAAAAAAGATTTCGACGCAAGGATGAAGGCCTTCACGATCCCTCACAAGACCAAGCCACCAGTGCTGGAGGCGGTCGAGGAGGAAGAAGAAGAGGTCGCCGAAGTCACCGAGCAAGACCAGGACGTCGAGGTGTTCGACGACCAGGAGGAGTACGAGAATCCCCACGAGAGCTACAGCTATGGGGAGGAAGATGAGGGCAGGACAGACACAGAGTCGGCGCCCTATGACCTTCAGGAGGTAGATTACATCGATGTCGACACCGACAGCCCGGAGGAGGTGGTCGACACCTACCCCTCGAGGCCCTCGCCGCCGGACGACATCGGGGCCTACAACGCGGTGATACAATCTGCCGCAGCAGCTTTCAAGCTCAAGCTCGACGAAGAGAAGCAGAAAGCAGACTTCCTTCTGGAAACATTGCTCCCAACACAAACGAGGAGCCAGTTCCTCCCGATGCTCGAGAGCGTCTTGGCTCAGGGGAAGGAAGCTTTCAGGGAGCCCGCAACATGCAAGGCAGTAACTCCCAGAACTGAGAAGAAGTACAAGCATGCCGCAAAGGACCCGGCCTACATTCAGGGCACGGTCTCCGCAGACTCCATTATCACGGCCACAGCAAGGAGGAGGGCTAACGTACCCACTACCTCGGGCCCGCCACCGGATAAAGAGAGCAAAAGGATGGATCTGGTGGGCAGAAGGATCGAACGGAATGCCGCGACCCACTGGCGCATGGCTAATTCCAACGCCCTGGTAAACAGACACATGTACCAAATCATGGAGGGACTGGGGCAGTTGGTGAAGGACTTGCCCCAGGATGCCAAGCAGAAAGCCGAAAAGCTAATTGAAGAGGGGAAGAATGCTGCAAATTCTTGCCTTAAGACGGCCCTGGATGGGGCAGACACCGCCAGCAGGCTCATGATGATGGGCGTCACGGAAAGGAGACACGCCTGGCTCAGGATATCCGGTTTCAAACCGGAGGTGCAACACAGCATCCTGAACACACCATTCAACGGCAGTACGCTTTTCGGACAAACAGTTGATGAGCAACTCAGCCAACTTAAGAAGGATAACGAAACAGCAAGATCCATGGGAGCATTGCAGTTCAGAGGGAACAAGAGGGGCACCCCGTCACGGAGGCCCGGCGGAAGAGGCGGAAACCAGCCAGGTACATCACACCAGGCTTTCCAGCAAACGCACCAGGCAGACTCGCAGGGTCAGCAGGGCCATCAGAAACAGCCCTGGCAGTACCAACAAAGAGGCCAGTCCTTTCGAGGGAGAAATGGACGGGGACAAAATAGAAGAGGGGGCCAGCAGCCCACCTCCAAGTGACTTCAAAAAAAATCCGTGTGCCCACCCACAAAAAAGATCCCAGGGGGCAGCACGTACAGATGGGTCAAGACAAACTAGACACCTACGACCACAGGACACCAGTGGGAGGAAGATTAAGATTCCACCTCCAGGAGTGGAGAGGAATCACATCAGACAAATGGATCCTCAACATTATCCAATTCGGATACTGCATAGAGTTGGAGGCGAGGCCAACAAACAGAAAACCAAGAAGAAAGCCGCTAGCAAGCAAGCAGCTGCAGTGCCTTCAGGAAGAAGCAAAAGAACTCCTGCAGAAGCAGGCCATAGAAAGGGTACCCTTCAAGGAAAGAAACACAGGAGTATACTCAACATACTTCCTGGTACCAAAAGTAGACGAGACAATGAGGCCCATTCTCGATTTACGGTTCGTGAACAAATTCATAAGAACGCAAAAATTCAAAATGACCTCCCTGCAAGAGGTGCTCCCACAGTTGCAGACCGGGGACTTCATGGTCACTATAGACCTCAAAGACGCATACCTGCACATCCCAATGAACAGGAAGCACAAGCACATGCTCAGGTTCACCGTCGGAGAAAGCCACTACCAGTTCACGACACTGGCCTTCGGTCTAAAATCGGCACCAAGAGTTTTCACAAAGTGCCTCGCAGCAGTCGCAGCGCACCTAAGAAGGCAGGGAATACATGTATACCCTTACCTGGACGACTGGCTGGTGAAAGCAAACTCATACCAGAAATGCAAGCTGCACGCACATACAGTGACCAGCACGCTCATAAACCTGGGGTTCTCCATCCATTGGAAGAAATCATCAATGGAGCCGGAACAAGTGAAGATCTTCCTGGGAGCACAGATCAACACCTTACAGGGCAAGGTGTTCCCCAGCGAGAAGAGGGCGAGGGCGCTGGTGAAGGAAACTCGCCTCTACCGGAAGGGACAAGCTCGGACAGTGAGGACGGCGAGCAAGATCATGGGGATGATGGCATCATGCATCCACCTGGTACCGAATGTACGACTCCACATGAGACCCATTCAAGAATGGCTACAGGAGCAATGGTCACAAGCTACAGGCAGTTGGGAGGATCTAGTGGTTGTAACGCACGCAGTGCAGAAGGAGATGACATGGTGGACCATGGAGAACATAGCAAGGGGAAAGCCTCTAACGCCCCCAACGCCAACAGTGACCATCACCACAGACGCATCCCTGAAGGGATGGGGCGCTCACATGGAGGAGCTCAAGGTGAGGGGACTGTGGACACCGACGGATGCCACAAAGCACATCAATTACTTAGAATTGAAGACAATCTTCCTTGCACTGAAGGCCTTTCAAACAAGACTGTACAAGCACAGGGTATTGATACAAACAGACAACACCACTGCGATGTTCTACATCAACAAGCAGGGGGGCACACAGTCCGCACCGCTTTCAACGCTGGCGCAGGAGATATGGAGATGGGCCATCCCTCTCAAGATAGACCTGCTAGCCATACACCTACCAGGGAAGGACAACATACAAGCCGATTGGCTCAGCAGGCAGACATCGGCATCCCACGAGTGGGAGCTCAATGCTCAGGAGACAAGATACCTGTTCGACAGGTGGGGGACACCATCGGTGGACCTGTTTGCCACACGCCAGAATGCAAAATGCCAAAACTTCGCATCCAGGCAGCCCGAGGAGGGGACACTGGGGAATGCCCTATGGATAGATTGGTCAAGGACATTTGCCTACGCCTTTCCCCCGATACCACTGATGCACAGAGTACTGAGCAAGTGCAGAGCGAGCAACATGACACTGATACTGGTCGCACCGCAGTGGGCGAGGCAGACCTGGTACTCGCAGATCATGGAGATGACACAGTGTGCACCCCACAGATTCAGCAGGAGGAAAGATCTACTGTCCATGCAGAACGGAGAGGTACTGCATCCAGAGCCAGAGAGCATGAGCCTAGTAGCGTGGCTCCTGAGGACATAGAGTTCGCACATTTGAGACTACCAGAAAGCACCCTGAGGGTACTTCGGGAGGCACGAAGGCCCAGCACTCGAAAGTGCTACGTTGCGAAATGGAAAAGATTCACAATATGGTGCAGACAGGAAAGACTCCACAATAAGATGAAGAGGGACTCCACAGTGCTAAGGTACCTGACGCACTTACTGGAGAAGAACCTTAGCTCATCCTCGTTAAGAGTTCACTTGGCAGCGATAGTAGCCTACACAAGGGGAGAAACGTGCAGGAGCTTCTTCACATCACAGGTGGTGAAGAGATTCCTAGAAGGAGCGAAAAGGATCGCACCACCCAAGCGGGTGCCGCCACCTGCATGGAACTTGAACACAGTCCTAACGGAACTCATGAAAGAGCCCTTTGAACCACTTCACAAGGCCTCCCTAAAGATGCTAACTATGAAAACAGCCTTCCTGGTTGCGATAACGTCCTTACGCAGAGTAAGCGAGCTTCAAGCGCTGACGCTACAAGAACCATACATACAAATACACAACGATAGAGTTGTGATGAGGACTGACCCACACTTCATGCCGAAGGTGGTATCCAATTTTCACATGAACCAGTCTATACAGATACCGAGTTTTTTCCAAAAACCCACAACCAGCGCAGAGAGAGCTCTGCACACCCTGGACGCCAGAAGGGCAGTCATGCACTACATTGAAAGGACAAAGGGGCACAGGAAAACGAAACAGTTTTTTGTGTCCTTCGCAAACAGCTTCATGGGCAAAGCAGTAACCAAAAGGACCATTGCACGATGGATCGCACAAACAATCCAACTCTGCCACAAACGGGCAGGACAGGAACTGGCTGAGGGGACACGTGCCCACTCCACCAGGAAGAAGGGCGCTACAATAGCCTTCCTGGCTAACACACCCATAGAGGACATATGCCTGGCGGCAACATGGGCTTCGGTGCACACGTTCACGAAGCACTACTGTGTGGACATACAAATGAACAAGGAAGCTCAAGTGGGACAGAAGGTGCTACAGCACATATTCAACACCCAACGCTCATCTTCCACCCAGCCGCCACAGAGATGAGAAACCGCTACAAAATCTATGCACAGCATAGTGAATCCAGAAAGATTCACGCTGCAAAACGAATAGTTTTCTTACCTGTCGGTGTAGTTTTGCAGCTTGAAGATCTTTCTGGATTCACTAGCGAACCCACCCACCTCCGCCAGAAAGATGAGGCTGGAGAGAGAAGAGGTGGTTAACTAAAGAATAGACTTTGAAAATACAAAGCGGTAAATACAAACTAAGAAGAACATTGCCATTACTTCGGAAACGAAAGAAACACGGAAAAAAAGAACCCGAAGATGGCGCCCAAGAGTGGGAGCTTCCGCAGGAAGCATGCCGACGTCACCGGAAATACACCCAAAGGGGGTGTGACGCCGACGCCCACCTGGGCAAAGAGAAAAAAAAAAAAAAAAAAAACAAAGAAAAGACTACGAATCCGGACCCAACCACAAGACCGCGGAATAATGCACAGCATAGTGAATCCAGAAAGATCTTCAAGCTGCAAAACTACACCGACAGGTAAGAAAACTATTCGTTACCGGCCAAAAGGCCTCGATTTTCTTGCGTCGGTATTGTCTGCGCTCGGTCTCGAGTCTTCCGTCTCTTGAAGCCGGAATAAGCGGAGTTTTCTTCGCTTTCTAAACTTTGAGGCCTTCTCATCGCGACACGACAGCAAGCCTTTACGGACATGGAGCGGAGCCCGTTCAAGTACTGCCCGCTCTGTGGGTCTAAGTACCCACACATCGATCTACACCCTGTGTGTAACAAGTGCCTTTCACCGGACCACGACGACGGCAAGTGCAAGGCCTGTGCACAGTTCCGCTCCAAGAAAACTCTCAAGCTTCGGCGCGCGGTGCGCTTGGAAGCTAGGCAAGCGGCCCCGGATCCGGAGAACATCTTCGGCGACCCGGAAGAAGAGGTCCAGGGTCACCTTCTACAAATCTCCCCCTCACAGTCGGAGGTCGAGGCGGATCCGGGTGACGACGACGGAGTCGCGGGTCCGGTCCTCGAGTACGTCGGAGAGGTAGGAGACGACGATGAAATTTATGGGGCCGCGGCGGACAGCTCTGCGGACGAGCTCTGCCCCGAAAGTTTCGAGGACGACCGGGACACGGGATCGCCTGTCGGCCTTACCCTGGACCCGTTGCCGCAAGCCACAGCCCCGCCTTCAGGCCCGGCTTCGGACTCACTTGCTGGGCACGATGTTTCGAAACCGAAACTGAAACCGTCGGGGTCGTCAACACCTAAAATGGCCGACCCGAAATCGAAACTGAAACCAAAGGACTCGAGTGTTCCTAAGATGGCTGCCGTGCCTGTGAAGAAGTCGGTGCCCGTCACCCCGTCGGCTCCGTCGACCTCCGGTCCGCAGAAGCCGAGGAAGTCGGTCGATTCCGACGCTCCGAAATCGAAGCCGACGCCCGATGAAGGGGCCCCCAAGAAGGATAGTCGGCTCGGATCAACGGCTCCGGCGCCGTCCAAGCCCGCCAAGGTCGGCTCCAAAGAGGCTACGCCCAAGAAGTCTGCGCCCCGGCCTCAAGATTCGGAGGACCCGAAGAAGGTTTCCGCGCCCAAACCGCACAAGGCCCGCGAGGGCGTCGGATCCGAGGGACCGCTCAAAGCATCCTTGTCGGCGACAAAACCATCTGGCAGTGTACCGTCCCCTATTGCGGAGTCACTGCAGAGAATCAGGGAGACGGCCCTTGCTCCATCGGCTCCGATGCCATCACCGCAGCCGCAAAAGGACGCTCCGGCTAAGCCTTCGGGGAAACTCCTTTTTCTCTTGCCACCTAAGGAGGCGCCGAAAGCGTTTTCGACGAAGTCGGCTCCGAAGCAGGTTTCCTCACTGCCAGACCCTCTTCCACGTCGTGTACTCGAATCGGTGGACGATTCAGAGCATTTCATCGAT
Source organism: Lissotriton helveticus (assembly GCF_964261635.1). Taxonomy (NCBI): domain Eukaryota; kingdom Metazoa; phylum Chordata; class Amphibia; order Caudata; family Salamandridae; genus Lissotriton; species Lissotriton helveticus. Next base: position 901,820,674 of record NC_136070.1, on the reverse strand, counting down.
GCTGCCACCGGCAAGCTGACCCTCTATAAACGGAAGATCACTTCGGAGCCGGTGGACCCCTACGTCATCCCGTTGAAGAAGAAGAGGGTGCCCCTTGACGCCGTAGGCCTCACGGAGCCGATTCAGCCTCCTCCAAGACGGAGCCCTACTCCCTCCCCAGAACACTCTGTGGGTGAGGAAGATGATGAGGATGAACAGTACAATTTCCCCATCGATGACCCTGATGTACAACCAGATTCATACGACGACTCTGGTGACCAAAACACCCAGGGGGCGGGCCAAGACCCGCAGACCTTTAATGCACGTGCATCCCCGACTGAGGACTCAGCAGGATTTCATGCACTAATTGAACGGGCGGCGGCCAATCATGATGTGGACATGCATGCCGACCCGGTTGAGGAAGACTTCCTTTTTGACACCTTTGCCATATCTGAGAGGACAGTAAAAACACTTCCTATGCTGAAAGGAGTTCTCAAACATGCTGGAGACATTTTTAAGGAGCCTACGAGGGCTAGAGTGGTCAACCCTCGCATTGAAAAGAAGTACAGGCCTGCTCCTGCGGACCCCGTCTACATCCGGGGACAGTTGCCACTGGACTCTCTTGTGGTTGCCAATGCCAGGAAACGTGCCAACTCCCAGACAACGGGTGAAGCTCCTCCCCCGGACAAGGAGTCCAAAGTGCTTGAGGCAGGAGGCAAAAGAGTGGCTGCACAGGCGGCAAACTTTTGGCGCATCGCAAATACACAGGCGCTCCTGGCGCGTTATGATAGGGCGCACTACGACACCCTAGAACAAATTATACAACACCTGCCCCCACAGTTCCAAGAAGGCACCAAGATGCTTATTGAGGAAGGGAAACTAATATCAAACGCAGCCATCAAGTGTGCACTTGACGCTGCGGACACAGCTGCTAGGGCTATCAACACTAGCGTTATGCTGAGAAGACAAGCCTGGCTCCGCATCTCAGGGTTCAAGCAGGATATTCAGACGACAATCCTGAATCAGCCGGTCAATCCTGATAGTCTGTTTGGTCCGGATGTCGACACCACCTTAGAGAAGATAAAGAAGGACACGGAAACTGCTAAATCTATGGGGGCTCTGCAGTCCCAACAGTTTCGTGGCGGCAATTTTCGTCGCTCAGGTGCACGTGGAGTCACCAGAGGACAGATGGGTCAACAATCCCAGTTCTCCAAAGGTGGGGCGCAAGCCTCGTTCACTAAGCAGACCAAGGGAGGTTATAGGAACAACAGCAACAGAGGTCGCGGCAGAGGAAACAACAGCTCCCGCACCTCTACTCCGAGCAAACAGTGACTCTCTGTCACTGCCCCCCGACCACCTAACACCTGTCGGGGGGAGACTGCAGCAGTTCCTGCCCGTCTGGAGAAACATCACCACAGACAGGTGGGTGCGACAATTAGTTCAGTATGGTTATTGCCTAGAGTTGAAGTCCACTCCACCCAACATCCCACCAAGGCAAAGGCCTATGTCCGCAGAGCACTTGCACTTATTGCAGCAGGAAGTAGTGGCGATGCTGCAAAAAGGCGCAATCGAGCTCGTGCCGGTGGGGGAAGAAGGCACAGGGGTATATTCCCTGTACTTCCTTATTCCAAAGAAGGACGGTTCTCTCAGGCCCATTCTCGATCTACGTCCCCTCAACCTGTACATACTATCGGAACATTTCCACATGCTTACACTGCAGCAGATTCTTCCCTTGCTAAACCAGGGAGACTTCTTAGCAACCTTAGATCTCAAGGATGCTTATTTCCATATTCCACTACACCCGTCACACAGGAAATATCTCAGGTTCACTATTCAAGGCAGGCACTACCAGTTCAAAGTCCTACCCTTCGGAGTCACAACAGCCCCGAGGGTGTTCACCAAGTGTCTAGCGACAGTGGCGGCGCACCTCAGGAGGCAGAATATCCATGTCTACCCCTACCTAGACGACTGGCTCGTACAAGCCAAGTCGGAGCAACAGTGCGCCGCAGACATGTCGACTACAATTCGCCTGCTTCACGATCTGGGTTTCTCCCTGAACTACCCAAAATCGCATCTCCAGCCGGCACATGTCCGGCAGTTCCTGGGTGCTACGATCAACACCCTGACAGCCATGGCTCAGCCAAACCAAGTCAGAATCGACAGCATTCAGTCGCTGATCCAACGATTCAGACCACAACACTCCCTGCCAGCGAGAGTGTTCATGCAGTTGATAGGCATGATGGCCTCCTGCATCTTCATAGTCCCTCACGCACGGTTGCATATGCGCCCGCTCCAGGAGTGCTTAGCGAATCAGTGGACACAGGCTCGTGGGCAATTGACAGACCTAGTGTTGGTTACCAGTCGGGCATACGACTCTCTGCATTGGTGGACTCCACACAACCTTTGCAAGGGCCGACTGTTCCAAGAGCCTGTGCCGCAGATTATCCTGACAACGGACGCATCTCTCCAGGGATGGGGAGCTCATGTGCTCACTTACACAGTGCAGGGACTATGGACGACGCAGCAACAGAAGATGCACATCAACTATCTGGAACTGATGGCAATCTTCATGGCGCTCAAGTCCTTCATTGTACATCTGAGCAACAAGGTCGTGCTAGTCCGGACGGACAACATGACCGCGATGTACTACATTCAAAAGCAGGGAGGCACCCACTCGCCACAGCTGTCTCATCTGGCTCAGAGCATGTGGAAGTGGGCCATTCAGAGGAACATCTTCCTCATGGCAGAACACCTCCCGGGCAAGGACAATCAGATGGCGGATCTGCTCAGCAGATACAGCCATCAGATGCACGAGTGGGAGATACACCCTTCTGTTCTCCACCCGTTCTTCCAAAAGTGGGGTCATCCGGAGATAGACCTGTTCGCAACAAAGGAGAACGCAAAATGCCGACTCTTTGCCGCCAGGTTCCCTCACCCACAGTCGCAGGGGAATGCGATATGGATGAACTGGTCAGGCAAATTTGCATACGCTTTTCCGCCAGCCCCTCTAATACCGCTGGTCGCACGAAAGCTAAGGCAGCACTCCATGACTCTCGTCCTGGTTGCTCCAACGTGGGCGCGCCAAGCTTGGTACACCACGTTCCTCGAACTCTCGGTGGTGCCGCATCAAAGACTGCGCCTCACACCCAGTCTTTTGACGCAGAACCATGGAGACATTCAGCATCCAGATCCACGACAGCTCAACCTGGCGATCTGGCTCCTGAAGTCCTAGAGTTTGGATACCTTAACCTACCTCCAGAATGCATGAGTATCATCAAGGAGGCGAGGAAACCTACTACTAGAGCATGCTATGCTGCTAAGTGGAAGCGTTTTGTCATCTACTGTACGTCCCATGACATCAACCCGCTAGATGCATCTATTCCCAACATCATCTGTTATCTGTTACATCTCTACAAGTGCAATCTGGCGTACACTTCCATTAGGATACATCTCTCAGCCATAGCGGCTTATCTTCAGAACAGGCAGCACCTCTCTGTCTTCAGGGTGCCCGCCATTAAAGCCTTCCTTGAAGGTCTGAAGAGAGTCATTCCCCCAAGAACTCCACCAGCTCCGGTGTGGAACCTCAACGTCGTTCTCACCAGACTGATGGGGCCACCATTTGAGCCACTGCACTCGTGTGAGCTCCAATTCCTTACGTGGAAAGTGGCCTTTCTGATAGCTATTACGTCTCTGAGGCGTGTCAGTGAGCTGCAAGCGCTCACCATACAAGAGCCGTTCATTCAAATTCACCCAAATAGGGTGGTGCTACGCACTAACCCTAAATTCCTTCCTAAGGTGGTGTCACAGTTTCATCTTAATCAAACTATTGACTTGCCAGCATTCTTTCAAAACCCGCAAACGGTGGCGGAAAGAATGCTCCATACCTTAGATGTACGGAGGGCGTTGATGTACTACATAGACAGAACACAACCCTTTAGAAAGACAAAACAACTCTTTGTTGCCTTCGCACCACAACACAAAGGCAACCCAATTTCTAAAGCAGGGATAGCCAGGTGGATTGTTAAGTGCATCCAGATATGTTATCAGAAAGCCAAGCGCACTTTAACAATACCCCCCAGAGCGCACTCCACACGCAAACTGGGGGCATCCATGGCTTTCCTAGGGAACATTCCTTTAGAGGATATTTGCAGAGCAGCCACGTGGGTCACACCACACACCTTCACAAAACACTACTGTGTTGATGTGCATTCCAAGCAGCAAGCAGCTGTAGGACAGGCTGTTCTCAAGACACTTTTTCAGGTTTCTGCAGCTGGCACGGGCAACCGCCGCTGATGGAGGGACTGCTATGTATTCTATGCTAAGATATGAATTTAGCAGCCCACATGCCTCGAACTGAATATGCTACTTACCAGTATGCATCTGTTCTTGGCATGTAGGGCTGCTAACATTCATATCGCCCGCCCTCCTCCCCGGTGCCTGTCGCAGCTGCAGATATACTATTGTATTTATTCATTAGCATGGACATCCTTTACACTTTCACTCCATCTCCTGCCACAATGGCGAAAAACAATCTGGGGATGGAGCCGATGCCCATGCGCACTGTAGTCCAGGGGAGGAGCCACCTATCTCAGGATACTTCGAAGACTCTTCCAGGACAACAATGTGCAATCATCCGAGCCCAACACTAGGCGGCGATCTAATGCTAAGATATGAATGTTAGCAGCCCTACATGCCAAGAACAGATGCATACTGGTAAGTAGCATATTCATTACATTTTCATGAACAGCGGGAGGTGTTCAACGTCTGCTGGGATCGCATTGCACTCAGTTCCTGTGGGCCGCTCATAGTTTAAAGCACTCTGCCTGGGCAGCGACGAATGGCCTTTTTCCTAATGAGGCACTGTGGGATCTCAAACGAGACCTCCCCCCGTCCCCCCATCCTTTTAGTTCTTAAATTGAATCCATAGAGAGTATCTCCTCGCCCCGACCAAAATCAGACACTTTACCGAAGTCCTTTTCAAACCTCTGCTACTATTTATTGTGAATACATTTGAAAGAGCGTCAGTATAGGGATGCAAAGCAATCTCAATATGAGTAAATAGTCTGTAGTATGTCTTTGTTAAAAATATTTTCTGAGAAAAACAATGTTGATGGAAAAGATACGTAAGAAAGGCAGTCTGGGAGCATGTATGTGTGTGTGTGTATATATATATATATATATATATATATATATATATATATATATATATATATATATATATATATATATATATATATATATGTATATGTGTATATATATATGTGTATATATATATATGTATGTGTGTATATATATGTGTATATATATGTGTATATAGATAGATAAACAGATAGATAGATATATATACATAATTTTTTTATAGATTAGTTTTTATGTCAGTAAACAGAATAGGTTTTGATCACCCTCAAACCTGTACGAAACTATAACTTTAGCATTATTTTGGCAGAGGTCATCGCCTACCTAGACTCACTGTTACTCAGGCAGCGCCCAGCTAACTAAAACCGAAGTTGGAATAGTAAATTAGCCGAGTCGCTGTAATGGTGTTTGCGGTGAAGGCCAGCCCCAAAATATTTTTATAATGGTAGGAGAAGTGAAGGTGTGTAAAGCTTGCAGGTTCCTGTAACGAAAAATAGAACAACCTGTTAGAAAAAATATATTTTGGAAAGCAAAGGATGCATTTAAAACACACCCAGCTTCCACTGTTCCACCCCTACCGGTTCTGATAAGGGTAGAAAAGCTACATGTTGCACTTCGGTAACTTTTTATGGCAAATTTATATTTAACGGACTATATCATTTTTTTGAGACAAATGGTTATACCTTCAAAATTTAGATGGGGTAATTAAGTGTCCCTCTGAAGGTGTCGTAGTGGGTGTTTGAGCACCCCTTTCTTGCTGAGTTTGTGTGCGACCCTCTGGTTCATTAAGTCTGCACATGGTGGTTTCTCCCCTTCAGGTAACCGTGCCCTTTATTTTGTTAAAGGTGATGCATGCTGGCTGTTCTTATGCAGAGCTGATTCCAGTTTACTGCACACAGCTGCCTTAAGGTGTCCTGGCTGGTTGGTAGCCGTACACATCATTGCAGAGTGTGGTTCTTCTGAAAAGCCCTGCTGGCTTCCAACCTGTCATCTCAGCAACGCATACAGCTTGTCCTGGATTTTGGGAAAACAGGTGCCTTTAACGTTTAAAGTGCCTGTTCATTGAATCGGGACAAAGGTTTTGACAGAGTTGTCGCTTGGATTAAAGCAAGACCTAAGATTGATGGCACGAATCTCAATTGGCTACCTTTACATGTGATGTCAGAGCACAGTAACCGTGGGATATTTTTTTTCGTGTCTTGTGATTGCATTGAATTCGCTATCCACCTGCCAACCTGAATTCGCTATCCACCTGCCAACCGAAATCTAGAATTTCGTAGGCAGAACTCATCTAGTCTCATTTTTGCCTCCTTTTTGGTTACCGCTATGGTGGATGTCTTGTTAGCTCTAACCACAGATTGATTAATAGCTGTGACTGACTGGCCCTTCAGTGAGGAGGATAAAAGCGATGGCTTGAGTGCTCGAATTAATCTCAGCCACTGGTAATTGCTCTAATTTTATCCAGTAGTTTATTTCGTATGTCTTCACTGTTACAGACCAGGAAATCACTGTCGGGAAATCGGTATTGATCTAACCTTTAAAGGGACAGTTCTGCATAGAATGATTGGTTTTGCAGCGTGAATCTTTCTGGATTCACTATGCTGTGCATTATTCCGCGGTCTTGTGGTTGGGTCCGGATTCGTAGTCTTTTCTTTGTTTTTTTTTTTTTTTTTTCTCTTTGCCCAGGTGGGCGTCGGCGTCACACCCCCTTTGGGTGTATTTCCGGTGACGTCGGCATGCTTCCTGCGGAAGCTCCCACTCTTGGGCGCCATCTTCAGATTCTTTTTTTCCGCGGTCGGGTCTGGATCGTTCCCGTTTGGGCTCCAGACATTTTTGGAGAAAGAAGAAAGAAAATACAGAAAAGACGAGGAGAAGTCATCTGAAGACTCCAGGGGACTTCACCGACGAAAGACAAGCAAAGATAAGGCGTTTTCCATCCAGATCTTCGACGACCGTCGACGAACACGCGACCAGAGAGGCCCTGGACGCTCGAGGATGGACAACACGCCGTTCAAGTTCTGCCGTAACTGCCACCACAAGTACGCGCAGAAGGACCAGCACCCGGTATGCAACCTTTGCCTACCGGTGGACCACGAAAGCGGAGACTGCAACGCCTGTTCCGCCTTCACCCCGAAGACCCTTCGTGTGAGAGAGAGGCAGAGGGTAGCACACGCCGCCCTGCAGGGGAAGGCCCCGACCCCGTCGCTCTACGAGCTGGGGATGTCCTCCGAGGAAGAAGACAACGCTGCCGCCGAAGACGACAGCTACACGGTCGTAGAGACCGATTACACGAAGACTTCTGACAAGGTAGGAGACTCTTCGGCCCCCAAGAACCCGAGAGACTCTGAGTCTCGAAAAATCGAGGGCAAGACCCCGAAAGCGCCGACGCCAAAAAAGGCGGCGTCCGCGACTACTCCCAGGCCCAGCGGATCCTCAGAGAAGGAGTCCCCGGCGCCGAGAGCTGCTGATCAGCAGAAGACGTCGAAAATCGTCCCCGAAAAGGATCGATCGACGAGGGAGAAAGACCCGAAACTGTCGACGACGACCAGAGACCCGATATCCGGTTCGACGTCGAAAACTTCGACTCCGAGAGGCACGGCGACGAGCCATCCGTCGAAGAGAGCGGCGGAACCATCCGACGCGGAACACGCGGCCGAGATGGAAAAGAAAAGAAGGCGCCTCGAGGCAGAAATGGAGAACTTCATGCAGCGGAAAAAAGATTTCGACGCAAGGATGAAGGCCTTCACGATCCCTCACAAGACCAAGCCACCAGGGCTGGAGGCGGTCGAGGAGGAAGAAGAAGAGGTCGCCGAAGTCACCGAGCAAGACCAGGACGTCGAGGTGTTCGACGACCAGGAGGAGTACGAGAATCCCCACGAGAGCTACAGCTATGGGGAGGAAGATGAGGGCAGGACAGACACAGAGTCGGCGCCCTATGACCTTCAGGAGGTAGATTACATCGATGTCGACACCGACAGCCCGGAGGAGGTGGTCGACACCTACCCCTCGAGGCCCTCGCCGCCGGACGACATCGGGGCCTACAACGCGGTGATACAATCTGCCGCAGCAGCTTTCAAGCTCAAGCTCGACGAAGAGAAGCAGAAAGCAGACTTCCTTCTGGAAACATTGCTCCCAACACAAACGAGGAGCCAGTTCCTCCCGATGCTCGAGAGCGTCTTGGCTCAGGGGAAGGAAGCTTTCAGGGAGCCCGCAACATGCAAGGCAGTAACTCCCAGAACTGAGAAGAAGTACAAGCATGCCGCAAAGGACCCGGCCTACATTCAGGGCACGGTCTCCGCAGACTCCATTATCACGGCCACAGCAAGGAGGAGGGCTAACGTACCCACTACCTCGGGCCCGCCACCGGATAAAGAGAGCAAAAGGATGGATCTGGTGGGCAGAAGGATCGAACGGAATGCCGCGACCCACTGGCGCATGGCTAATTCCAACGCCCTGGTAAACAGACACATGTACCAAATCATGGAGGGACTGGGGCAGTTGGTGAAGGACTTGCCCCAGGATGCCAAGCAGAAAGCCGAAAAGCTAATTGAAGAGGGGAAGAATGCTGCAAATTCTTGCCTTAAGACGGCCCTGGATGGGGCAGACACCGCCAGCAGGCTCATGATGATGGGCGTCACGGAAAGGAGACACGCCTGGCTCAGGATATCCGGTTTCAAACCGGAGGTGCAACACAGCATCCTGAACACACCATTCAACGGCAGTACGCTTTTCGGACAAACAGTTGATGAGCAACTCAGCCAACTTAAGAAGGATAACGAAACAGCAAGATCCATGGGAGCATTGCAGTTCAGAGGGAACAAGAGGGGCACCCCGTCACGGAGGCCCGGCGGAAGAGGCGGAAACCAGCCAGGTACATCACACCAGGCTTTCCAGCAAACGCACCAGGCAGACTCGCAGGGTCAGCAGGGCCATCAGAAACAGCCCTGGCAGTACCAACAAAGAGGCCAGTCCTTTCGAGGGAGAAATGGACGGGGACAAAATAGAAGAGGGGGCCAGCAGCCCACCTCCAAGTGACTTCAAAAAAAATCCGTGTGCCCACCCACAAAAAAGATCCCAGGGGGCAGCACGTACAGATGGGTCAAGACAAACTAGACACCTACGACCACAGGACACCAGTGGGAGGAAGATTAAGATTCCACCTCCAGGAGTGGAGAGGAATCACATCAGACAAATGGATCCTCAACATTATCCAATTCGGATACTGCATAGAGTTGGAGGCGAGGCCAACAAACAGAAAACCAAGAAGAAAGCCGCTAGCAAGCAAGCAGCTGCAGTGCCTTCAGGAAGAAGCAAAAGAACTCCTGCAGAAGCAGGCCATAGAAAGGGTACCCTTCAAGGAAAGAAACACAGGAGTATACTCAACATACTTCCTGGTACCAAAAGTAGACGAGACAATGAGGCCCATTCTCGATTTACGGTTCGTGAACAAATTCATAAGAACGCAAAAATTCAAAATGACCTCCCTGCAAGAGGTGCTCCCACAGTTGCAGACCGGGGACTTCATGGTCACTATAGACCTCAAAGACGCATACCTGCACATCCCAATGAACAGGAAGCACAAGCACATGCTCAGGTTCACCGTCGGAGAAAGCCACTACCAGTTCACGACACTGGCCTTCGGTCTAAAATCGGCACCAAGAGTTTTCACAAAGTGCCTCGCAGCAGTCGCAGCGCACCTAAGAAGGCAGGGAATACATGTATACCCTTACCTGGACGACTGGCTGGTGAAAGCAAACTCATACCAGAAATGCAAGCTGCACGCACATACAGTGACCAGCACGCTCATAAACCTGGGGTTCTCCATCCATTGGAAGAAATCATCAATGGAGCCGGAACAAGTGAAGATCTTCCTGGGAGCACAGATCAACACCTTACAGGGCAAGGTGTTCCCCAGCGAGAAGAGGGCGAGGGCGCTGGTGAAGGAAACTCGCCTCTACCGGAAGGGACAAGCTCGGACAGTGAGGACGGCGAGCAAGATCATGGGGATGATGGCATCATGCATCCACCTGGTACCGAATGTACGACTCCACATGAGACCCATTCAAGAATGGCTACAGGAGCAATGGTCACAAGCTACAGGCAGTTGGGAGGATCTAGTGGTTGTAACGCACGCAGTGCAGAAGGAGATGACATGGTGGACCATGGAGAACATAGCAAGGGGAAAGCCTCTAACGCCCCCAACGCCAACAGTGACCATCACCACAGACGCATCCCTGAAGGGATGGGGCGCTCACATGGAGGAGCTCAAGGTGAGGGGACTGTGGACACCGACGGATGCCACAAAGCACATCAATTACTTAGAATTGAAGACAATCTTCCTTGCACTGAAGGCCTTTCAAACAAGACTGTACAAGCACAGGGTATTGATACAAACAGACAACACCACTGCGATGTTCTACATCAACAAGCAGGGGGGCACACAGTCCGCACCGCTTTCAACGCTGGCGCAGGAGATATGGAGATGGGCCATCCCTCTCAAGATAGACCTGCTAGCCATACACCTACCAGGGAAGGACAACATACAAGCCGATTGGCTCAGCAGGCAGACATCGGCATCCCACGAGTGGGAGCTCAATGCTCAGGAGACAAGATACCTGTTCGACAGGTGGGGGACACCATCGGTGGACCTGTTTGCCACACGCCAGAATGCAAAATGCCAAAACTTCGCATCCAGGCAGCCCGAGGAGGGGACACTGGGGAATGCCCTATGGATAGATTGGTCAAGGACATTTGCCTACGCCTTTCCCCCGATACCACTGATGCACAGAGTACTGAGCAAGTGCAGAGCGAGCAACATGACACTGATACTGGTCGCACCGCAGTGGGCGAGGCAGACCTGGTACTCGCAGATCATGGAGATGACACAGTGTGCACCCCACAGATTCAGCAGGAGGAAAGATCTACTGTCCATGCAGAACGGAGAGGTACTGCATCCAGAGCCAGAGAGCATGAGCCTAGTAGCGTGGCTCCTGAGGACATAGAGTTCGCACATTTGAGACTACCAGAAAGCACCCTGAGGGTACTTCGGGAGGCACGAAGGCCCAGCACTCGAAAGTGCTACGTTGCGAAATGGAAAAGATTCACAATATGGTGCAGACAGGAAAGACTCCACAATAAGATGAAGAGGGACTCCACAGTGCTAAGGTACCTGACGCACTTACTGGAGAAGAACCTTAGCTCATCCTCGTTAAGAGTTCACTTGGCAGCGATAGTAGCCTACACAAGGGGAGAAACGTGCAGGAGCTTCTTCACATCACAGGTGGTGAAGAGATTCCTAGAAGGAGCGAAAAGGATCGCACCACCCAAGCGGGTGCCGCCACCTGCATGGAACTTGAACACAGTCCTAACGGAACTCATGAAAGAGCCCTTTGAACCACTTCACAAGGCCTCCCTAAAGATGCTAACTATGAAAACAGCCTTCCTGGTTGCGATAACGTCCTTACGCAGAGTAAGCGAGCTTCAAGCGCTGACGCTACAAGAACCATACATACAAATACACAACGATAGAGTTGTGATGAGGACTGACCCACACTTCATGCCGAAGGTGGTATCCAATTTTCACATGAACCAGTCTATACAGATACCGAGTTTTTTCCAAAAACCCACAACCAGCGCAGAGAGAGCTCTGCACACCCTGGACGCCAGAAGGGCAGTCATGCACTACATTGAAAGGACAAAGGGGCACAGGAAAACGAAACAGTTTTTTGTGTCCTTCGCAAACAGCTTCATGGGCAAAGCAGTAACCAAAAGGACCATTGCACGATGGATCGCACAAACAATCCAACTCTGCCACAAACGGGCAGGACAGGAACTGGCTGAGGGGACACGTGCCCACTCCACCAGGAAGAAGGGCGCTACAATAGCCTTCCTGGCTAACACACCCATAGAGGACATATGCCTGGCGGCAACATGGGCTTCGGTGCACACGTTCACGAAGCACTACTGTGTGGACATACAAATGAACAAGGAAGCTCAAGTGGGACAGAAGGTGCTACAGCACATATTCAACACCCAACGCTCATCTTCCACCCAGCCGCCACAGAGATGAGAAACCGCTACAAAATCTATGCACAGCATAGTGAATCCAGAAAGATTCACGCTGCAAAACGAATAGTTTTCTTACCTGTCGGTGTAGTTTTGCAGCTTGAAGATCTTTCTGGATTCACTAGCGAACCCACCCACCTCCGCCAGAAAGATGAGGCTGGAGAGAGAAGAGGTGGTTAACTAAAGAATAGACTTTGAAAATACAAAGCGGTAAATACAAACTAAGAAGAACATTGCCATTACTTCGGAAACGAAAGAAACACGGAAAAAAAGAACCCGAAGATGGCGCCCAAGAGTGGGAGCTTCCGCAGGAAGCATGCCGACGTCACCGGAAATACACCCAAAGGGGGTGTGACGCCGACGCCCACCTGGGCAAAGAGAAAAAAAAAAAAAAAAAACAAAGAAAAGACTACGAATCCGGACCCAACCACAAGACCGCGGAATAATGCACAGCATAGTGAATCCAGAAAGATCTTCAAGCTGCAAAACTACACCGACAGGTAAGAAAACTATTCGCTATACCCTTTCTGAAACGGGACAAATGCAACTTCAGACCAGTTTCAGCCTTGTTGGACTTTAAGTGAGGTGCAGTTTGAGTCCTATGTCACAGTGAGGTTGGGACCCATGTCTTGGCACGCCCCTCTTACATACAAGACTCGCCTGGACAGTACCAAAAGTAATCTATGGAATACTTGAAATAATCTCATTCTCTGATAATTGCTCTGGGCCTCTGTCTGACCGGTTTATTGTGGCTGCACCTTAATAGAAAGTGACCCACAGTGTATGTGCTTCCGCGTTGGGCCCCATACCCAGTCTGTATCTTCCTTAAGACCGGTTTGTTCCATTGGTTGCACTAAGGTGATTTCTGAAATTGTGTGTGCTTTTGCACTCTTTTGCATAGCAGTTTCCAAAGCTCTTTTGCATTCAGAGACAGCAATGTCTCAAAAGATATGCCACTTACGTATGTTTTTAGAGCCTTGACAACAAGGCTGTATGGCACAGATTTTTATCTGTGTTTATTAAAATCATGTTTTTAATTTAAATTTTCTCTGAATGATCTTTCGCTGTCATTTTATGTTACTTGTTTACCCACTTTGCAACTGCCTAGGAATTTTTTCACACACAGATTCACATTTTGCCAGGCTCCGTCTGATGGTGCAAGGGTGCCTGCCATATCCTCGGCTCCCCGATTTATTTATTTTGTCTTTATATTTATTATCTGAGTTGGTGTTTAGGCTGGCCAAGAAGCAGGCCGATATCCCACATACATCGTGGGCTTTTGGGCTGCCTGGCTCATATATTAGTATTATTCACACTTTGCTTACAACCCTCCCACCGCGCCTCTTATGCCCACAGCACGGTTCGGTGGGTCATCCCGCATAAGCAATTGGCCCCCCTTTCTCAGATTTTGCTTTTGCCCATGCTTTCGTTTCATTTTTTTTACATGTTTTGAGGGGAAATGTTTAATATTCCCTTGTTTTGTAAATATATGCAGACCAAGTTTAGTCTGTCTTTTTATCTTTCATTTGTTTAAGCTTTTAACGCCTATTGCACGCGTTAAAAGAAGGAAAACTTGCCGCACGAAGCTCTATTGGCTTTGCCAGTGCTCTCTTATATTACATACCTTTTCTCTCTAATGGGCCTTTCGGATAAAACTGGAGGTGACAAAACCTAGGGTTCCGAACGTTTGTCAGCTCTCTGCCTACGTTGTGTGAGGGGGGGGCGATATCCCTTCCCCACACTGTATCACCCCACATCTCGCCCGGTCTCCCACCTGCGCTTGTGAACCGCGTGACGGGAGTCGTGTATGGGGCACGCAGAGGGGTTTCAGGGACGCACGGAAGTCTCGCCACTTTTGTTCTCCTCGCCGCGTGCCACACTCCCTCCCACGTCCCTGCGCACATCGCGCCGGCAGGGCGGGAAACACTCGCGTCTGCGGGGCGGTTTGTTAGCACAGCTGATCGCTAATTAAGTTTCCCCGAAGGCGTCTGCAGGCAGCATGAATTTTCTCACCTTGATTAATCCGGTGGCGATGACGTGCTCAGGAGGGAGGGGGGCGGGAACCTGGGACATGGCTGTTGTTGCGCAGACTGTGCCCGAGTTTTGGAAACCGCAGGCTTTTTGTCACAGAAGAGGTGGTGACCATCTCCCCATATCAAACTAGAAACCCATAGTTTCGAAAATAAATAAATGTTTCGATTCAATAAGCTTTATTCGGTTCAGATAAAACCACCATAAAAATACAGTTGTTAAAATCCGATTACAGTTCATTAGATAAATGGAATACATTCACAATAATTATTTACAGCTTAAAACATACTTTTCCTGGCGTAAATTGATTTCAGGATGAATGTTGCAGTATAAAACCAAATATCAGGCTCTCACATTGTAAACCATAAACTCATAGCAGATTCCGTGGTTATAATATGCTGCTTATTTGAGAGGAGGTGTGGACCTGACGTGCCCGCCCCTTTACTGATATAATGCATGCTATCATCCATAAGTCTCCAGGCGCTGTGTTTAGGTAGCATTCCTATTCCCCTTTTTACGCCCTCACTGGAAGATGCAAACACGATACATGTAGTTATGGTTTCTTGGTAATGGGGTTGAAGAGTGTTAATACGATATATATATATATATATATAGAGAGAGAGAGAGATATAGAGAGAGATATATAGATATAATTCATTTAGTCTCTTATAGATCCTGTGAACAGCATTGGTAAACTTTGTGGGCGGGGTATCGAGATGTGGCACTCACTTGAGCAGTGGCACCATGTTGTGCAAATCATTCAGCGAAGCTGGGTACATTCTGCTTCCTGTGCACACATTGGCTGCAGATTAAACCATATTCGTCGGCATATGTGCGTGTGTGTGGGAGTGTAGATGAGGCCTGGCCGGCGGCCGGCCGAACGTTAGATTGTTATTCCTGCCGATGTTTTCATTCCTGTAATCCTCCCCTCGGGGGAGCCCGAGCGAGAGTATCGCTTCCCAGTGTACGGGGAAAGTGGGTCGCCGCCGCTGCTTGGCCTGGTTTTGCCACATTGTCTCTGCTTTCTCTTCCAGCCCGAGGGCAGCATCCTGAAGGACCGATTCAAGAGCCTGCAGAGGAGAAACCTGATTGAACCCAGGGAGCGCGCCAAGTAAGTGCCAACTGCTGCGCGCGCGCGCTCACACACACATTTAGCCAGGGACTAGGGCTCGAGTGATTACACGCAAAGCACGTGCGCAACCCCAAACCGCGCCCAAGTAGAACGTGCTCCGTATCCACAACCTCGCCCCCGAAGCACAGCACCCCTCCCTGCGTTTGGCCTGTCAGGCATAGTGCAAGGGAAACACGTTTAATAAGCCCTCCAAAGCCACGAAGTAAAAGTATTGAAACGCAGCCCTTTCTCGATCATTACCTTGGCCAACCTCACTTGTTCCAGCACTGAGACCAGCACTCGATGTTCCACAGGTTCAGATCTCCACATACAGCCGCCCTTCAATCTTGGGCTGCAACAGATCCTCATTTTCAAAGACTTCTTGAGGCACCGCCTCAGTTGACCAGTGGTGTAGCTAAACGTGAGCCCCCCTCTGCAAGGTACATGGGGGGGAGGGGGGCTGGAGCTCCGGGGGCTTATGTTATGCCACTGGTTGAGGCAGCAGGCACAGCAAAAGTATGCAACTGTTGACTTTTTCATCGGCGCAGGAACCCATACATCTCTCTATACCCCCCTAGCACCAACAACCTCTTCCAGTCCTGCAGCAGGAGTCTTAAGACCTCCCCACATTTATGCAACATAAGTGCACCACATTCCTTAGACCACTAGGTCACTCCCCTTTCCCGTGCACCACATTCCTGCTCTTCAACATGGCTTATCTTAATTCTAAGCTTTTTTTAAAACAACTTCCTTTCAACTTGACCAGGCCTTACGGTGGCAGCATTGTCTCTACACACAGCTTTCCCAAATCACCTCAGTTCTGACCTTCTGCAGACCTTCGATTGAAAGGCGGTGACCCAACATGTACAGCTCTAGCAAATACTATCGACCCTTCACTACAGCAGCCTCTGCTAATCCACGCTGAGTCACCATCTGCACCTCTGCAAGTGGACGTGTGGACCCCTATTTCACCCATCACTCGCCACTGGGAACTCCACTCTTTTTTTGCCAGTGTATCTTCACAAGTGTGGATCCTGTAGTAGAAATGTAAATGCCCCCAGACTCGTAACTCTAGTGCTTGCTGTCGAGTTATCAAGGTGGGTGGGGTTCATAGGTCACTGTGTACATTTCCACGTGTGCTCAGAATTCCTTTAAGTACCACAAATGTCCATGCATTAGAAGTTCATGCAGTCTGTATATTCTCCGATTCTTATTTTATTTTATTTTTTATTTTTTTTACCTCCCAAAATAACTTGTCCCAGAATACAGAGTGCAAACATGTACCCGACGATCTTCTCGCGAATGCACCTGGGAAACTTGCTAATGACCCCACGAGGGCATCTCGGGGCAGTTTGCCCTGAATGAGCCTGCCCCCAGGCATGACTTATGGAACCTGGGCCTGCCCTCGTCCTCCCCATGAAGCCTGACCCCTGCTCGGCCGGGCTCAGCAGTCTGCCCTGCCTGGGAGGGTTTAGCACTTGAGCAGATTTCATCCGCTCTGTGGAGATCTTGGCTCTCCCTCGAAGCTGACGAAGCCGGGACACTGATTGGCGGGCGATGTAAATGAGGGATTAGCACACCCCCCAGTGTCAGACATATGCCGGTTATGTCTGGGGGTTTTCACGTTGATATCAGTTCGCCTAGGAGGCACTGCGCATCCCAGGCAGCCATGGCAACCGCGAGCGAGGCCGTTAAATCCCCAGATACACCTCGCACCGTGGTTCCCTCCTCCCCTCCTGTCCGCTGTTTCAAGAATGTTTTCCAAGTTAATTTTAGCTTGTGTGGCAGGTGCCCGAGCGACGGCTCCTGCAGAGGAGGGCTGCGGGTTCAGACACCGAGACGGGCCACCTAGGGTCTGTGGGCACCGCACAGCTGAGAGCTCCTGCACGGGCTCTTGACTGCCTTTCACTATCGGGTCACTGGGTTAAATCTCGTCGTCCAGGTTCCCCCTGGCTGTGAACTTGGTACCTTCCAGCGTTGATAGATCGTGACGTTAGAGGTTCTTGGTGCACGCCTCAGCAGGGGAGTATGTACATGAAAATCACCTATGTGGCACTTTATCCTGTCATTTAAGTGATTACATTAATAAGTCTGTGTCCTAAACTTTATTCGCCAATGTGTATTTTTTTTGTCTTTCACCACATGTTTGTATATGTGCAGGAAGTTGCTGTTGGCTCTGCTTAATCCACTCTTTAGATGTGGCGTGACAGCACAGCTGTCTGCAGAGCTATGGTCACAAATTCTTTATGCAGATTTTAAAGTGGGCCGTGGCGCCACCCAGAGGAGTCTAAGTCTCTAACCTCGTGGTGTTGGTTGTGCTACATAATTCCAGAAAGTGCTTCCCCTGGAATGCTCGATGGACTACTTGGTCTGTCTGAAATGAGTCCTCCCGCTGTTTGTCATATTCAATTCTGTATATCCTTTTTGCTTCTTTTTTACAGCTGTGACAAAGCCAACAATGCAGGCCTTAACGTGATTAAGAGCATTTGTGCATGCTAATGTATGTAAATTGCATTTGTGAATGCCTGTCTTTACATCCATTAGCACATTAAAGCAAGACTTATTGTCTTCGCCAGTGCTCCTTTTGAAGGACGCTTTATATTTGTGCACCAGTGCAACAGATGTTATTTCGTGTTTGTACATGTGTGTAATATGCGTCATTTTTTGGCAACTGACGGATCATTGCTGAAGCCTATGGTGTACCCTTTTCGTGTGCAGTGCTGCGAACCTACAAAATACCTACCTTGGTTGGAAACAAGTCGTGCATCTGCTAGCGCCCAGCAAAGACGCAGAAGCCTGTTGAGAAACACTCCTTATTGACTGATAGCCGGTTTTTATTTCTTTTTTTTTTTTTTGTAATGAAGCTGACTTTTGATTGGCCACGGCTTCTCATCATTGGCCATTGCTCTGTATAATTGAATGAATACTAGCCTCTTTGGGACAGTATTTTGAATTTATCGGACTCCCCCTATCCCGCCAGTGAGACTAGAGCATTGACGGGCCTAGTTTCCTTCTGCCCTCCTTAAAGGTTGGGAATGGGCATAATACTTTGGTAGAAACCTTGCTGCAGCAGCTTGACTTTAATATAGAGGCATCTGAATCGCTCAGAGAAAAGAAGGTCCTGATCAAAATAACAAAGATTTGGACTAACTCCTGCATAGTGAATGATTAGAGTAGCAGTCTCGTCTAGGCGCTGCAAATCCATCCAGCTTGCTCCCAAGAACAAACATTACCGTCCATAATTGGAGCTTAAGAGATTCATCTCAAGACTATATGTGTAGTGAAATGACGCCACCCTGACCTGCTTGGTAAAGAGAGCTCTTACCTGCCCAGATCCACCCCCAGAAAGTGACACTTGTTTTGTTTTCCCTCCAAGTCTTGCAGATTAAGTAAAGCTGGTTAAAGCAGATAGCTCTGCTAACAACGGGTTTAAAGTAAAGCTGGCCAAAGCAGATAGCTCTGCTAACGGTTTTAATGGTCTCCCAAGCCTTTACCGTTTCGGAGTTACTCATATTTAAAGTTGTTTGTCCATCGTTGAGTCTAAATCCCAGAGCATGTTTCCATCTATGGCTAGTGGAAGCTGTCCGGTTAGTTGGACACTTCTGTCCCACAGATGCTACACTCAGCTGACCCAAAACTGCCAGTCCTGAGATATTGCCGTTGAAGTTTGATACCACAAGGGCGCCATTTTCTTTGGACCTGAGCCGCCAAGTGATTTCTGTGGCAGTACGCAGGATCTCTGATATAAAACTACTGGTAGCCCTTTTAAGTAGACACCCGGACTTTGCGTGAATTGGGATTACAAGGGCAGACATTTCACAGCAAATCTATTTTCTTTCTTCTTCTGGTATCTGGTATCACTTTCCCTTTGACTGATTGGGACTAAATCTCCCAGTAGTTAACCATAGGAATTACAAGATCACCCGAAGATTCCCCTTTAGATGACATTAGTCACAGGCACCACGTTATGAAAATCTAGCGCCTTTCACGTTACGCAAATGGTGTAAAACCGATGGTGGGGTTTCTTAGCCTCAGAAAGTTCTCCGCTCTGTCTAGTTTTTGTGCATATTTTTATTTTAACTGGCCTACATTTTCCATCATTACTAGCACCAACTGGACGTTGTGTTTATTGTTTCACTTACTATGTTGTGAAGTATCAGAGTTTGAAACCCAATACCACCTCCTAGATTATACCTTGTCTTCTTGGCTTTATTGCTTGAGTATTCATTCAAAAGAGTGTCAAAAGAGACAAACGTGGTTGTCCAATCATGTGGCCATGGTTCACCAGTCGTAAACATGTGTATCTATCATGGATACTGCCAAGTGTCTTTGGATAGTTCCAGGGCCCAAAGATTTTACTCGGGACCTGCAGAACTCTGATCTATGCAAAAAATAGAACCTTTTCTATCATCCAGTAATCCTCTTATGTTCTTGCAGTCCCTAACTAGTTGTTCCCTACGTTCTATTCCGAAACTAATATGCATCAAGTGCTCAATTTTCAGGCTAGTGCCTAGAAACCATTTGTGTTATCTAGTGCATTTAAAAGCGATATACCATAACTAATGTTGATTATGCTTGTTCATGCCTACCTACCCTGACCACGGTATCCTTGCTTCTGCCCTGTCTTATGGTTCTTGTCTGGTGCCTCTGTGCTGCCCATCTGCTGGCTTTCTCGTTCACTCATTCCCCAGCACCTTTTCTTTGATGTATCAAAACCCTGAGCTTCTGCAAATTCTTGACCTAGTACAAGCTGTGCTGCACTGCAAGGTTGGGTGTTTGTTGGAAAGTCATTTGTCTGGGTGATCCAAAAAATTAATGGAGCAAGAATGTGTGACTTGTAATGACAAGTGGTACGTGTTGTTAAAATCTTTCTTTATCCCTGACAGGTTCAAGCGGAAACATAAGGTGAAATATGTAGAGAAGCGAGCCTTCCGTGAAGTCACGTAAGTCATTTCCATCTTAAGCAAACAATGACTCTCTCTTCCAGGGTAATATCGGGCTGCTTTAGAATTTCCAATAGTGATTTAGTCAGTAGGCAATCTAGCAAAATCCATGCAGGAGAAACCTAGTAGTATGGGAGCCATGTATTGTAAACAGTCTACTCTGAACAATTGTCTCTTAAAGGCTCTTTGAATTTAATTGGGTCTTTGAATTGTAGCTGTTTTGATTCTACGCATCTAGACTTGTGACCTCAATCTTTCTGATGCCATTCTGCAAGGCATGCCTGTTACCTGTCGCATCACATGAGATGGGGTCTCCCACAAGTAGTGCTTAAGAAACCGTTTTGGAAGCCTTTCTGAGTAGCTTGGGAGATTTAGGTTCATGGGTAAAAATCGCACTGAACTCTACACATCTAGAGTGTACCCCAGGGTTATTGCTATTCAGATACTTGTGTATACAATGGAGCTCCTAGAGTTGGTCTGCATTTCAAGCAGAAGCTATGTTGTGCTTTAACTTGAAGTGAATCCATTTTTTTCATCTGAATGAGAGATGTGACCGGATGCCCTTAATGTATAGGTCATGGACATCATTATGTTATTTGTTTTGTAGAGTACATGTTTTACCCCCACAGGGTATTGTGGCTCTTCAATCAGTTCTTAACTCAATTCCACCTACTGTCTGAAAAAACTGTCCCTTTGAGCCTGGGGAAAGACAGTTTTTTCGGGGGTTTTTTCTTCTGAATTTCAGATGGTCTAACTCTCCTTTTATTCTGTCCAAGAGCAGATTCCATTCCTGGGCTACCATTATTGAAAATGAAGTGCCTCCTATTGTCTTGTGCTTAACACTTGAAATTATAAAGTTGAATTTAACTGCAGATTCTTAATATGTGTGTTGAAAAGTATATTTTTAAGTGAGACCAAAGAAGTGACAGGCTTGGCTAGTACACTGGAATTGGCCAGACTAGTGAAATTCGCATACCAGGTGAAATAACTTTTAGGCAAAGTCTCAGTCATGGACTATAATTAGACTACGGTTTTAATATAGGGGTTATATCTCTGTTATCAGCGCATTAGCGCATTGCTTAAGTGTTATGATTCTTAGATATGTCTTGCTCATGTTTCAGTCATGATTATTAGATTTGTTAATTATCTATTACTAAGATTGAAGAAAGAGTGCGGGCGGGGATATTTTCGCCTCATTTCTTTGCGACAATTTTCATAAATTGATACAATAAAATGTATTCATTAAATGTATTCACTGTTTTATGGACTAAACACCAGCATTTTAAACTCTACTTTTTCTTTTATTGGTAACCAATGGCGTTTTGCCCTCAATTGAGTTCTGTGAAAACAGTGCTGTGTCTTTGTGGTCTGTCGTGTCGAAGTTCTGAATCAGTTGTACTTTTTTTAATGAGATACACTGATACACCTAGGTAAATGGAATTGCAGTATTGAAAACACTTTGAGGGAAATGCACTTAAGATAGTAATCTTCTGAGATGGCATGATTAGAGGTGGCACTCGTTTAAATGAAGTAGCTGAAAAAGGCAAGTTTCAATTACAGTATCTTTTGAGGCCCAATTTATTAACCATTGGCACCAGTAGTGGAAGTGCTCCTAAACTTTCAGGCCAGAACATAGATGAGATGGAATAGTTTGTTTCTGTGGACCTTGAATCTCCATTGAGTTTTAGATAACTTGTACTCATTCATTCATCCATCCATCCTTGCACTTGCTCACGACAATGGGATAGATTTACTGCGTCTTCTGGGACACACTCTCTATAGCTTGCTTTTTTTCTTCTTCAAGTATCATCTGTGTATAGATAGAACTTTGGCCAAATGATTCAGATCAACCTGATGAGATCCCGTAAGTAAACAACAAGGACCTGAGTATAAAGTGGGTAAAGATTGACCCAGATGCCGTTAATAAAAGAATTGGTGAATGGGGAAAGCTTTTTCATCACTTCTGTCTTTTGAGAATGACCTTCCCATATACAAGAAGGCTTTAAAAAGTATTCCAAATGGCCTCCTGTAGTTGCGCATGTTGTTTACGCTCAGATGTTCATTTTGAAATTTACATATTTTAAATTTACTTTAGGTGATAGTGCAGAGCTATTGGCTTTACCAATGCTGTACCATGTTATAAAAGCCGAGATCTATTGGCTTAGCCAAAGCTTGTTTACTTTTGAGCGCTCAGACAGGATAACAGTTCAAACGAGATCAGTGTCTTCAAATCATATGCATATTATTAAAGATATCCATGCAGACCCCTTTGAACACTGCTTTTTGTTCATTTCAGACACGTCTTGTTTATCTATTAATCTTTACTTTGTTCTCTTTCTTGCAGGTTATAAACCCTCGCCCTAGAAAGGCCTCCATCTCTGCCACAGATGCCCTATGGGAAGCTGTGTGTCCTATCGCCATTTGTTAAAGAGTTTATAATTCTATTAAAATATTTCTATTCCAATGTTGAGACTTGCAGTCTTATTTTTCCTTGGATTCGTTATTCATATGTCCAGTGTCCTGTATCAAGAGGTCAAATTGTGAGGCTGCCATTGATTGTGAATAATTTTCCCCATGCTTGTACTATTTAAGATCACAGTTGATGTTATGAAAGTATGATTTTATGTCTGCAGACTTTACTATCTCAAACACAGAAATTCACAGTGTGTATACACAGTAGGGTTGAGAGTCCTAAGAGCACATGAGAAGGTGTAGTTTTGCAGCGTGAATCTTTCTGGATTCACTATGCTGTGCATTATTCCGCGGTCTTGTGGTTGGGTCCGGATTCGTAGTCTTTTCTTTGGTATTTTTTTTGTGGTTTTTTTTTTGTAGCCCAGGTGGGCGTCGGCGTCACACCGCTTTGGGTGTATTTCCAGTGACGTCGGCATGCTTCCTGCGGAAGCTCCCACTCTTGGGCGCCATCTTCAGATTATTTTTTTCCGCGGTCGGGTCTGGATCGTTCCCGTTTGGGCTCCAGACATTTTTGGAGAAAGAAGAAAGAAAATACAGAAAAGACGAGGAGAAGTCATCTGAAGACTGCAGGGGACTTCATCGACAAAGCCGGCAAGGAGAAGGCGTTTTTCATCGAGATCATCGACGAACACACGACCAGAGAGGCCCTGGACGCTCGATGATGGACAACACGCCGTTCAAGTTCTGCCGTAACTGCCACCACAAGTACGCGCAGAAGGACCAGCACCCGGTATGCAACCTTTGCCTACCGGTGGACCACGAAAGCGGAGACTGCAACGCCTGTTCCGCCTTCGCCCCGAAGACACTTCGCGTGAGAGAGAGGCAGAGGGTATCACACGCCACCCTGCAGGGGAAGGCCCCGACTCCGTCCCTCTACGAGCTGGGGATGTCCTCCGAGGAAGAAGACAACGCTGCCGCCGAAGACGACAGCTACACGGTCGTAGAGACCGATTACACGAAGACTTCTGACAAGGTAGGAGACTCTTCGGCCCCCAAAAACCCGAGAGACTCTGAGTCTAGAAAAATCTAGGGCAAGACCCCGAAAACGCCGACGCCAAAAAAGGCGGCGTCCGCGACTACTCCCAGGCCCAGCGGATCCTCCGAGAAGGAGTCCCCGGCGCCGAGGGCTGTTGATCAGCAGAAAACGTCAAATCGTCCCCGAAAAGGATCGATCGACGCCGAGGGAGAAAGACCCAAGACTGACGACGACGACCAGAGACCCAAGACCCGGTCCGACGTCGACGTCGCAAACTTCGACGCCGAAAGGTACGGCGACGAACCATCCGCCGAAAAGAGCGGCCGACCCATCCGACGCGGAGCACGCGGCAGACATGGAGAAGAAGAGAAGGCGCCTCGAGGCCGAAATGGAGAACATCATGCAGTGGAAGAAAGATTTCGATGCAAAGATGAAGGCCTTCACGATCCCTCACAAGACCAAGCCACCGGTGATGGAGGCAGTCGAGGAGGAGGAAGAGATCGCCGAAGTCGTCGAGGAACAAGACCAGGACGTCGAGGTGATCGACGATCAGGAGGAGTACGAGAATCCCTACGATAGTTACAACTATGGGGAGGAAGAGGAAAGCAGGACGGACGCAGACTCGACCCCCTCTGACCTGCAGGAGGTAGATTACATAGATGTCGACACCGACAGCCCGGAGGAGGTGGTCGACACTT
Source organism: Lissotriton helveticus (assembly GCF_964261635.1). Lineage (NCBI taxonomy): Eukaryota > Metazoa > Chordata > Amphibia > Caudata > Salamandridae > Lissotriton > Lissotriton helveticus. The sequence goes on along the minus strand of NC_136070.1, from coordinate 901,796,263 downwards.
ACCCCTCGAGGCCCTCGCCGCCGGACGACATCGGGGCCTACAACTCGGTGATACAAGCTGCCGCAGCTGCTTTCAAGCTCAAGCTCGACGAAGAGAAGCAGAAAGCAGACTTTCTTCTAGAAACATTGCTCCCAACACAAACGAGGAAGCCAGTTCCTTCCAATGCTCGAGAGCGTCTTGGCTCAGGGGAAGGAAGCTTTCAGGGAGCCCGCAACATGCAAGGCAGTAACTCCCAGAACTGAGAAGAAGTACAAGCATGCCACAAAAGACCCGGCCTACATTCAGGGCACGGTCTCCGCAGACTCCATTATCACGGCCACAGCAAGGAGGAGGGCTAACGTACCCACTACCTCAGGCCCACCACCGGATAAGGAGAGCAAAAGGATGGACCTGGTGGGCAGAAGGATCGAACGGGATGCCGCGACCCACTGGCGCATGGCTAATTCCAACGCCCTGATAAACAGGCACATGTACCAAATCATGGAGGGACTGGGGCAGTTGGTGAAGGACTTACCCCAGGATGCCAGACAGAAAGCCGAAAAGCTGGTTGAAGAGGGAAAAAACGCGGCAAATTATTGCCTTAAGACGGCCCTGGATGGGGCAGACACCGCCAGCAGGCTCATGATGATGGGCGTCACGGAAAGGAGGCACGCCTGGCTCAGGATATCCGGTTTCAAACCGGAGGTGCAACACAGCATCCTGAACACACAGTTCAACGGCAGCACGCTTTTCGGACCAACAGTTGATGAAACGCTCAGCCAACTGAAGAAAGATAACGAAACAGCAAGATCCATGGGAGCATTGCAGTTCAGAGGGAACAAGAGGGGAACCCCGTCATGGAGGCCCGGCGGGAGAGGCGGAAACCAGCTAGGTACATCACACCAGGCTTTCCAGCAAACTCACCAGGCAGACTCGCAGACTCAGCAGGGTCATCAGAAGCAGTCCTGGCAGTACCAACAAAGAGGCCAGTCCTTTCGAGGGAGAAATGGACGGGGACAAAATAGAAGAGGGGGGCAGCAGCCCACCTCCAAGTGACTTCAAAAAACTCTGTGTGCCCGCCCACAAAAAAGACCCCAGGGAGCAGCACGTACAGATGGGTCAAGACAAACTAGACACCTACGACCACATGACACCAGTGGGAGGAAGATTAAGATTCCACCTCCAAGAGTGGAGAGAAATCACATCAGACAAATGGATCCTCAACATTATCCAATTCGGATACTGCATAGAGTTGGAGGGGAGGCCAACAAGCAGAAAACCAAAAAGAAAGCCACTAGCAAGCAAGCAGCTGCAGTGCCTTCAGGAAGAAGCAAAAGAACTCCTGCATAAGCAGGCCATAGAACGGATACCCTTCAAGGAAAGAAACACAGGAGTATACTCAACGTACTTCCTGGTACCAAAAGTAGACGAGACAATGAGACCCATTCTCGATTTACGGTTCATGAACAAATTCATAAGAACGCAAAAATTCAAAATGACCTCCCTGCAAGAGGTGCTCCCACAATTGCAGATCGGGGACTTCATGGTCACAATAGACCTCAAAGACGCATACCTGCACATCCCAATGAACAGAAAGCACAAGCGCATGCTCAGGTTCACCGTCTGAGAAAGCCACTACCAGTTCACGACACTGGCCTTCGGTCTAAAATCAGCACCAAGAGTTTTCACAAAGTGCCTCGCAGCAGTCGCAGCGCACCTAAGAAGGCAAGGGATACACGTATACCCTTACCTGAACGACTGGCTGGTGAAAGCAAACTCATACCAGAAATGCAAGCTGCACGCACATACAGTGACAAGCACGCTCATAAACCTGGGGTTCTCCATCCATTGGAAGAAATCATCAATGGAGCCAGAACAAGTGAAGATCTTCCTGGGAGCACAGATCAACACCTTACAGGGCAAGGTGTTCCCCAGCGAGAAGAGGGCGAGGGCGGTGGTGAAGGAAACTCGCCTCTACCGGAAGGGACAAGCTCGGACAGTGAGGACTGCGAGCAAGATCATGGGGATGATGGCATCATGCATCCACCTGGTACCGAATGTACGACTCCACATGAGACCCATTCAAGAATGGCTACAGGAGCAATGGTCACAAGCTACAGGCAGTTGGGAGGATCTAGTGGTTGTAACGCACGCAGTGCAGAAGGAGATGACATGGTGGACCATGGAGAACATAGCAAGGGGAAAGCCTCTAACGCCCCCAACGGCAACAGTGACCATCACCACAGACGCATCCCTGAAGGGATGGGGCGCTCACATGGAGGAGCTCAAGGTGAGGGGACTGTGGACACCAACAGATGCGACAAAGCACATCAATTACTTAGAATTGAAGACAATCTTCCTTGCACTGAAAGCCTTTCAAACAAGACTGTACAAACACAAGGTGTTGATACAAACAGACAATACCACTGCGATGTTCTACATCAATAAGCAGGGGGGCACACAGTCAGCCCCGCTTTCAACGCTGGCGCAGGAGATATGCCATCCCTCTCAAGATAGACCTGCTAGCCATACACCTGCCAGGGAAGGACAACATACAAGCAGATTGGCTCAGCAGGCAGACATCGGCATCCCACGAGTGGGAGCTCAATGCTCAGGAGACAAGGCGCCTATTCAACAGGTGGGGAACTCCATCGGTGGACCTGTTTGCCACACGCCAGAATGCAAAATGCCAAAACTTCGCATCCAGGCAGCCCGAGGAAGGATCACTGGGGAATGCCCTATGGATAGATTGGTCAAGGACATTAGCCTACGCCTTTCCCCCGATACCACTGATGCACAGAGTACTGAGCAAATGCAGAGCGAGCAACATGACGCTGATACTGGTCGCACCACAGTGGGCGAGGCAGACATGGTACTCGCAGATCATGGAGATGACAGTGTGCACCCCACAGATTCAGCAGGAGGAAAGACTTACTCTCCATGCAGAACGGAGAGGTGCTGCACCCAGAGCCAGAGAACATGAGCCTAGTAGCGTGGCTCCTGAGGACATAGAGTTCGCACATTTAAGATTGCCAGAAAGTACCCTGAGGGTCCTGCGGGAGGCAAGAAGACCTAGCACTCGGAAGTGCTATGTTGCGAAATGGAAAAGGTTCACAATATGGTGCAGACAAGAAAGACTTCACAATAAAATGAAGAAGGACTCCACAGTGCTAAAGTACCTGACACACTTGCTAGAGAAGAACCTTAGCTCATCCTCCTTGAGAGTTCACTTGGCAGCGATAGTCGCCTACACAAGGGGAGAAACTTGCAGGAGTTTCTTCACATCACAGGTGGTGAAGAGATTCCTAGAAGGTGCGAAAAGGATCGCACCACCCAAGCGGGTGCCGCCACCTGCATGGAACTTAAACATAGTCCTAACGGAACTCATGAAGGAGCCCTTTGAACCACTCCACAAGGCGTCCTTAAAGATGCTAAGTATGAAAACAGCTTTCCTGGTTGCAATAACGTCCTTACGCAGAGTAAGCGAGCTTCAGGCTCTGACGCTACAAGAGCCCTACATACAAATACACAATGATAGAGTTGTGATGAGGACTGACCCACACTTCATGCCGAAGGTGGTATCTAAATTTCACATGAACCAGTCTATACAGATACCGAGTTTTTTCCAAAAACCGACAACTGCCGCAGAGCGAGCTCTGCACACCCTGGACGCCAGAAGGGCAGTCATGCACTACATTGAGAGGACGAAGGGACACAGGAAAACAAAACAGTTCTTTGTGTCATTCGCCAACAGTTACATGGGAAAGGCAGTAACCAAAAAGACCATTGCACGATGGATCGCACAGACAATTCAACTCTGCCACAAGCGTGCAGGACAAGAGCTAGCAGAGGGGACACATGCCCACTCCACTAGGAAAAAGGGTGCTACAATAGCCTTCCTGGCTAACACACCCATACAAGACAAATGCCTGGCGGCAACATGGGCTTCGGTGCACACGTTCACGAAGCACTACTGTGTGGACATACAGATGAACAAGGAAGCTCAAGTTGGACAGAAGGTGCTACAGCACATATTCAATACAAAAACGCTCATCTTCCACCCAACCGCCACAGAGATGAGAAACCGCTACAAAATCTATGCACAGCATAGTGAATCCAGAAAGGTTCACGCTGCAAAACGAATAGTTTTCTTACCTGTCGGTGTAGTTTTGCAGCTTGAAGATCTTTCTGGATTCACTAGCGAACCCACCCACCTCCGCCAGAAAGATGAGGCTGGAGAGAGAAGAGGTGGAAATAGAAAAAGTGGAAAAGACTTTGAAGGTACAAAGCGGTAAAATATCACCTGAATAGAACATTGCCATTACTTCGGAAACGAAAGAAACACGGAAAAAAAGAACCCGAAGATGGCGCCCAAGAGTGGGAGCTTCCGCAGGAAGCATGCCGACGTCACCGGAAATACACCCAAAGGGGTGTGACGCCGACGCCCACCTGGGCTACAAAAAAAAAACAAAGAAAAGACTACGAATCCGGACCCAACCACAAGACCGCGGAATAATGCACAGCATAGTGAATCCAGAAAGATCTTCAAGCTGCAAAACTACACCGACAGGTAAGAAAACTATTCGTTTTACTATTATAGGTATCTAGAGTGTGAAACTGAAGGAGCCAAGATAGGAGTGGAAAGCGGGGTTGGTATGTGATGTATTCCTATAGGTTCTGAATCGATCCCCCTATTCCTGACCCTATTCTGGTTAACAAACTAACAAGTTAACTAAGTAGTCAGCCCATGATGCAGAAAACCCCCATGATGCAGATACCGTTATCTGACGCAGTCACACTACGGCACAGGAACGTGTTATCTGATTAGGTCATAACGCTTGCGATCTAATTAGACAAGCGATATTCCTCCAGCCCCTGATAAGGCATACGGAGTTCTCATAACAAATCAAACCTATGACAACCTGGGCAAAACCCTGCGGCCATTGTTTTGATTTCACCGAGAACTTCAGTAAAAGAATGTGCTAACGAGCAAGTCGTATGACATCCTTATTGACGTATCTATGTCCATCCTTACGTCAATCTCGGCACCTTAAAGGTATAAATATTACCGATATTGCCCTATGCAAACACACGCGTGGTGACGAGACGGAGCAGCCATACTTGCCGAAGCCCAGAGCAGAGCAGACCCCGCTGGCGCAGCCCCGCCTTTCTGACGCGCTGAGAGAAGCTGCTTTCTCCTGCCGAGAAATCCAGCACCGGCGTTTCTGGGTAGCCCTCGCAGGCAGCCTGGAATATCGAGACCAGAGACGAGAGATACCATCCCTCATTCAACCTAGATTCCAGGTACAGAACTGAATAACCCCTCACAGAGAATTCTTTAGTTATTCACTTGGCAAAAACAAACTTAACTTAAACTGTAACTTTCTATTCCCGCCCACGTATTAGGCTTAGGTCAGGTACACGGGGTAGGTGTATTTAGAAACACCAGTTGAGTACGTTTAGTCAAATGTATATGTGTATGTAATATATTTTATTCATTTTAAAAAATCTTATGGCTTAGAAACCATATCAATGTTTTTACAGTATTATTTTATACTATTGCTTTTAATGTATGCACTTTACTTAACTATAAGTATCGCAATAATATCGATCCATTTCTCTTGTACGAGAAAAGAGACTGATCAATAAATAACACCTTTTTATTGAACACGCCCGTCTCTTCCTTTTCTCTACAATCTGATGAGACTAAGAATGCACGTACTGACTGAGTAAAATAAATTGCCTTTTGTTCACACGACTCTCGAGATATACTCTTGATTAGGGGAGAGCAAAGTTGTCATGTTCTATGGTTGTCAGAAACTAAATCCCTTCTTGTCTAATCAGGGAAGTTAAGTCCTCCTTGAACATTCGAGAAAGTTTCTAGTGAACTCTGAGCTAAGCTGGCAAACCCAAAACTTTAAGTCTAGTATCGACAGTAGTAGACCTAGTTAACGTCTGGTCTAGGCCTTTACTGCTGTAGGTATTATTCCAATGCGCAGAGCCTATTGGGATGATAGGAACTACACTACATGGCGCCCAACGCGTTTGGAAAGGGCGATAAAACTAACGTAAGACATTTAGAGTAACTCAGTCGTGCTTTCTCACTCAGACCCCTTTTCCCAAATACTCCAAAGACGTCTGGAGTGGGTGAAAGGTTATATCCGCCAAGCCTCGCAGGAGGGAACTCCTATGTATGGTTCTTGGTACAAGTCAACGTTGAAGGATACACAGTTCCAAAATATTGTGCATCTAATCTTTGTTTCCATAAGAAACCTGATCTGCAAACAAAAGAAAAAACCTTTTGGACAGTAAAATGTCAGACAATGAGGATGAAAGAGAGGCAGTTAGATTAGCAACTGAACTCGCAGCAGCTGATGCTACCATGCAGGCAGCAGACGAGGATATAATACTCATCCCGGTCATTAAAAGGAAATCTATAACCATAAAACTTATAGAAAATGGACTGACACCTAGAGGTGGTACAGTCCTATTCGTAATTGAGGCACACGAATATCGGCAGACAGAGGTATACTATTCATGGATACATTTTCCAGCAGCAAATGCTGTAACAAAGTACTTCCACTATTACAAAATAGAGGAACCTCCTGAAACGTACACTCCTTTCGAGGAGGTGGAAGTACCACTCAAATTTCAAGAGCATTTGCTCTTATTTGATGGCGCCCTAAAACATAATAATCACATCACCAGGCTCGGTCCTTTAGGTAGACCAGGAGCAACGTGGCCGGTCCTAGCCTGATACACACCACATCCAGACATCGATGGGATGTCTGCACCAAACCTTTCAACACAGCTAAAACAGCTAATAAAAATACACAGACAATTAGTCCAATATGTGATGCGGACTTCAAAAATTCAGCCAGCGATTAAACTCCCACAGCTGACCCCTCACCAGGGGAACACAAATAAAATTACACCACAGAACATCCAGTCCTGCCTAGGTAAAGTACCGGCTAAACGGGAACAAATACCATTCTGGCTAGCGCAGAAAATCACCCAAATAGAGGCGGTGTTTCCAGACACCACCCCGCTAGAAAAGCACAGGATTCTGACTATCTGTCTTCCAATGGGAATCGCACCACACATTGAGGACTGTGACACTTGGGGTACAGTCTTTGCTTCCATCTACACAAAAACGCACGGTGTTCCATCCATTTCGGTAATACCAGATGTGCTAAAACAAATTCAAGATGAATATGGTCCTGAACCCGCTTTAACTCTTGGTATGAAATTACTAAAAGACTTCAAGCAGGTCTCGGCTATACTATTAGCCAACATAAAAGGAGAAGCAGCAAACGTGGCGATCCGCCAGAGGTTAAAAGAGACAGATATAGCAGACCAACCAGCTGAAATTGCCAGAATCATAGAAAAATCCTATGAGGAACTAGGTAGAGATAGTTTAGGTGGAATACCAGTAAAACCGCAACTAATTGAAAGTCCTGAAAAAATATTTTTTAATAATAATTCTACATCACCAAAAAAGAACTGGGATGGAAACAAACAATCCAATCCCAAAGAAAAGAAATTCCAGTCCCGAGGAAGGTCTCCTAGGCGAAGAGAAAAATCTCCGAACCAAAGACAGAGGTCACCCCAGAGTGACCCCTCTGGGAATAGATATAACCTTAGAAATAGGGATAATATAAAAAAGCCTGATAGATATCAAGACATTGATACACGTCCCTCTCAATCTTTTCAGACTTCCTCGCAGAAATCGGAAAGAAGAGGACGATCAGAACAAAGAGAAGAGCACACCAAGTCCAAAGACAAGGAACCTGCTCAGCTAAAAAAGAAATTACAATTTCCAAAAAAGAAGGTAGCCAGTATCAAGGTAGTTAACAATGCCGAGAATACTGAGGACACAACTGAAAAACGGAGAGTGGGCTCAGACAATGCTAGACAGCGCAGCAGAAGTGAGCATAGCTCGCAAAGTCCTTATGAATCATCTGGAGACAGTGGACACGAATGAATATCTTCAAGTGGAAACTGCAGACACCAGGGTTAGCAAACCTCACAAGATATACGAGATAACATTACGTATAGAGGGAGATAAGACTAGGAAAATAAGGGGACTATTTTGGGATAACCTCTCCAAGGGCTATGATATCCTTCTAGCTGAAAAAGACTGGCCACCAGAGTTTGTCAGGGAGTGCCCTCATGGCGAAGAAGTAATTATGCCTGCCTTCTCAAATCAAATTCCTATTCATAAAAAATACACACTTGCTAGAAAGTGGGCAGTGGCTCTAGCTCCTGCTTTATATAAAAATCACATGGGATGGGATGAGGACTCTCCTCCTCACAAAATCCAGTTAAAATCACAACCTACTGCACAAAGGCAGTACCCAATTAAGCAAGAAGCTAAAAAACAGGTAAATGAAATACTAGATCAGCTAGAATACCAGGGGGTGATTGAAACTTGCACCTCACAAATGAACAACCCTTTGTTTCCGGTCTCCAAACCAGACAATTCATACCGTCTAGTTTTGGATTACCGACACCTTAACACATGTTGCAAAACTTTTGCAGTGCAAAACTCACATAGTGCTGCACTAATGAATAACATAGTGCGCAAAAAATACAAAACAACATTAGACATCTCTAATGGATTCTTTTGTCAAAACATAGCACCAGAGAGCAGATATTTAACTGCATTCTCAATAAATGGCACTCAAAAACAATTCTGTCGGTTAGCCCAGGGGTACAAGAACAGCCCGGGAGTATTCTCAGCGAGAGTAACAGAATTACTACAACTATATGATGATGAAGCATTATCTTATGTCGATGACATTTACTTAACAGATGATGACTTGGAGACTCACTTGAAAAGAGTGAACACCATAATACTTGGGTTCGCTGCAGAGGGTTACAAATTCAACTTTAAAAAATCCAGAATTGCCCATCTGACAGTCCTGTTCGTAGGATATGAATTATCAAGTGTAGCCTGGCTTACAATCTTCTAGAACTAGAAGAATTAAAAAATCTAGAATATGAAAAAACATATCCTCTGCCAATCGATATTCTGCCTTTACGACATTACGCCTGTGTAATTTATACAGACGGACATGCTCAACCCCCCCGTTTGGGGCGAACAGGCATACAACCCCACATGTGGGATTACTAAAGAAGTGTGGCGCGGAGGTAAACTAAAACCTCTATTAACAAAAACACACTCAGTAGAAACTAATTCAGAACAACAAACTGAAATATTAGCTTTGAAAATGGCGCTAGATAATGCGGATCGCGAATTCCCGACACTTATAGTGTCAGATTCATATTACTGCGTCAAATCATATAACAAGGATTTGCAGACATGGATTCGAAACGGTTACAAAGATGACACAGATGCACCAATAAAGCAGAAACTGCTCTGGGAACAAATAGCTCTTTTACAAAAAGAACTACCAAAGACTCACGTAACACACTCACTGAGTCATCAGCGTGATGGCGTTCACGTTGCAGGGAATTCATTGGCTGAAACAGCCACAGCGGCAGCCACTAAATCGGCTCCCGTAGTTCGAAAAAAGCGTACATTAAAATACATTGACGGTGAAACAGTGCTGGCAGTGAAAACGTCATCAAAAGGCGACTGCTCAGCGTTACCGATCAACTATCCACTCAATTATACATACATAATCGATGCAAACTCCGTCCCTTTTGCTCGAATCCCTGGAGTGGGGGATAGAGTGATTCCAAACATGGACAGGAGAAACTTGTTAATCGCAGACGCACATATGGGCGAGGGGCTCAGACTCCTCAAACTAAAAGATTCTCTGGAAGAATTACAATCACGGTACTGGTGGCCAGGCATGAGCCTGCGTCACACCATGTTTGTAAAAAACTGCCCAAACTGCAACAGAGATCGCAGTGGGGAGAGAAACAGTTTAATACCTCGTCGGTTTACTCCAGGAAAAATCAGGAGTAAAAAGGAAGGGTTGCGATTAACATATACAGGCTAGTTCCACTTATAATGTAGATCACCAGCACTCGGCTGACGCCAGAACTTTTATAAGTGATTTGCGAGTCTTTATCGGCACATACGCAATTGGCATGCTGCATTCGGACCACGGTCCTGCTTTTAGCTCTAGAGCTTATAAGGAGGCCATGGTCAGCATGGGCGTGGCATTGCGGTACTCTTGTCCATTTCACCCTGAGGGGAACGGAATTGTTGAAAGAAAAAACCGTGACATAAAGCAATCTATAACGGCAAAGGTATTAGGTTCGGGAGCTGGGTGGGTCAAACATCTAATAAGTGTCCAACGTAGTCTAAATAACTTGCCAAGAAATTCTCTGAAGGGATTCAGTGCGTACGAATTATTATTTGGAACTAGGATGTTGATCTCTGACATTGATAGTCAGACTTCAGTGGTAGAAGAAAAAAGCTTTGATATCAAAGACCGTTTGGCTATTTTGCAGGACTTAAACAAAACAAGAAAAGACCTGAGCAACATAAAGTTGAAACAGCCAACAACCACTGAAGAACCACCACCTGTCCCAGCAAGACCTGTCTGGATTCCAAAAGTCGGGGATCTAGTCATGGAAAAGATCGCGGTAAAGAAGGAATTTGGGCCTTCTTACAGAAAAGCAGTTCCTGTCTTGTCTGTCAACGGGACAAGATCAGTTGTACTACCGCCACTTGCTGGAAAAAAGGAGAACCGAGTTGTATCCATCGACCTGGTAAAACCACAACATGTGGCCGATAACAAACAGTAGGCCAAGTGGACTCCCAATAAGTAGCAGAACACCAAGGTTTGCTACCAGTACAGAGGTCCTAACGAAGAGGCTCATCACATTCGAAACACCTACAGAAGAACAACAAGGACTATGCAACAATGCAATAGAACTCAGACCTCTGAAAACCCAAATAAAAACATTTAGCAGAGACACACCAATCTATAATGAAGTACCAAGTGAAAATGCAAGAAACAGAAATCCTGAACCAATTGGAACAATTGACAGAACAGCATCCGGCTACTTCATAAACTTCGATGATTCCTCTGAAGGCTTCAGTGAATCAAAGACACAGCCATCATCAAAAACCTTTAAAGATAAAGCTAAAAAACGTTTGAAACAACTGAAAGAAACATCTGATTTCCCCATGGATTGAATTTTGGGTGGGTTTTGGTGCATTTATCCTCATACTTTGGCTCATCATGATACTAACTTTGGGACGCTTCATTGAGGGAAAATATGCAAAAATGGACACAGCAAGTCAGAAAATCAACTTGATCCTCAAACCACACACATCTTCACACATCGAGAAAAGAGAACTTTCTTCAGTCAACTTCACAGCCAATCCGATACCGGGTGGGGTAGCCTGGGACAACACTGACTATGAAATTTATGGTCCGGTCGAAATCCTGAAATATCCACACCAAATTAAGATCTCATTGAGTGACTTTGTAAAACCAAGCTCATTTGCTGATGATTGGGACTTCGAAAGCATTAATAATATGATGTCTGACTTAGTAATGTCTGCTAAATTTACCAAACATGATTATTTGCAGGGTTCTACAAATTATGATAGTATGTACTGTTATAACCACTATGGTAACCATTTTCTACATAGATCTGCACAACCTAGAAATGTTTTAAATTATAATCAATGGGAACATTGTGCAACCCCTCCAAAAGGAAGCTCAAGGACCTTCTATGACAAATATTCATACTTTTCAGGTTTTAACACAAGTAATGCTGAAGCATTCTATTTTTAATTGTCAAACAAGACAGGGACAAAGACCATGATAACCAACACAAAATTGATATATTCAGACTCATTTTTTGAACAAATGAATACTTTTGGTTTTGATTATTGGGACAAAAATGTTGAATTGAAAAGTGTTTGGGGTACAAAAGAATGGCAAGTGCAGGGTATAGAATCTTTGTTTAGAGCCTGCATGATCCCAGAACAAATGATATTTTTAAATGACACTGTTCAACAAACTACCTGTCTTGGCCTAGCTAAAATCAAAGACTTAAATAAACCGTCTATTCCAATGCCGATAATGCTCAGCAATAGCTCTACAGATGAAGAGATAGACGTAAATTATGTATTAAACCAAAACAGAACACATCCTGATTGGAAACAATGGTTGATCTGGCCCACAGATACAAATAACTGTCAAGACAGATTCCTGAATAAAACACAGGGGTTCAAAATGACCAGGCCAGACCCTAGATATCCTCAAAGACATCACCCAGGGATAATAACAACCTACAGTGTGGGCAAATTATGCCTTCAATGGCTACAAACTTCCACACTGGCAGAAATTAAGCAACACCTAACTTTACTTACTGATGGTGCTGACTTGCGTGATTTCATAATGGGACCACGCAAACAGCGTCAAAAACGTTTCATAGCAGCCTCTGTATATGCAGCATACAATGAGGCCTGGAAGGTTACTCAAATTGAAACAGCAGAGAGAATACGGGAAATTGACCTTATTAATTTGGAAAAATCACTTTCTGTAGTGGACAATGGGTTAATGACTGTCCTCCAGAATTTTTTCTTTGGACAGCATTGTGTCTTCAGCAATCGACATATTGTCGCAAGACTTACTGTTATTACAACACGGTCAGTCACAATTGCGCTCTATTGTACAGCTTGGCTGGACGTTACAAAATCTGCGTTCAGGCTATGTGCCTTGGCGTTTAATCAACACAACGTCACTATTCCAAATCTTTAACCTTACTGATAGACAAATCAGTATGGCACAAAAGGGTGCTGATTATACAATCCTGAGCATTGAGAAACTCGAAAGATTACCAGTGACAATGTCAGAACGACCTGTCAGTGAATGGATAATACATGGGATAATAAATATTCCAATCTCAACCTTCAGGTTTCAATACTGCCAAAAATATATAAAGGCTGGCATGTACGAGAAATTGGGAAAGGGGTACCTTAAAACAACATGGAACCTGCCCTATTCACATGCATGTGTCAGTAATAAAGGACAGAAAGTGTTTCTTAGTGGCAACAATTGTGCGATGTCACTAAGTGGCACACTTCTGTGTAACGGAATTAGTTTGCATGGAGCCTGTGAAGGGAATGCATACAACCTTTCATGTCACCAGCAAGGCGCACCTGCAACAGAAATAGAACCATTCTTTCAAAGACTCTATAATGGGAGTTACATTCTAATTGTAGACCGCAGATGTTGTAGTCTTATGCCCGGGACTCCTTATCTAGTAACTACGACTGCGAAGGTCAAGTGCTGTGGACGCTCATTGTTCCCCAGCTCCTTTCCAGACAGGGAGGCAAGGGCATGGCCCAATTTGAAAATTACTTCTATTCAAATAGATACTTTAAGCAGAATGAAAACAGTGCTTCTTCAGACGCCTACAAGGCTCACGTCATCAAAAGAAACGTATGATCTACAAGTCGCAAGGACGACTGCAGAGATACATTCATTGTTATCAACTAATTCCCCCATACATTTAGCGGAAATTCTAAACGAAATCTTAAATATTTCTGATACCAATGGGGTCTCAAAGGTATTTAAGACAGTATTTTCGATGGCATTAACACCATTCAAAGCCATACTGGGTATTTTTCCAGATTTCGTCCATTCGATTTTTGGCGGACTTCCCCTGATCTTGGGACTAATTGCAGGAATCCTATTCTTAGTCCTTATTTTTCGTTATGGCAACCCATGTCACAGACAAAACTCCTGCGACAAGGGAAGAAACAATCCTAGCCATTGGATACCGGGACCGGATATCAAAAATCCTGGGACTCTCCCGGCTTAGAGACCTGAACATGACTTGGTTTCTATCATTTCGACCAATGTGGCAAAGATGTGTTTTACCTGTATTAAGGTGTCTGCTATGCGGAGAAGAATGCGTGTTAGACACCTGTCTGACGCTACAATCGGATGCGCCAATGGATGCAGAAACATTGTTGAGCCCGATCAAGGTTCATGCTTTGTGCTGCCCTCAAAGGCTACCACTCCTGATGACGGCATTCGTGGAAGCTTCACCACTACGATTGATGGGTAGTGAAGTTCAAGATGAAAGCAGCATCGATCAGGTACGACCTTCTGTCAGCAATGCGAATCAGAATGTCAATGGAGACAATCATGCGCACGAATGCATGATTACACCTATATCCGAGTTAGTGGAACTTTCCCAGGAAGCTGTTGACAGTTTTTTCGAAAGCCTAAATGATATGATGTTCTCGCCAGAACAGAAATAGTGATTTTTGAACAAGCTCGCACACGGCGTTCCCTGAATTCGGCCTTCAACTTTAAAAATAAAGTCACATGAACAATTTTCCCTCCAGTTCACGGACAGCAATTTTTCAGCAGCCCCAGAATATTTTTGCATATTTTTCGGGACACTATCTTCTGCTTAAAGTAAGAACTATTCTTAGAGAACTAAGGTTTCTAAATTTTAGATAGCTTATAGACATTAGCTGCCCGCTGGTATGTTCATTGTTATTATATTCTGTGATGAAATGGTCTCGAACTTTTCTTCTGTATTAAGAGCCATTTCATGTGTAATTCTCATATACAAAATAGCAATAATGTATACAAATGTGATTACTTTGGCATTATTCTACAGCTTGAGTGCATACAATACATATGACTGCAATTTTTCCGTATATTTGAAAAATTTCAAAATGCATTTTATGTATTTTGGGGTGGTAAGGTATACACTATACTCTATAGTATGTTGTACTATGTTATACTATGCATAGATTAGTAAATATGACCATAGTTAGCGTGGAGTGGGTGTGATGTATTCCTATAGGTTCTGAATCGATCCCCCTATTCCTGACCCTATTCTGGTTAACAAACTAACAAGTTAACTAAGTAGTCAGCCCATGAGGCAGAAAACCCCCATGATGCAGATACCGTTATCTGACGCAGTCACACTACGGCACAGGAACGTGTTATCTGATTAGGTCATAAGGCTTGCGATCTAATTAGACAAGCGATATTCCTCCAGCCCCTGATAAGGCATACGGAGTTCTCATAACAAATCAAACCTATGACAACCTGGGCAAAACCCTGCGGCCATTGTTTTGATTTCACCGAGAACTTCAGTAAAAGAATGTGCTAACGAGCAAGTCGTATGACATCCTTATTGACGTATCTATGTCCATCCTTACGTCCATCTCGGCACCTTAAAGGTATAAATATTACCGATATTGCCCTATGCAAACACACGCGTGGTGACGAGACGGAGCAGCCATACTTGCCGAAGCCCAGAGCAGAGCAGACCCCGCTGGCGCAGCCCCGCCTTTCTGACGCGCTGAGAGAAGCTGCTTTCTCCTGCCGAGAAATCCAGCACCGGCGTTTCTGGGTAGCCCTCGCAGGCAGCCTGGAATATCGAGACCAGAGACGAGAGATACCATCCCTCATTCAACCTAGATTCCAGGTACAGAACTGAATAACCCCTCACAGAGAATTCTTTAGTTATTCACTTGGCAAAAACAAACTTAACTTAAACTGTAACTTTCTATTCCCGCCCACGTATTAGGCTTAGGTCGGGTACACGGGGTAGGTGTATTTAGAAACACCAGTTGAGTACGTTTAGTCAAATGTATATGTGTATGTAATATATTTTATTCATTTTAAAACATCTTATGGCTTAGAAACCATATCAATGTTTTTACAGTATTATTTTATACTATTGCTTTTAATGTATGCACTTTACTTAACTATAAGTATCGCAATAATATCGATCCATTTCTCTTGTACGAGAAAAGAGACTGATCAATAAATAACACCTTTTGATTGAACACGCCCGTCTCTTCCTTTTCTCTACAATCTGATGAGACTAAGAATGCACGTACTGACTGAGTAAAATAAATTGCCTTTTGTTCACACGACTCTCGAGATATACTCTTGATTAGGGGAGAGCAAAGTTGTCATGTTCTATGGTTGTCAGAAACTAAATCCCTTCTTGTCTAATCAGGGAAGTTAAGTCCTCCTTGAACATTCGAGAAAGTTTCTAGTGAACTCTGAGCTAAGCTGGCAAACCCAAAACTTTAAGTCTAGTATCGACAGTAGTAGACCTAGTTAACGTCTGGTCTAGGCCTTTACTGCTGTAGGTATTATTCCAATGCGCAGAGCCTATTGGGATGATAGGAACTACACTACAGGTAGAGTAGTGCAGATTGAAGTAGATGTGAAAGGGGAGGGTTGGGGGGATTAGCCTTCTAGATTTGCTGGACTTGTTTGCAGTATTCAACAGTTGATCACAACAAAGTTCTGAAAATGCTGAAATGCAGAATGGGTTTCAGGGACACAATAATCGGCTGTTTCAGACCCTTCCTCAAGGGAAACTATACCATGCGATCAGAACCAGTATTTTGTTGGGACCAACATTGCTCTTCTAGTCCTCATTGCTCTTCAACCTATACATAGAGCCTTTAAGTTTACTCTTAACTTGTTCATCGATAAGACATCCCACTTTAAAGGGGCCTAAGGAAATTACACAACTGAATACTGCTTACTGTCTGAAACAAAATCTACAAAAGATAGAATTCTTAAAAAGTTCGTGCAAATTGCACAAAAAATGGATCCTAAAGTATCACTTATCTAAAAGCAAACCACTTCTCACCGACGCTGTTGGCGACTGACTAGGGTTCTTGATGGACACCTCTCACTCTCTCTTTGGGACCTCACTTCAAATTGGCAGGATCTGCTAACTTCCATCCATACTAGCTTTAAAGAATAGTGTACTTACTATCCAAACTCATGTACTAATCATGTGTGGAATTTGGTGCTGGCAATACCATTTTGGCATGTTTCCTGGCTTACGTTTGGATGCCTGTTGAGTCACTTTTCCATTCTACAAAATGTCTGTTTGCTGAGAAAAATGTTTTCTCCCCCATGCTGAGGAAGCAACACTGACTCCCTGTAAAGGCTTGGATAAAATTCAGAATTTGCTGTTTCGCTTCAAAGCTGTCCACACAGGCAGAGCGAGATACTTAGCAGACCAACTGACAATTTCAAGTAGCTTGTAAAAATCCAGGACCAAAAACTATATCCAGCTTGAAAAGCCAGCATTCTAAACGGCACAAGTGCAATTTTTCGGGATCTGCTGCTACCAAATTGATCAACTTGAAGTCCCAACTGAACAGCCTGTAACATCCTGGAATTCACAAAAGCGAAAGAATCCAAAGAAGGTAGCAACAGAGCTGAAACACATATAGGGGAAGGCTACACACGAAGAACTCTGATTTCAGCAATTACTCTGTACCCATCTTAGCTTTATATATCAAAAAGAGAGGGGGGGACCAAGGAGCTTATAAGGTCCAGTGTCCGTGCTCCGAAAATCAATGTTTAAACAACAAGGAGGACAAAGTTCCTATGCCAGGGAGCAAAAAGTCACCCATGCATCGTGGTGCAAAAAGTCACCCATACTTAAAAAATTGGAAGAAAAAGAAAGAAAAAAGAGAAAGGGGGATTCCTAGGTATAAAAGACCCAAAATTATGAGAGGGAAAGACATTGTGTTTCCTCTGTTGCCCTCACACACCCCGAAGAGTGTCATGCTTCATCATCGGGCGTTTGCTCCTCGTAGGGCCGGCGCTGCAATTCCCTACGGGTCCCCCGAAGGGTCACTTTATCGGAGATCTTTTAGAGGAATGCCGGATGATGCATGCGGGTGTGCGGGTAAAGAGTCAAGAGGAGGGTAAAGAAAAATCGTGCCAGTGTGATAGATTGAAATTAAAACAAGGGTAAACATGCAGCGATATGTTTAAAAGTATACCCTTGGCAGTCAATACTGCTAAAAATTATTGACCCAAGAGGCCTATTATGCCTAGGTGTCAATTGTCAAGGTCAACATGTTTCACGCTTCTGTTGCCCGTAGGTCGTTAGCGCTTCGTCAGGACCATAAAGAGTATGTAAAGTGCACGTGATTTAGTGAGTATAAAAATTACCCTCTTATCTCAATCAGGGTGGAGTAGAACCTGTGTACCCTTATCATGGTCACAGCTAATAGGTGGAAGCCACTCCTGAATGAAGCCTAGGAAATTGAAAAAGAACAAAACAAAGTAATAAGACAGCATCGATAACAACTTGATGCCGCAAAATGTACCACATGTGTGTACATCAATTACACTTAAGCAATAAAGTAGAAAGGCACACAGGACAGGTTGATCGTAACTGGTCAAACAGAGGGGGATGGGGGCTTTGTTTAATGTGGTTTTGGCCCCTACCCTACATAGCATCAATATTGAAAAAAGGCGGGGAGGAGTTTAAGTGGTCCCCAACCTAGTAAAGTTTAAAATATATGCTCCATACGACAAAGCAATCTGTCCTGGTTTGTTTACTTAAAACGAGCGTACAAACTGTAAAGTGATAAGTGCTCAAAGAATATGCTCACCAAGCACTGCGTGTAGTAATCCTACGTGGTCAGAATTATGGGCGCCCGCAAGTAACCGGGCTGTAAAAACAAACACAGAGACAGCAGCCTACAGGCACATTAGCCAATCATCTGAAGTGCTGGGCCGAGTGCTCACAGTGCAGGATATTGCATCTTTGAAGTACTTACAAATGAGTGCGGGTGCTGCCTTCTTGCAACCTACCCAAGACCACGCTTCTGCCGAAAGGAGACTCACATCGGCAAAACCGCCGGTTTAAATGCACAGGCCGGGTCAGGTGTGAGGCGGTATCCTTTTCCGGGGAGGAAAGGAATCCTAGTGAGAAGCAACTAAATGCGCATGTGTGAGCACCGGAGATAAACGCGCATGAGCATTAATCGGGCACACTACTCCCCTGCTCATGCGCAATGGCTCACTACATGATCAAGGAACGGGAATTGTCGAAAAAATACCCAGAAACATATAGGCAATTTGCAAAATGAAATAATTTAAGTACAATGCCCTCCATCGCCAAATAATTTACCATAAAGGGGTTATCTTAATGTCATATCTGGACCGCACTTCGTCCTGCAAGTAATATAGCTCTGTGATACTGCTACCTAATCGTGAACACTCCAATGGACTCCAGCACTTTCTTAAAATACAATTTGTTAAATTGCTATCTTAAAGGGTTATCCATTACGTACCTTGCGCACATCTACAGTTACGAAAGTGGGGCAAAAATTCACTACATCGCAATGGCAATGAAGTCCAGGTATACTGTGAAACCAAGTCCCACTGAAAAAGTAATCCTGTCTCGTGTGCCTCACGAAAAGAAAAGAAAGAAAGGACAGAATAAAATTAACGGTCCCACGGCTAAACAGCCGTGCTAAATATATATATCAAAAAGAGAGGGGGGGGACCAAGGAGCTTATAAGGTCCAGTGTCCGTGCTCCGAAAGTCAATGTTTAAACAACAAGGAGGACAAAGTTCCTATGCCAGGGAGCAAAAAGTCACCCATGCATCGTGGTGCAAAAAGTCACCCATACTTAAACAACGTGTTTGATGTTGGAACTCAAGAAGAGGTTTTTCTCCAGTTTCCCCTGCCATGCATCCTCCCACTCAGATCTCTACAGGTGGTACTCCTTGTACCCTCATTCCCATTCCCTAATATTTGCTCCTTCCTACAGTGTTGCATCTGTACACATATGCTGCCATATATCTTCACTTAAGTTCCATGTAAAACGGTCCTTTAACTCTTGATAAAGTGGTGCTATAGAAAATAATTATAAATAAATAGGTATGCTGAGGTGGGAATTGTTTGAGCTTGAGATGGGACTGAAATACTACCTTTTTAGTACTGTTGAACATTGGATTTACTTCTGACTCGTTATGGTGATTGGTGATCAGTATAATATTTTGCAACATGAATTTGACGTTTTTCCCAATCTAATACTGCAGAAGGGTCCCC
Source organism: Lissotriton helveticus (assembly GCF_964261635.1). Classification (NCBI taxonomy): domain Eukaryota; kingdom Metazoa; phylum Chordata; class Amphibia; order Caudata; family Salamandridae; genus Lissotriton; species Lissotriton helveticus. The sequence goes on along the minus strand of NC_136070.1, from coordinate 901,776,481 downwards.
AACTAGTTTTGAAGGCGTTATTGCTTTCGCTCCTTAGTGTGTTCCGTTTTCTTGCAAGGAGGAGCAAATAATGGAATGTTTTGTATTTGGCTTGTATTTTATTTTCCTATTCATCACCTAGCCCTTTCCAATCCATAGTTGGAAGCGTGTCAGTTGAATTTTTTGCAATAATCCTTTTAAGATTTGAGCAAAAAACACTTCATCAACCCTCCTTTGATGGCAGCCTTACATTTCATAAACAAATAAGTCTTTTCATCCTAGTTCTCCCCTTTTCTGATGATTGCCTTGATTTTAAGACACCATTCAGCATCGCGTATAATTTTGCTAGTCTGCTGCTGGAAACTTTAAGCGTATACCAAGCTGCAGATCAATTTACTTCGACTGTTTCTGCATCTTCCAGTCAACGCCTTCATGTTTGGAGTACCCACTGCCTGAATAATTCGAGTAATCACTTTGAAACATTTGTCACCTAGATTTAAAAAAGAAAACAGGACATTCAACAGTTGTCTTAAATAATGTTTCTACGAAAACGGAAAAGTAAAACTGAACACCCGACTCAGTACAGTTTTGTGCTCAAAATAGTTGTTTCATCAGGGTTATCTGTGGGTATATTTGCTGACATGGTAATTCTGAAGTCTGGTAGCCCTCTATCCACCTTCTGCCGAAGCTCACGTCAATAAAATAGATGAAAATAATTCATGTGGTGTTGCTGCATAGATTTGGGGTAACATAAAAACTGATCTGCAGAAAGCATTGCAGACATAAACAATGAGAGTGCACGGGGATCTCGGTTCGTTAGTGTAAACTTTAGTCTGAGGGTTAGTTTAAGGTAAGGATTAGAGTTGGGCACATTATTAGTATAAGGAGTTGGGTTAGGGTTAGAGTAAGGGGCGGGGATTAGGCTAAAATTTAGTGATGTTTTTAGGAAAAGAGATGGGGGATAGGAATATTATGACAAAGGTGATATTTAGGTTTACAGATACAAATGAAGGGCGGCGGTTTGAGTCCTCTCACTCAAATAGGGCAAAACATACAATAAAAGAAGAGAATGCAGTAAAGAATCAGAATTCCCAAACTTATGGTCTAAGTTTTGTCAACAATTAGTTTAGGGATATGACCCCAAATTTGTCACCCTGCGAGTAATCCCGGTTATTACCCCAATGCAGTAACATTTCATCCTGGCAAGGAATAATGCCACATTTTCTCCTCATCCATGAGCCTATTCAGCCAAAATAAATTGTATCTACTTTATTTTTTAAATCCTTTTTCACTAAAATGACTTTTCTGATGGATGCTTCTCCCTACAGATACTCACTTTTTGAATATATCGAGGCGCCATACTTGATCAGGAATTTTTTTGAAATAGCTCCTCTGTACTGTTAGGTGGCGCTGGCTAGATTTCAACTGTGGATGCAGCTCACGTGATGTAACTGGAGCCCATATACACTATCCCAGTACCCTGACATCAGTGGGCCTTTTTTTTCTGCATCGGTTCCAGAGCTACTCTTCGTGACTTTTCAATTCGTTTTTTGTGAAAAATTGCTCAACTGTTAAGTACTTAAAGGGTTCAAGTCCTGCTGGACCCGTCATGGACGCATGTCCATTTCTTACCTCCACAAGCCTGCATTATGGTGTTTATGGTCGAAGCACAAGTCAAAGTGGTGTGAAAAATGTGGGTTCATGCATACCAAGGCATTTAAGGAGCAGAAGGCCACATGGAGTGTCTCCTCCAAGGAGGGATCACAAAAAGAAGGCAAGGGACAGCACCTCCAACTTGATGTCTCTCGTAAGGTTGGTCACCCTGTTTCTCTCCTCATCATCTCCACAGCTTGAGCATTTGGATGCTATTTTACTAGAGGGTCCTCCTTCAGCAGCACCATTGCCTGTCCCAGTTACTTTGCTGGCCTCTACACTGCTTCTTCTGCCACCTGTTCTGGACTACCTGGAGATTCAAACACAGGGCCATTTCCTGGCACAGTTCCTGTGTGCCATGATGATTACTTTAAGGAATTCTGAGATTTTACCCTCCCTGTGCAACTGCAAGCCCCATGGGACAGTTTGGTGCTCCATTTGGAATACTGCTAGCTCTCCCGCCTTTGACACACTTGCCCCAAAAAGCCTCCCTCAGGGCACTCTACAAATGATTGCTGGTGCTGTGCAGATGCCGAGCCCCTCGAGAGAGGTTTCTCCACTGGCAGAGATTCCAACACCAGTGCCTGCGACGTGAAAACTGGAGGAGTCTGGTGCCAGGTCCTCCTGTGTTTTCACTCCTCGCCAGAAAGCCTGGTGTTGCAGGCACCCTCCTGCACCAAGCAGAATTCTGGCGCTTTTTACACTGCTTCCTCCATACATGAAGTCTAAAAGTGGATTTTCTGTAGATGGTTTGACCCTGTGCTCTATGAATGCCACATGTCTGCTGGCTAGATGCACGCACACATTGGGAAATGGCAGACTTAATGGTGTTTAGCTTGTCCGATCACCTGAAGGATCACATCACCTGAAGGATCACTTTGCACAGATGGCGAGGTACGGCCAGGATTCCTCTCTAGATGAATCATCGGGGCAGACCTGGACACCATAGACCCACTGATCATGTTACTTGTCTGTTCTAGAGGCATCCTTGGCTGAGGTCTGCTGGCTTCTTTAAAAAATGTGCAGGTGAGCATAAAAGGCATGCTTCTTGATTGTGCTTGCATGTTCGGTGACCAGGCGGACTCTTCCTTGAAGAGATTCAAAGTGGGCAGGGCTATTTCTCGATCCATGGCATCTTCAGCCCAGCACTAGAGGCAGCTCAGGAACTTTTGGGGCTTCTCAGATCAGCCCCACATTCAGTGAAACCAATTCCCGTTGCAATACAGGGTCAGATGTAAAAGAAAAGGTGATCTGGCCCTGCAACCCTCCTCATCCTCTCTCGCACCACCTGGAAATCTTTTGTTCCCCTGAAAGAAACACATGCAGCCAATTGAAAGTATCTGCCTCTGCTCTCCTTGAAGACCATAACAGCTAGTGGGTTTAAAAACAAGCATTTGCAATGCAATAGGTCTCACATTTACGCGAGTTTGAGCTATTGGCATTGTAAATGCCTTTTTTTTTAAAAATAAATAAAAGGCATTGTTATTTACAATGCCAATAGCTGAAACTCTCGTAACTGCGAGATATATTGCATTGCAAATGCTTGTTCTGTACAGTGCCTGCCATCCACGCAGAAATGGGTGGGGACAGGAAGACCCAGGTAATCTGCCTGCCGGTGACTTAAGACCAAAGACTCAGACTTTCCTGACAAGCAATGAGTAGACCCCTCGGTGCTATGCCAAGTGAATGTTTCCCCTGACAAATAGCACATCATAATCCAACGATCTCCCACCAGATAACACCAGGCTCTGAAACAACTACACCGGATCCCAGCGGAACAGAGGATAATATTGAAAGTACTGTGCACTTGAACGTCATTTGGGAGAAATGAGTATCCGTTTCCCCATAAAGGCCCTTCGACAACACCCCCAGCCAGAGCCTTAAGCAGCACTGTTTAGTCAGTCCATAGGCCACAGGTCAAAACAGAGGAACAGCCCGGAGACCCTATGCACACTTCTTGGAGTTCCTAGCACCCCTGCCTGAGGGTCCACCCAGCTTCGAGTCCTTCCAAAGTGCAGTGATGTCCGTTTATATACGGAGGTCTCTGAGCCACAATCTGGCCTCACAGGGACTGCGTCCCCTCCGAGGTGGGAGGGGCTTGTGCCCACCCACATGCCAGCAGTCCTCACAATGGACTGCATTGTCTGATAAACTGCAATGAATGTTTGGTTTGTTTACTCATATGCCGACACCTGCCCTCTGAGATTTATTTTAATATAATGCAGATTCAGCACTGCAAAGTGGCCTTCAGGAAACATGTTCAGTGTGTATCATAGTGTATCGCAGATTTTATATAGCGCAACCAGGCACCTAAGTGATTGGCACAAAAGAATTAAAACAAATAAATAAGGAGAGTAGAGAAAAGCCGGGATCCAGTCGTAGTTGTGCGTAACATGCAGGCTTCAGAAAGACAAACCTTTTTAGGAAGTCAACAATAAACATGTCCGCCTTGAAAAATCGCCGCAGAGAGCACAGTTGTAAAAACAAGCCTGCGAGCAAAAGAGATGCTGTGCGATGCACGCTCACATGAACTGAAAGCGAAGAGGAGACGTCATGCGCGTGCACATCGGCTGTCCGTGCGCGCACATGGTTTGTCTCCCTTCGCTATCAAAAGCCACAATAGAGTCTCGCTAAGGCGAGGTAGCGCATGCGCTGCGTCCGCTAGGCGAGACCTAAAAACGGGGGGCATTCTATACCCTTCCAACAGGCCCTGTCAGTCACTTCAGTCGAAGGATCACCTTCCGATTCTGCTGCATGAAATAACAGCCCTTTTGCAAAAAAGAGTGGTGGAGTATGTCACTGGGCAGGAAATTAGGAGTGCTATTTATGGTACTCCAAAATGATGGCAGTCTTTGTCCAATCCGAGTATTAAGGCTCTTGAACTTTAACCTTCAAAAGGATAAGTTAAAATGTACTTTTGCCTCGTAGTGGAAGATTGGATGGTGTCCTGAACTTGCAGGACACATTTTTCCACGAACTGTACTTGCAGTGGCACAGAAAGTATCTGTGATTTGTTGGTGCCTCCACCCACTATCAGATGATTTCAGGTCGGCATTGACACCCTGAGTGTTCACCATAGTTATGGCAGTGGTTGCGAGACATCTGCAAAGAAAAATTGGCTGATTAAACTCCCCATAGCTGGTTTTGAGGCCCCCTGAAGGCCAGAGCATCCCCTTTTCACTTGGGTTTTTCCATCAACTTTGCCAAGTCCCACCTAGCGCCTTCTCAGTGCCTCCTGTTCATGGGGCAGTAATGGACACAACATATCTAGGAGTTTTCCCTCTTACCGAAAATAAACTGGATACCCTCTGAAGGAGTTCTGCTTCTGGAATGAGCTCATGTTCCTGTTCCGATGGTTCTAAGCCTGCTAGGTCTACTGTTTTCCTGTATTTTATTACTTTTGAATGCATGCTGGTAGATAAGGGCTCTCCAGTGGTGCCTCCATCTGCAGTGGTTTCAACAGAGGGATGGTGTCTGGCACCATCAGATCACCCTGGGCACAGTAATGAGCTTGATCTGGTAGTTATTTGAAGAACCTGGCAGAGAGGATGTCCACCCCATTACTGCCAGTGACCACAGTGGTTACTGATGCACCCTCCTTGGGCTGAAGTGTGCATGTAAAGGACTTGGGCATCAGCGGTCTCCGATCTCCAGGAGACCATGTTCAGAAGATCAACCTGTTCGAGCTGCCCATCTGTTTGTCCCTGAAAGCCTTCCTGTCTTGCCTTTGTGGCTTGCCTGTCCAGATCTTGACTGGCAGAAAAACAGTGATCTGGGAGGTTGGGTACTCCTCTTCTCTACAGAGGAATCTTACAACTCGGGCCCTGGGTGCAGGCGCATTGCATCTAGCTGGTCACCAACCACCTGGCAGACTCTCTGAATATCGTAGCTGGAGTGGTGTCTTTACCTAGAGGAGTCGCAAGACTTCTTTGTCTCGTGGGGAACCCCTCAGGTGGACCTCTTTGCATCTTGAGAAAATGCATACTGCCCACAGCTCTCTGCATTCTAGTTTCCGTTCCTGGGAGCCCAAGGAGGTTTTAATTTGGACATTTTCTGCTGCACTACTCCTTTCCTCAATACCCTTAATGCCAGGGGTATTGAGAAAGCTGTTCAAAGACTAGACCGAAATTATTCTGAACACCCAGACTGGCTGAAAAGGGTATGGTATGCAGACCTTTGAGACTGGTGATTCCCCCGCCCCACTCCCTGCTCCAACTAGCTCTCGGAACAGGGTTTCTTTTCCTCAGAGGGGCAGGTTCTGCATTCCAACCTCTACTTCCTCCACCTTGATGCCTGGAGAGTGGGTAGAAAACATCAGAACTCTTTTTACCTGTGACAGATGTGGATCACATCATCCTGTCAGCTCATCACCCATCCACAAAAGAGGTCAGTGCAGGTAGTGGGAACTATATTGTGGCATGGTATGCAGGTCAAAGCATTGGACCACCTGAATGCACACCTTTCAAAAATGTTTACCATTTCTTTGGCCCTGCAAGGTTGTGCAGAAGACGCAGTTTACATAGAAGCCCTTTTGGCCTTCATTTGTCATCCCAAACAACCATCCCTGCTCAAGTCCCAGATTTTTGAAGGGACTTACATGTATGACTTTCTTTATTAGGGCTCCACATGAACCCTCATGGCTCAGGGGCCGGGTACCTAAGGCGTAGGCTGGCCTTCTACCGCCCAACCCGCTCGCTGCGGTCTGAATCTCTTTTTACAGCTGTGGTTCTGCGTGTGAGGAAGGCCCGCACTGGGGGCCGGTCTTTCAGCTGTAAGGCTCCCCAGGTGTGGAATACTCTTCCACTGGCGCTACGCAGTACCCCCAATCTGCTTCAGTTTAGGAAGAGCCTGAAAACTTGGCTTTTTAATCTCTAGTTTCTTTTGGGTGGGTTTTGTTCTGTCTGTTTCTGTATTTGCTTTTCTTGTTATGTTATTCGGTATTGAGCTGCCTGTGGAAAGCGCCGGGACACTCTTTTAGAGTAGCCGTGCGCTATATAAACTTTGTTTAACATAACATAACATAACCCTATACTGTCGCCATTTGTGACTGTTGACCCTTTTTTTTCTTGTGGGTATTACTTAAGCAAGACACATCGGTGAGCTGCCAGTGTTCACTTACCCTTCGCTTGTTTCTCTGAAGGCAAACTTGTCTTGGGGACTAAAGTATCTTTCCTGCTAAAAGTGGTGAACCCATCAGTATGGGACAATTCATTACCCTCTCGCCATTGCCTCTACCCTTTTCACTACTCTTTACCAACCCCTCCAAATTCCACCCATGGGTGGGGTAGATTATATCAGCTAGACCCTCCTGGGGCAGTCCTTTATATCAACCGAATTGGATAAAAGAATGAGACTCCCATTGTCCCTTATTTGATCAGTTCCTGCTGCGGGCAGTAGGCCCAGCCTTAAGTGAGGTAGTATTTTTATCTGGACAAGTGGGAGTACACTGGTCAGTCAGAGTTCTGTGGATCTCTACAGATTTCGGAAGTTTAAGTCCCAGAAATGCAATGAAAATGTGATTATAGGCAAAGTTTGCAGGGTATTGTGGGTAAAAAAACATTTTGATGTCCGTGTGTGGCACACCACCCTGGATTCCACTGGATGTCTAGATATTAGAAATGCCTCAGTTTGGTAGGATTCCATGGCTGGCAGCTAAGCCTGGGCCAAAAAACGAAGCTGCCATTTTGTTGATGTTCTGACATTGTGTTTTGGACAGTGGCGACTGGTGGCTTTAGAAGCTGATGGGGCATAAAAGTTGTTATACAAACTGCATCAGACTCTAGAGATAAGTGAGCCACTGAAGTCTGTAGCGAGATGCCAAGCTCAGCTTGAACCCCTAATGAACCAAATCTTGAGGTGGCTTCTGCCCCACACCCACTATAGAACTTCATGTGCCAATAATTGAAGATATAGCAGTGACCTTTGAGGCCGACAGAAAGAAATATCCATCTAGTGTCGGAATTGCACACTGTGAGATAGGAAAGCTTAGGAGGTACCACGGCTTCCCCGTTGAACCAAATTGTGTGATCCTATTCAATTGTTTTATTTCACTTTTCTTTCTTTTATTATTATTCCATATTGAAGCGGCCAGCATGAATCACAGAAGTTCAAGTAGTGGGCTATACATACACCTTTTGTGTTTGATTTAATGGACTGTACTGTTGCTTGATGTATAATTACCAAGGCCACATAGAGGGAACAAATAATTGACTTGCCTCTTGTTTTATTAATGACATCTGCATGCAGGAGGACGGGAGAGCTTGTCTGTTTCCAAGTTAATTTTTAAAAACGCTCTCCTAAAAAAAAAAAAAGTCACTCAGCAATTTTATGAAATGTTTCTGCGTGTTAACGGAACGTGCTTGTCAACTCTGAAGAGATTTTATCATACAGGTTTTCTGCATGATTTATATGCATTTTATAGCCAGGATCGTATTGGAGCTCTTACAGCCCTGCAAGACTGTTCATCTAAAAAAAAAAAAAAATAATAATAAACATTAAAAAGCCAGTGCCACCATGTGGTGGACTGTCACTAGGGTCAGTGCTGAGCACCGGAAACCAATAGCACAAATTAAGCACTCGATAGAAGCATCTGTACTGTAATATATGTGAATGTTATCAGGCCTGGAAGTCTGCAAAGGCAGCAGTCCCTGGCAAGTTGAAAAGCAAATGAAGGGAGACCTGAGAATGGGTGGAGAACACTGCCCATTCCCATCCTGCAAGGGCCAACCGCTCCCACCTTGACCATGCCAGATCGCTGTACCCTGTCCATAGATCTTGAATGAGTACTTGTGACCAACCCTGGGGTTGGTAGGTTTGCCCTATAGACTATGTATACCCGACAGTGAAAGTCAGCAAAGACAAGTATTACTACGCATCCATGCCCTCCTCGAGTACACGCACATACTGGTTGGATTTGGCATGAGGGTGAGTGAAATGCTCAAAATGTAAATTTTATTAAATGATTTTATGAAAATGCAGAAATCACTGTTAGTAAGATAATTCAAATTTCAGAATACTAAACCGCTGACTCGCCGCTTGTGAGCTGGAAAGCCACGACAAGGCACCAACTGCTTTACAGGCCATTCTTGCGTCACACCACTAGCCGAATGCCCAACACATTACAAAACTTACATAAACAAAGTGCGCCATTCAGACCCTTCACTCTCATTCGCCTACTAGACTTACATTCACTAGAGACCCACTGCCAGCCAATTACCACTACACTATCTGCCAACCACCATTACACATACACAATCAGTCAACTGTCACCAACCAAATGCCCGTCCAAATACACTGCCAGCCAAAAGCCACTGAGACATCACCATGAAGCTCCATGCCACTTTAATGTCTAAAACACTCCAAAAATGAACGGATTCACACTCCTAGCAAGTACAGAAGAAATACAACATCCAACTATTAACAGCAAAAGATGAAAAACCATCTATTATTGTATGAGCCACAGGTGTAACTAAACACATCAAACTATTGGCAACCTGCCAGGTGTCTAAACGGAAAATATATAGTAATACAAACCATAGTCAGTTGCTTTTACTATCATGGTTACTCCCAATAGATGAGTTGTGAATAGTACAGTTTAAAACTTGGGCACATATAGGCCAGGATTAGGACAACCGGGCAGTACATATGACTCACTTTTGTACTCTACTTTAGACACAGACTCATCTCTGACGGGGAAGTCTTTTTTGTGTGTTGGAGGATTGTATTCAGGAAAGTGGCGATCTTCCTATCTAGCGCTCTCTCTATTCTCTCCAATTCTAAGAACACTTGCTTGCTCACTGCAACAATAGTTACAAAAAGGGGGTGGTGATGGACAGAGTATCTGAGTTAATCAGAACACTCCTACCCAGTCAACAGATCAGGGCTTGATCCATCACCGTTTTTTAGCTCACTGCACCATCCCAGTTCAGAACCTGGCTATATGCAAATTAGTCTGTCCCCGGGCCAGTGCATCATGGGAACAGGGCAGACCAAACTACCAAGCCAATTCTTCACTGGAAAGGAAACAAGCTTCCGGGGACCGGTTTCTGGCATTACAGCGTCTTCGGCCCGGCTTGCTTGAATCCTGATGGTGCAATGAGCAAGGGACTCATGTCTGAGCATACCCTTCCACACTCATGGTGGCCAAAATAGTTACAAAAAGGGGGTGGTGATGGACAGAGTATCTGAGTTAATCAGAACACTCCTACCCAGTCAACAGATCAGGGCTTGATCCATCACCGTTTTTTAGCTCACTGCACCATCCCAGTTCAGAACCTGGCTATATGCAAATTAGTCTGTCCCTGGCCCAGTGCATCATGGGAACAGGGCAGACCAAACTACCAAGCCAATTCTTCACTGGAAAGGAAACAAGCTTCCGGGGACCGGTTTCTGGCATTACAGCCGTCTTCGGCCCGGCTTGCTTGAATCCTGATGGTGCAATGAGCAAGGGACTCATGTCTGAGCATACCCTTCCACACTCATGGTGGCCAAAATAGTTACAAAAATGGGGTGGTGATGGACAGAGTATCTGAGTTAATCAGAACACTCCTACCCAGTCAACAGATCAGGGCTTGATCCATCACCGTTTTTTAGCTCACTGCACCATCCCAGTTCAGAACCTGGCTATATGCAAATTAGTCTGTCCCTGGCCCAGTGCATCATGGGAACAGGGCAGACCAAACTACCAAGCCAATTCTTCACTGGAAAGGAAACAAGCTTCCGGGGACCGGTTTCTGGCATTACAGCCGTCTTCGGCCCGGCTTGCTTGAATCCTGATGGTGCAGTGAGCTAAAAAACGGTGATGGATCAAGCCCTGATCTTTGGACTGGGTAAGAGTGGTCTGCTTAATTCAGGCACTCTGTTCATCACCACCCCCTTTTCTGAATCCTTTTGTCTACCATAAGCGTGGAAGGGTATACTCAGATGTGAGTCCCTTGCTCATTGCACCATCAGGATTCAAGCAAGCCGGGCCGACGACGCCTGAAATGGCAGAAACCGGTCCCCGGAAGCTTGTTTCCTTCCCAGTACAAGAATTGGCTTGGTAGTTTGGTTTGCCCTGTTCCCATCATGCACTGGGACAGGAACAGACTAATTTGCATATAGCCAAGTTCTGAGCTGGGATGGTGCAGTGAGCTAAAAAACGGTGATGGATCAAGCCCTGATCTTTGGACTGGGTAAGAGTGGTCTGCTTAATTCAGGCACTCTGTTCATCACCACCCCCTTTTCTGAATCATTTTGTCCACCATAAGCGTGGAAGGGTATACTCAGATGTGAGTCCCTTGCTCATTGCACCATCAGGATTCAAGCAAGCCGGGCCGACGACGCCTGAAATGGCAGAAACCGGTCCCCGGAAGCTTGTTTCCTTCCCAGTACAAGAATTGGCTTGGTAGTTTGGTTTGCCCTGTTCCCATCATGCACTGGGACAGGAACAGACTAATTTGCATATAGCCAAGTTCTGAGCTGGGATGGTGCAGTGAGCTAAAAAACGGTGATGGATCAAGCCCTGATCTTTGGACTGGGTAAGAGTGGTCTGCTTAATTCAGGCACTCTGTTCATCACCACCCCCTTTTCTGAATCATTTTGTCCACCATAAGCGTGGAAGGGTATACTCAGATGTGAGTCCCTTGCTCATTGCACCATCAGGATTCAAGCAAGCCGGGCCGACGACGCCTGAAATGGCAGAAACCGGTCCCCGGAAGCTTGTTTCCTTCCCAGTACAAGAATTGGCTTGGTAGTTTGGTTTGCCCTGTTCCCATCATGCACTGGGACAGGAACAGACTAATTTGCATATAGCCAAGTTCTGAGCTGGGATGGTGCAGTGAGCTAAAAAACGGTGATGGATCAAGCCCTGATCTTTGGACTGGGTAAGAGTGGTCTGCTTAATTCAGGCACTCTGTTCATCACCACCCCCTTTTCTGAATCATTTTGTCCACCATAAGCGTGGAAGGGTATACTCAGATGTGAGTCCCTTGCTCATTGCACCATCAGGATTCAAGCAAGCCGGGCCGACGACGCCTGAAATGGCAGAAACCGGTCCCCGGAAGCTTGTTTCCTTCCCAGTACAAGAATTGGCTTGGTAGTTTGGTTTGCCCTGTTCCCACCATGCACTGGGACAGGAACAGACTAATTTGCATATAGCCAAGTTCTGAGCTGGGATGGTGCAGTGAGCTAAAAAACGGTGATGGATCAAGCCCTGATCTTTGGACTGGGTAAGAGTGGTCTGCTTAATTCAGGCACTCTGTTCATCACCACCCCCTTTTCTGAATGATTTTGTCCACCATAAGCGTGGAAGGGTATACTCAGATGTGAGTCCCTTGCTCATTGCACCATCAGGATTCAAGCAAGCCGGGCCGACGACGCCTGAAATGGCAGAAACCGGTCCCCGGAAGCTTGTTTCCTTCCCAGTACAAGAATTGGCTTGGTAGTTTGGTTTGCCCTGTTCCCATCATGCACTGGGACAGGAACAGACTAATTTGCATATAGCCAAGTTTGAGCTGGGATGGTGCAGTGAGCTAAAAAACGGTGATGGATCAAGCCCTGATCTTTGGACTGGGTAAGAGTGGTCTGCTTAATTCAGGCACTCTGTTCATCACCACCCCCTTTTCTGAATGATTTTGTCCACCATAAGCGTGGAAGGGTATACTCAGATGTGAGTCCCTTGCTCATTGCACCATCAGGATTCAAGCAAGCCGGGCCGACGACGCCTGAAATGGCAGAAACCGGTCCCCGGAAGCTTGTTTCCTTCCCAGTACAAGAATTGGCTTGGTAGTTTGGTTTGCCCTGTTCCCATCATGCACTGGGACAGGAACAGACTAATTTGCATATAGCCAAGTTCTGAGCTGGGATGGTGCAGTGAGCTAAAAAACGGTGATGGATCAAGCCCTGATCTTTGGACTGGGTAATTCAGGCACTCTGTTCATCACCACCCCCTTTTCTGAATCATTTTGTCCACCATAAGCGTGGAAGGGTATACTCAGATGTGAGTCCCTTGCTCATTGCACCATCAGGATTCAAGCAAGCCGGGCCGACGACGCCTGAAATGGCAGAAACCGGTCCCCGGAAGCTTGTTTCCTTCCCAGTACAAGAATTGGCTTGGTAGTTTGGTTTGCCCTGTTCCCATCATGCACTGGGACAGGAACAGACTAATTTGCATATAGCCAAGTTCTGAGCTGGGATGGTGCAGTGAGCTAAAAAACGGTGATGGATCAAGCCCTGATCTTTGGACTGGGTAAGAGTGGTCTGCTTAATTCAGGCACTCTGTTCATCACCACCCCCTTTTCTGAATCATTTTGTCCACCATAAGCGTGGGAGGGTATACTCAGATGTGAGTCCCTTGCTCATTGCACCATCAGGATTCAAGCAAGCCGGGCCGACGACGCCTGAAATGGCAGAAACCGGTCCCCGGAAGCTTGTTTCCTTCCCAGTACAAGAATTGGCTTGGTAGTTTGGTTTGCCCTGTTCCCATCATGCACTGGGACAGGAACAGACTAATTTGCATATAGCCAAGTTCTGAGCTGGGATGGTGCAGTGAGCTAAAAAACGGTGATGGATCAAGCCCTGATCTTTGGACTGGGTAAGAGTGGTCTGCTTAATTCAGGCACTCTGTTCATCACCACCCCCTTTTCTGAATCATGCTCACTGCAACAAGGCTGCTTAAACCATACAAAACTAATCTTGGAGTCTAGGGAACTATCTTTGAAAACAACATAAGCATTGAAGGGTCCTAAATGAAGCAAAACCGCAGCCAACTTCTTGTACCAGATGTATGACTTTTGAGTAGCATGGTGAGGCATCAACCTTTCTTCTTCTCTATTCTACACCTCCCATATGCTTGTTATAGTCTTGAATGCACACTGGCATTTGGACATCTCTTCTGTCTGAACATATCAACATGATTAGTACACAGGCACTGCTCTGTCCCCTTTAACGTTTCTTACTCATAAGCACACAAAAACAGACTACTAGAAGCAATACTTGGCCAACTCCGAACTCAACAAACTGTGGCTGTAGTAAACCGTAAGTACAACTATTGAAATATAACTATCTGGAAAGAAATGATCAATGCAAACCACACAGTGAACCTTCCACTACAAAAGGATACCTCTTACTTGCCATAGCTAGACCAAGGATCAACTGCACCTAATCTGCAAAGACACAGCAAGCATCAAAGATATTCCACTAGAAAGGAAAAATAAAAAGCTTAAACAAAGACAACATGTTGTAGATCCTGCCCAAGCCCAAAAGTTAATTTGAAAGACAATAAAACCTAAGACAAATATACTAAAATCATTACAACAGAAAAAAAAGTAAAACTGGGCAATGATACACAATTGAAGTAAATATTCCAAAAACAGTTTACTTACCAAACACATGCAACTATACAAACTGCAGTTACCAATGCCGAAACTCCAATCAGTATACACCATAAAGAAAAGAAAAAGCTTTGCAATATATTATAAAGGAAAACAAAACATTAAGGTCACAAATGCGCAGTAAGAAATTATACAGATAACCTTATAAAAGACAATGAAGTCTGCTCCGAAGAGCAAGTCAGTATCAAACAAGCATTTACAATGCAACGGTTTCGCCTTCGGAAAAGTTAGAGCTATTGGCATTGTAAATGACAAACTTTTTATTTATGTGTTGGTTTTGAAAACAGATAAATAAATGGCATTGTCATTTACAATGCCAATAGCTTACTCTGTTGCAAATGCAAGACGTATTGCATTTGCACACCCACACAAGAGCCCCCCCACACACCACACAAGAGCCCCCCCCACACACCACACAAGAGCCCCCCCCACACACCACACAAGAGCCCCCCCCCACACACCACACAAGAACCCCCCCACACACACCACACGAGCGCCCCCACACCACACAAGAGCCCCCCACACACACCACACAAGAGCCCCCCACACACGCAAGAGCCTGCAAGATGAGACATTTCTTCCTGTTGTACAAAAGGAAATTACAGCCATGCCTGCTGTCAAGGATAACAAATGACTTAACTGGGAATGAGGTGACAAATGGGATGGCCAGGGGAAAGGACCTCGAAGCTGTCCGAGTCGCAGTTCCACTTCTTAGACATACAGCTGTTATGCTTACAGAAACTACGCAACAACTTTCAGAATGGCAATGACACATCCAAGATAAAAATCATCTACTCCTGGTTTCCAAGAAGAAGAAACAAGAAAGCTCAGAAACATCACAAACTATTTTTGAATATTAATTAAGTGTGAACCTTTCCAATGACGTTAATTCAGCAAAAATCCAGGGGATCCGGACAAGACAGAATGCAACATTTGATCCATGACGCCATCACGCACATCCCACAAAGTTCGGATACTCAAAATAGTTAGGTAGCCAGGAGCTCATAACGGTACTACTGGCCAAAACACAACATCCACTAACATACAACTTAACAAAACATCTAACAAAGATCATCTATGAAATAGACTAGCTTTCAAGGCTCCCACAGCAATTCTTCCACCATAAGCCCACCACACCAATGCACCTGGAATAAGTACGAATTGACTCTAAACTGACAGCGTACAGACCTCTGCCCTTGTTCATTAAGCCCAACATTCTTTAAATCTGACACATTTCACATAACAGATCATCATTCCCTACACTGACCACAGAGGTGCCACAAATAAACAAGCAACAGGGGGGGGATGAACTCACGCACACAAGCAACGAGGGGGGTAAGAGCTCACGCACACAAGCAACGAGGGGGGAGGGGGTGAGGGCAGGAACGTGGTTTATTCTCACAGATACTTTTCTAATGGGCCAACACAGACATTCATCAAACTCTCAAGCATCTTCAAACTGATATTGTTGCCATTCATGTTTTCGTTGGGGTGGTTTAGGGTAATGTGGTTGAATATACCGTATAAATCACACAATTTACATCTCGTGCGAGAGAATCTATTGACTGGTGTAAGCGAGAGCCATTCAGCTCAGACTGCCATAGCAGATTGATGCGAGTTCTCAAGAATGCACAGCGCGTTTAGATCGTCATCTTGAGACCATACACGTAATGTGAAAAACATAAAAATGGCGGCGTGATGTTATAAACACCAAGAGGTGTACGCATGCAAGAGGGAAAGCAAGAAACACAACTCCCTTTTTACGGCTAAAATGCTAAATAAGCCGTTTAAGTCATGCGTACTGGGCACGCATTAAGAGAAAACTCTGGGGCAGAGTGCAGTAGGATTAAGAAAATCTGATATTTCTGAGGTAATCTCCTCCGCCACTTCCTCTGCCAAAGTGCACGTGAAATAAAGTGAACCAGAAATGCTTTTATTCCCTGCCACTTCCTCTGCCAAAGTGCACGTGAAATAAAGTGAACCAGAAATGCTTTTATTCTGCAATTATATTTTGCACACAGTCAAGGCAGAAGTCTTCCCGTGTAATATGCGGCCATGCATTGCATCGCCTTCACGCGCCCCCTCCTTCCCAACTTGGCACTAGCCAAAGAAGCTGGACTGTGAGCGTGAGAAATGTTGACATGTTGACACAAGCATTTACAAGTATGTGTAGGAAAATACAAAAACTTACCTCCGGGAGTTGGCTCGGAGTAGGGAGCAGGTCTGCGTCCTCACAGGGAGAGCTGTCCGGCTGGTGTGAGGAAGGATGCCGAAGAAAGAAAAAAAAATAAACACGCCCACCGCCGCGATGACGATCAGAAAAGGGTGGAGAGGGAAAAAATCTCGGGAACGCCCACGAATCTGGTCCGGCCATGACGGACAGATCTCTGTTCCAATGGCTAGCCTCCATTTATGGAGCTAGCCAATGGAACAGAGGGCGTAATCCCAAGCCCACTCTGTTATAACATAAGATTTCTCCTGGGCGGAGCTAGGAGCTCTGGCCCCAGGCGAAACCCAAAAAGGGCCGACACCAAAGGGGAGCACTAAGCAAAGGCATATATTGGTACCCTAGACTGGTACCAACCCCAGGAGCAGCTCCCCATAAATGCAGAAACGTATTCCCTGGTGTTGAGTGTGTTTTCACTCTCAGGGGCAGATTGGGCTAAAAAAATTACAATGTGCCCCTAGGGAGGCAGAAACAAAAGAAAAATGCCCTTGGAAGGAAGAGACCCTTGCCCACTGGTTGTCTGTATAAACATAATTCTGATCATCCTTGGTGTCTATTTGATTTCTAACCCTGCCCTCCGACCCCCCCCCCCTCCCCCCACCCCCCAAAATGCATGGTGGGGGCAGATCGGCCCCAAAAACTGCAGATTTTCACTTGGGAGACGGAAAACGGGCCAAACAAATAGGTTTCTGATTGGGGAGCGAACTTTGCCCAAAGGGCCACTGCCCCACCAAAAACATCCCTGGTGGTCTAGTGGCTGCATTCCTGTTGCACGATTGCTGTCCAAACCATGATCCTGCAACAGGAATGTCCTCCAGAGAGGCACCGTGGAAGCGAAAACACTTTCCTTTCACCTGGTGTCTCTGTCTGGCCCATCCTCCCCTGCAAAGTATTTCCCTAAGAAGGAGTCCTCTCACCAGCATGCTTGAAACAAATGGCTTCCAGGGCATCGCGGGCTTCTGCTGATGTTGCGCACTATGCACATGATAAGGCCATCATCCCTCCGGAGAAGGGCTATGGGTGCCAGCAGAAGGGCTTTTGCTGCCACCCTCTATGAAATCATGCAGGAGGTGAGCACCAATTAAGTGGGATGGGCACTAGTGCTTTCCCTGCAGGTGGGTGCTTTGGTGTGCTGGATATGTCCTTAGCACCCAAGAACTGGTTCTTTGGATGTCTCCAGCATGTCCATAGCACCCCAAGGTATTCAGTGTTGTCAAAGTCTTTCTTTCACACTTCTAAGGTCCCATAATGCAGCCATGCTACCAAAGTCAAAAGATTCCTCATGAATAAATTCCTTCCGTAAGTGGGCTAGGCTCTCCTGCCCGATGACATTGTGCCTACTTTCATGGTATCATCATTTACGACCACGCTTCTCTACGACATACCATTAACCTTTACTATTGTTTAATATAACCACCTTGTGGTTTTTTTTTGCATGTAACCTGTGATCATTCTTGTTTTTATCTCTACCTTATGTTGTTTTTACATTATTGTGCCTTCCTTTCCTTCCTAATGTAAAGCGCTCTGATATCCTCTGGGATCTTGTTCGCGCTATATAAAACTTTATAAATAAATAAATAAATCCCAAGAGTCCCTGCAAACATCTGCTGAAGAGGAAAAGTTCCAGAAATGCTTAGAAACACTTCAAACATTTACTATGGTCCTAATTCATACACCCCAGGATACATAGTGTTACTTTTATTAAACAATTTCTGTGGGATGGCTGCACTCCATGCAACCCCACAACCCTTATGTAACAGTTGGTGGTGCCCCTGCCTGGAATCGGGCACCACAAAGCAGAAAAAAAATATGCAAATTCACACTTGAAGAGCATCATGAGACGCTTCTTACATGGAGCAGTGAATACAAATGTGCGGATCAAGCCTTTACATTTTTTTTTTACTGTATTTCATGTGGCCTCATGCAGCATTATCATTTTATTTTTTTAGTACCCTGCTCCCACCCAGGATACCCACAGCTTATAATTTCATTGGGGGCTGCTGTTGAAGCTCCAAGGACTCTGTGGCCCCACCGGCTCACTGCATACAGCCCTTGTACTCTGGGGATGCACAGAAGCTGGCAACCCTCCTTTGTGCTTCTGCCGGGCAGGAGCAGGTTTTTCTCTCCGCTCTCATCGCCTGGAGCAAAAGCACTGTTCCTCTACAAGCCCTGCCAGCATTGAGGGTGGGCAGGGCACTGGAATCTTTGCTCTGTCCCAGGGGATAAGGTCCCTGGTGTTATGAGGCCCAACGTACCCCAATATAGGCCTAGGTAGTTGCAGACCAGTTACCTACATTTGACCTACCTTGCTCTACATAGCGGCTCTGGTGCTGACCTTTTACCTTGTTAGGTCCCGAATAAATGTGTGGTTTTCTTCGAAAACTAGCCTCACTTATTATGCATGAGAATTCTTAGTATCACAGCAGGATTACTATCTTCTGCATAATAACTGTACAAAAGTCACCACTATCGTCATCCTTGTCCAAAAGGCCCACAGTACTGTAACACATCTAGGTAGAGTCCCTGAGGGTACCTTTTGGGTATATAAATACATCTTTGCTGGGCAAGCCAGAGGAGAAACTTCCATGCTGACATGAGACGATGAAGTCCCTGCACACAGACACTCTAGCATGCAGTGGTCAAACATAGTTTGTGGGGTGTCCTACTCGAGACCAAGACAGGGTCTTTTGTTCTCTCACATCAGGTAATGGGGTTGGCTCTTTCCTAGGGGGATTCTTGGCTATGCACCTACATACATGCTAGGTACAATTAAGTACATCTAGTTAGGGTTTTGCATCGTGGGAGTACTCCTGATTACTACAGTGTATCTATATGCCTGCATATATATTCACTGTTTTAGCACCATGATAGAATTATACCTTTTATTTACTCTGCTGGTGCTTATAACCATATATATCTGTTTCTGTCTAATGGTTGTTGTAGCACACACATTTTATACTCGAATGACGCTGGTTCAATAAATGTCGTCCCACCATTTATTCCGTGTATCTCTCTGAGATGAAGTGGGCACGAGTGACTCAGCAAAAAGTACTGTACTGTTTCTACGATAACTGAGGGGTCAGGGTTGTCATATTCGACTGTTGCCAGAAACTATTCACTCGTTGGTAAGCTTGGGGGACTTATAGTGGCACTGTGAGCTAGCTGGTCTACAGACTAACATATCCTTTGTGGGTGCCTGGAATCAGTCTGGACACCAATCCCTTAGTTTATTTTGTCTAAACACACAGAACCTATATTTTTCATTAATTAATTCTTTATTTCGGTTAAGTAACCATAAAAGAGTACAATACAATATTAAAAACATCATCATATACGTCATGTGCTGGTATTCCGAAGAAAATCTGTTTAAGACATAAATACATACTTAAGCGTTTGTATATATAAAAAAAGTTGGCTGATAAAGGGGCCAGGTTTATAGGAGAATTAAGAATTCTTAAAGTACAGTTTAAAACCATCAATCGAGGCGATACATAATTAAGAAATAAATTAATGCAATAAATGTTTGGAAGATACCAAGAGACAACATTATAAAAGTACAGTTAGTGAAAGTTTGGGTCTAAAAGGTCTGGAACCATTTTACAAGGGACAATTGGGACTTGAATATATGAGGATAACTGCAGTACCAATACATTTTATTTAGCACACTGTGAGTTAGTACAGATCCTAGGAGCACTGCTACATTTATAGACCTTTTTTCTTCCTAACCATTGCCACTGCAAGAAGGAACCGACTCAGACTA
Organism: Lissotriton helveticus; assembly: GCF_964261635.1. Classification (NCBI taxonomy): domain Eukaryota; kingdom Metazoa; phylum Chordata; class Amphibia; order Caudata; family Salamandridae; genus Lissotriton; species Lissotriton helveticus. The sequence goes on along the minus strand of NC_136070.1, from coordinate 901,756,491 downwards.
AATACTGGTCTGTGAGGTGTCCCCTTTAAATACTCTTTCCCCCTCTTTGATTTTCCGGAAACCTAGAAGAAGGCAAATAGGCTTAATCCACTTCCTCCTTGCTTGCAGATATGCAGGGCATATAAATAAGACATGGGCCTCGTCCTCCTTGACACCCATATCACATAGTTCACAAAGATCAGTGTCACATTTACTCATAGGATCTATATTACACGCCCACTTTGAAGTACTAATTTTTAATTGTAAAATGCCATAACAGTACTTTAAATACAGTGACTTTGCCATTGAAGGTAAAATTTCGTCCATAAAACATTCACATTTACATTCGGTTTTAACATCAAAGAATTTAAGTGTCAGTTTCCCGATTTTTAAGTTTTGAAGGGGGTAACTGTGAATATATTCCCAGTACCGTACCTTCAGTACCTTTTTTGAACGATTAGTAAGAGAATCGGGATCAGTCCAAAAACTATATAGGCCTAGTTTTAAAAAACATTTTTCAATGTGCAGTAACCAGCTCACTCTAGTAATATTCTTTATCTGTATGATTTCCTTTAGTGCTGCTCTATAGTCCACTAACTCGTCGGTGGACCACAGAACCTATATAGATTTGTAGTAACTACAGGACAAGACGCTGCCAATGCTGGTTTGGTTCTTATTTAACAGTAACATCTGAGTAGTTCAGTCATGCTTTTCTCAGAAACCCCTACTTACATTTACCCAGAGACTTCTGGAAAGGGGAGGGAAAATCCGCCACAGCTGAGTAGGTATATCTTATGTATTGGCTGTAGGTATATTCAAGCTTGAAGAATTATAGTTCCACATTGTGCAAACCTTATCTCTTTCCCGTACTAAAAACTTCCATGAAAAATGTCTGTCCAGGATGACACTGCAGATGCATTAAATGCAAATGGAGCAGAGGAAGGAGAGCAGGAATGTGCTATAAACATTTCAGAAATTTCAGAAATGCACTTACTTTGAAATTAGCAGAATTTGGGGTCCCGGCATTAGGTGGGACTGTTACCTTCATGATTGAGGCACGCAAAGCATACAGAACAGAGGTGTTCTGTGCTTGGATCAAATTCCCACCTGCAATTGCACGCACACATACATTGAATTTATATAATCCAGATGTAATACCAGATGAATAATCTCCATACAAGGACATAGAAGTTCTGTTGACTTACCAAGAACATATAAATTGATTTAAAGGCACCCTCCCCCTACCACAGATAAAGTGAGGCTCCGTCCGCTTAGCAGAGATGGAGCAACTTGGAAAGTTCTAGCTGCTTACACACCCCATCCAGAGATTGGCGTCGCTGGTGTCCTAGTCGCCGAGATGACGTTGTTGGAGTTACTTAGCCGTGCCCACGTGTGATGACATCAGTTCTTTCTTGTTCCGCACCAGTAAGTGCAGATCCGGAGAGAGGGGTACCCCAGTCATTTTTGGGGACTTTTGTCTCTGTTTTCAAGTAATATATCAATCTACAGGTGCACAGGGATGCCTGGTTTTAAGTCTTGCGCAGCCTGTCCCCATACGATGTCGGTGACGGACCCTCACCGTGAGTGTCTCTACTGCCTGGGGTGCGACCACGACGGGAGCGGTCCCGAAAGTGGCAGGAGGCCCGGGAGAAGGTTCCGCGCCGTTCATGTTCCCGGTCCAGCGGGAGGTCGAGGGACAGGGCGCGGAGCCATCACCAGCACTCGAAGTCTTCTCACTCTGAGTAAGGTAAGGCGAAGCATAAAAAGTCGAAGAAGCATCGCCACTCTTCGTCTAGCCAGTCGCGTGGGGGGGGCAGGTGGCACCGTCCCTGCTGCTTCAGCAGAGCCTACGCAGTTGCCGATGTCCTACCCGCCCTTTATGGGTCCATCGGCGACTCCGGCCCAGCTGTAGTAGTTCCTGTCAGCCATGACATGTGTCTTTGAACCGTCCGGCCCTGCCAGTGCACCTTCGAGCCCCACAGGCCCGGAGGGGGGTACTCCTACTTTGACATCGCTGGCCCAACGTCGATGACGACTGACGCCGAGGGACCCCGTGGATCCATGCCTGGATCCCCATCCATGCCGGATGGTCCTGTGCGACCTCCACCGGCATCGACGCGCGGACACCAGCCGCAAACCGGGCCGATCCCGTCCCCGGTTCCCTCCGCGGCATGGGACAGGTGCCGGAAGGGTGTCAACCGACGCCGATTCCGACGCCTTTTGGGAATTTCTTTCCCTTTGTCCACCCACCTCTGTATGTTCCACCTGTTCCACAAGATATGGAGGACAGGGAGGGGTCTGAGGACCCTCTCGCAGCCCAATGCAAGTTAGACCAGGACTGGGATCAGGATCCGGGGATGTAGGTGGCCAGGATTATGCTCCGGAACCTGGGGCACTATCTCCTTCTACCGTGGCTACAGAGGAGGGTCATATTCTATGGTGTTGCATAGGGGAGCCGAGGCTCTCCACCTCAAACTCCCTTCTGTGGCCGTCAGGACTAATCTCCTGACAGAGGTGCTTTGGCCAGCTTCGGCTACTACGGAGCCGCTGCTGCCCTTTAATGATGCACTCTCAGACGTTCTTTTGGGCACCTGGTGCAGGCCCAACACAGGCTCCTGTGGACAAGAACATGGCCCGACACCATCGCCTGGCCCGGGCAACACCGTTTTCCTCTCCCAACACCCCACCCCAGAGAGCTTGGTTGTCCAAGCCTCTGCATCCCCATGCGCATTCCCTTCTGCACCTCTGGACAGGGAATCCAAGAGACTGGAGCAATTTGGGAAGAAGATTTTCTCTTCTGCCAGTTCAGGCCTGCGGTCTGTGAACACAGCATGTCTCTTGGGCTGTTACTCCCATTCTGTGTGGGATACGGTTGCCCAAGTGCTGCCTCAGTGTCCGGTGGAGGCTTGGACAATTCTTTCCCAAGCTATTGCTGAGGGGAGAGACGCAGCCAAGTTCACCATCCGTTGTGGTCTTGACACTGCTGACTCACTGGGCAGGGCGATTTCAACAACTGTGGTCCTACACTGTCACAGCTGGCTGAGGACGACTGACTTTTCTGGGGATGTCCAGAACACGTTGATGGATATGCCCTTTGATGGCACTCGTCTGTTCGGCGATAAAGCAGACTGCGCGTTGGAGCGTTTTAAGGACTCGCGGGCTACGACCAAGTCCTTGGGCCTTTCAGTCACACGCACTCCTTCGCTTCTGCTTTTCGCTCCTTTTGTGGCCAAGGAAGGGGCACCCAAGCACGTTCTTTTCAAAGTCACAGGCCTGCACAGCAACAGTTTCAGTGCAGCCGTGGACGTGGGACCCGCAAAGGCGGGTCATTGGGCCAGCGTGCGGGTCAGTCCACCACCCACCCTGCAGCCGCAACCTCCAAACTGTCCTAGTCTGGTGTTTCAGGCCCACCAGACGCAAGTGGGTGGCAGGATTTGCCATCCCCTTCACCACTGCACACCATCTAATCTGACAGGTGGATTCTACAACTGGTCCGAAGGGGCTACTCCCTCCCCTTTGAGTCTACCTCTCCAGCCATGCCACCACAGTACCACTGCATGTCAGGGGATCACTTGACACTCCTCCAGCAGGAAGTTACGGCCCTTTTGGCCAAAGGGGCCATCAAGCACATTCCGATGCCAGAAGTAGGTTGTGGTTGTTACTCCCACTACTTCTTGGTTCCAAAGAAGGACAAAGGCCTTTGTCCTATCTTGGACCTTCAGAATGTCAATGGCTTCCTCCAGAAGGAGAAGTTCAAGATGCTCACACTTGCTCAGGTCTTGTCTGCCCTAGACCTGCAGAACTGGTTGGTAGCGTTGGGCCTGCAGGACTCCTATTTTCATATCCACGTCCTGCCGGCCCACCGGCGTTCCCTGCGATTCATGGTAGGGCAGGAGCATTTTCAGTTCACTGTGCTCCCCTTTGGCCTTACAAGCGCCCTTCGGGTGTTCACGAAAGTGATGGCGGTGGTCGCAGCTCATCTGCGCAGATCAGGAGTTTGTCTTCCCCTATCTCGACGACTGGCTGTTGAAGGCGGACTCGCCCCAAACAGCCGTCGCCCACCTCCAGACTACAGCCGACCTCCTGTACTTGCTGGGTTCTCCATCAACGTGCCGAAGTCGCACTGGATTCCCTCTCAGAAGCTCCTCTTCATCGGAGCGGTTCTGGACACGGTGCAGTTTCAGGTCTATCCTCCCGAACAGTGAGTCTGAGACATTCGGGCTATGATTCCAATCTTTCAGCCCTTGTCCCCGGTTTCGGTCAGGATGACCTTGAGGCTGCTGGGCCTCATGGCTTCCTGCATCCTGCTCACCAACCATGCCAGATGGCATATGCGGGCTCTGCAGTGGGACCTGAAGTTCCAGTGGGCACAGCATCAGGGGAACCTGTCCGACTACGTCCAGATATCGGAGGGCACTGCACAACAATTGCAGTGGTGGCTCACGGATCATCATTGGGTCAGCGGCAGATCCTTCTCCCTTCCCCAACCGGAGCACACAGTGGTGACGGATGCATCCCTCCTGGGATGGGGCGGCCACATGGGAGAGGCGGAGATCAGAGGCCTCTAGTCTCCGACGGAGTCCCGGGTCCATATCAACCTTCTGGAGCTTTAGGCGATCCTTCTTGCAATGAAGGCATTCCTTCCCTCTGTCAAGGGGAAGGTGGTGCAGGTGTTCAGACAACACCACCGCCATGTGGTATTGCAACAAATATGGCGGGTGGGGTTGTGGACCCTATGTCAGGATGCTCTGCAGCTCTGGCCTTGGCTGAAACGTCAAGGCATTTCTTTGACGGTTCAACACCTGGCAGGTTCTTTGAAACTAGGGCCCTGAAATGGATGACGAGCAGGGGGAGGACGTCCAAGGCGGACGATCTCAGCCGCCGGTGCATGATGGCTCATGAATGGCGTCTTCACTCGGAGGTGGTGTAAGGTCTCTTTCGACAGAGGGGAGGGCCTTGGTTAGATCTATTTGCCACCGAAGAAAACGTGCAATGTCAGCTGTTCTGCGTGTTGGAATTTGTAAGGCGGTACAAAAGGCAGCACTCGCTCGGCGATGCTTTTTGTCATGAGTGGAGCTGCGGTCTATTGTACGCCTTTCTGCCTATACCCCTTTTACCCAGAGTGCTGAGGAAGATCAGGCACAACCGGGCCCAAATCGTTCTTGTGGCACCGGACTGGGTTCGAAGAGTTTAATATCCTGAGCTACTCAGTATGAGCGTGGATCCCCCAATCCAACTGCCTCTTCGGGAGGATCTTCAGTCTCAGCAGCAGGGACGTTCCTCCACCCAAACCTGTCCTGCCTCCACCTACATGCATGGAGATTGAGCGGCGACAGTTGATTCCGTTTGGCTTACCTCCTGAAGTCTGTGATGTCATTCTGGCAGCCAGGCATCCCTCCACTAAATCAGTATATGCCTGCAGGTGGAACAAATTTGTGGCTTAGTGCACAGCAAAGGCTGTGGATCCCCTTTCTATCCCTCTTCCAGAGGTCCTTTTGTTCCTTCTTTCTTTGGCCCGGCAGGGCTCTGCTCTGGGCACTATCAAGGGCTACCTTTCTGCAATTTTGGCCTTTCTCAGGCTCCATGATCAACCCTCTCTTTTCAAGTCCCCTGTTGTTAATAGATTTCTCAAAGGTATTACTCACCTTTTCCCTCCTATTCCATTTGTGATGCCACAGTGGGACTTGAATCTGGTACTTACTTTTTTGATGTGCGCTCCTTTGAGCCACTCCACAATTGTTCTCTTCATTTGTTGACTTTGAAGACTGCTTTCCTGCTTGCTATCACCTCTGCTAGGCGTGTGAGTGAGCTCCAGGCTCTTTCTTGTAAGCCTCCTTTTCTGTCAGTCCATCCGGACAAGGTTGTGCTTCACACTCGTCCTTCCTTCTTGCCAAAAGTGGTCACTGCTTTTCACATTGGCCAGACTATCACCTTGCCCACTTTCTTTCCGCCTCCACACCTTTCCAGAGAGGAAGAGAGGCTCCACTGTCTGGACCCAAAACGTGTGCTCTCTTTCTATCTGAACTGCACACAACAGTTCCTGGTGGATGACCAGCTCTTTGTTTTGTTGGTTCTTTTTTTTAAAGAAAATTTGTTTTGGTTTGTAATAAACCAATATTTTCATGTTGATTTTTTTTTGGGGGGTGGGTTACCAGGTCTGCTTTTGTTTACTAAACACTTTTTTTTAGGATTGTTATGGTTCCTGGATAATTTAGATTGCTACAAAAGATCTCTATTGGATTGATTTTATTTTTGCATTTTATGGTGATAGTGTGGGGGATTGGCGACCCAGAAAGCATTGCTTTTATCTGTGAGAACCCCAGGTTCTTCAATTATAGTTGGTAGACCGATCATCCCCCGGAGAACCAAGCATTTATCACTAGGAGGCGTGTTGCAATATAGTGAAGGAAGAGATTGGTCATCCCCATCCCACCGCTATATGGGGCTTTTTGGCAGTGGGTCAGCACCACTCACGGTCATGAGTTACACCCAAAGGAACGATGTGGTCATTTTTGTCAAAGGCATAAAACCAGTGGTGTGGGAGATGGAAAAGAAGAGTTTGCAGTATGTAGGGGAATCGAGAGAGTCTCATCATCTTGTACAAGGCTATTATCCCCATGGGGTTCAAAGGAAGAGCCTGCCATTTCTGTAGGTCTTTTTGGTCTTCTTTAACAATGGGGCAAGGTTGAGGGACCAGGTGAGTTCTGGGTTAATTGCCACCCAGATCCCCAATTAACGAAAGCTAAGGCATCTAATTGGGAAATCCCATTGCCATGTCACACATTCACGAGAAACGTGTAGGGGCACCAGAATCAATTTGGGTTGAGTCTTAAACCTGATGTTTCCCCAATGAGTTCCAGGATACAAAGACAACGGGATCCATATGAGCGGGGTCTGCCATGAACAAAAGAACGTTGTCTGCATGGGAGGTGTTGCAGCGCCATCCCTGGATGTGTGCATCACTTCTGATTAGTTGGACTAGCGGTTGTATCACTAGGGCGAAAAGTAGGGGGGAGAGGGGGCAGCCCTCTCTTGTTCCTTGACGGATGGGGAAGTCCTCCGAGAGGACATCGTTGATCAAAACTCGAGCTGAAGGATTGGAGTGTAACTCTCGTACAAGAACTCTAAATTACGGGCTGAAGTCTGTTCAGGCCAGCACGGCTTCCAAATAACGCCAATCCACCGTATCAAAGGCTTTTTCAAAGTCTATCAGTAGCAAAGCCAGATGTGGTGGAAGGAGGTGACACTGTGTCAGTGCCACGTGCAGACGCCGCAGGCAGTGCCTCACACTACGATGGGGCATAAACCCACACTGATCGGGATGTATTAAGTTGGTGAGTACTTGTTTGAGGTGGATGGCTAGTATCGTGGGGTAGATTTTGACCTTCGTGTTAAAGAGCGAGATTGGACGGTAGTCTGAGCAAGCGGTTGAGGGAGGGTTCACCTTAGGGATGACCACGATCTTGACCACATCAATATCCTGCAGAAAGGCTCCACTCTCTACCGCCTCTATGTATAGAGTCTGATGCTGAGGTGTCAAGAGCTCCTTGAACGCCGAGTAGTACCCCGCTGGATAGCCATCAGGGCATGGGGTCTTGCATGTTGCTATTGCCGAGATGGCCTGGTCTATCTCTTTCCGCAAGATGGGTTGATCAAGATGGGTTGATCAATGTCAGTCTGTGGCAGCCAGAGAAGCGGGCCATCTTGCAGGAAGTCGGAACTGGGCTCTGAGTCTGGGGTCAAGGCACTGGAAAAGAGGCACCTATAATATACAGCAAATGTCTGAGCTATTGCTTCAGATGTTTGCTGAGTGCAGCCCTCCTCATCCGCGATTTCAGGAACTAACCGATTAGCATGAGGGCGAGATACCTGCTAGTACAGGAACTTGCCATTTTTATCTCCCAGCCGTAAACATGGGGTGTAGAGGACCTCCACATTTGCTTAGTTGATTCTAGGGATACATGACGTATTTCTTTGCACAGGAGCTCAAGCTGGCGGGACTCCGAGTCCCCCTCCATTGTGCCCGTGGCCTGCTCCAGTCAGAGTGCGCTGGCTTCCAGTTAGGGAGGTTATCTTCACTGGCCCGGTGTGTCCTTTTGATTTATACTTTGGCGAAGCCTCTGAGAGAGGCGTTACCAGCCGCTCACTGTGTTCCTGGTGAACCAACCATGCCCTTATTACGTTGGAAGTCTTGCCTACACTCCTCCTTTAGTGTCTTTCTATATTCCTGGTCTAGAAGGAACCAGCCGTTAAGTCGCCAAATGGGGCCGAGAGCGCCCTGGCAGCCCTGGGGCGAAGGAGTAGGGGCGAATGGTCAGAGATTCCTCAGGCAAGTGTTTGGATACTCATGACCAAGCAACATTCAGGGGCGGGCATAAACAATAAATTAATGCACAAGTGGGTATGATGGGCAGCGGAGGTGTGAGTGTATTGGCGGGGACGGGAAATCTACGTTCTCCACACATCGCATAGGCTGAATTTAGAGGCCCAGTCCGAGAGCTGCTTGGCGCCCGAACACCGACGATGGGAGGGGCACCGGTAACATCGCAGGCCGGGTTCATGACCACATTATAGTTGCCTCTGATCACTATCAGTCCCTGCAGAAGGGATGACAACAAAACTGCAAGATCACGGAGGGAGGGCTTGAGTACTGCCGGGGGTATACAAACCGTGATCAGGTTGAGGGTACGTCCCCCAGATTTCCCTGTAAGAGCCAGGAAGTGTCCCTGGGGCTCTTGGATAACTTCAGTGACCACGAGATGAAAGGAATGGCGGAGAAGCATTGCCACTCTTCAAGAGCCTTGTGTAAATCCAGCATGAAACACCCTATTATACCCTTGGCAAGTCAGGAATGGACAATGATTACCTAGGAGATGGGTTTCCTGCAGCATGAGGGCGCTAGGAAAGGATTGCTGTGAATACATCAGCATCATGGTGCATTTCTCCCGCTCTAAGAGCTCGCTGACATTCCAGGAAAGGAGGTGAATGTGCTCCAGGTCAAAGTGGGGTGACACCATTATTGCTATTAATAGAGAGACTGTGACAGCATACGTAGGGCGGTCGTAGGCCCATGTGTGTCAGATCCCTGGGTGGGGAGCAGTGATACCTTCCTTTTATACTGTCTGTGGTATAAACGTGTCATGTCTGTTGCTATGGACAACTGGAAAAGACAAAAACCATGAAAACAAATTCCCAAACACTCCCCCCAACCAACTTCCCTTTCTATTCCTTTGAAGCATCTGTCACCCTAACAGTAGGAACACAAACAAAATCAACCAGTTTGATTTGAAGATGGAGTGGGGAACCCCTCCATATCATAGGATTTGGACAGTTTCAGAAGTTTGGGATTGTCAATGGTCATCGAGGCAGGTGTGAGGCCTCGTTTGCGACTCATATTGCCGGACTTCGAGAGAGATCCATGTCTCTGGATCCGTTCATCAGTGGAGTCAAAGATCGTCTCTGAGGTGTCTCCTCACCTGGCTCTGGCTCTTGTGTGAGACTACGCAGCCCCACCTCCATACGAGATCCAGACGTGCTCCCAGCAGCTGCTCAAGGTGAAGAAAATGCTTTTCTTTGGGCATTGCTTCCCCGCCGGGACCGGGTGCGTCTCCTCTGGTGTTTCACAGCTTTTCCCATTGCGGTACTGGGATGCTCCCACGTGGGTGACGAGGATGCAGTGTTGTGATAGGGTGAGAGGATGCTCCTCTGTGGCCCAGGTCCATGCCGCTTCGGGGGGGGGACAAAAATGGCTTTTGTTGTTTAGGCGGGTCGGGAACAGGAGCCGATATGAGCGATTGAGAGCCTGTAATGCTTGCTTGACCGCATTGTAGGATCGTCGCTTCGCATGTACCTCGCTAGTATAATCAGGGAATATCATCACTTTATTTGTTTGACAGGGGAGATTAGGATGAGAGAGCGCCTCCTGCAGAATGGCATCTCTATCTTTGAAGTTGAGGACGTGTGCTGATTGGTCTGTGCGAGGTGTGAGAGTTCAATGGGCCTGTTCCACAACAAACCATGGTGTGAAGCGATCAGAGGGCATCCATGTCTTAAACCAGGTCTCCATGAAGGCTGCAGCTTGAGCAAGCTCAGTTCCCTTCGGGATATCCACAAAACGGAGATTGTTCCGGCAGGAACCATTTTCCGTATCCTCTGCCCGTCTGTGGAGCTCAGCTGTGTGGGATAAAAGCTGTGATATCTATCCTTTCATTGTTGCTACATCATCTTCAACGGTGGACAGGCGGGATTGGCCTCTGAGATCATGCCAGTGCCATTGTGGAGATCTTGTCTAATGAGTGCCACATCTACGTGCACCTCTCCTATCTTAGTTTCAACTGAGTCCTGCGAGGTGTGTATCGCTTGATGGATGGTGGCGAGATCTCCCTCCGGTAAAGGGGTTTTGGGTGGAGCCAAGCCACTAGTGCCTGCACTGCTCATAGTGTACTGCTCCATGCAGGTCTGGGGGAAGGCAGTTTCGCTGGTCTGTCTTTGCCCATGGTTGGCCGTGCTCTCACCACCGCAGTGTCAAGTGGGGGGTTAGTCCGATCAAGTCCAGCAAAGGCCTGAGGTCCAGGAATGTTGGCGGCCACCGCCCACTTTACTCATCCAACCCCTCTCAGGACTCGCTTCAGGTTCTTCTCCCTAGGAGAGGGCCAACGGAGGGAAGCACCTTGGCGAGCGAGGGCATGGTCTTAGTCCCAGAACCACAGGACCGACCCATTGCCTAAATTGCCCCACATCCAGCAGCCGCGTCACGTCACCAGGCTCTATTCCCAGGCCAGAGCTCGGATGTTGGTGCCTCTGTGGTTTGAGGGTTAATCCATTTGTGTTTATCACATTGGTGAGGATGTCCTGTTGCGACCCGCTCTGGTACCTGGAGCATGAATTCCTGACATCAAGTGGGGGAGTTTGCACTACCCTTGTGGATCGGAAGGGAGGAGGGTCGCCACAGCTGCTACTTTCAGCACGTCTTTGAGGGGGGCCCAAGAGGGGAGCCACCTGGTCAGCACTTCACTCCCTTGGACCCAGTTGCTGCACCGGGTCTATAGTCTCCCACTGGAGCTTGGGATTCTTCTCCCTCTGCCTAGCCCCACTATTAATGTCCTCATCCAGTCAGTTTTCCCAGGCAGCTCAAGAGCCCACGGAACCAGGAGGGCTCAGAATGGGGGCCCAGAAGGCTCAGAAGTTGAGAACTCCAGGGCAGTCCCCTTCTCAGTGCTGCTTCTCAGGGCCGGCGTCTCAGATCGGCAGTTATGTTTCACGTCCCCACTCTCTTGTTACTACGAGGGCCTGGTTCCACCCTCTGCCCATCCCCACACCTCTTCGCCTGGTGGGCACCAGCTACAGACAGTAGGCTCCGCAAGCGCAGCCAGTCTTTCACTCCGAGGGGCCCTCTGCGTGTCCACCTCTTTTTAAGGGCTCTGGCCGGACAGGCAGAACGGCCTCCTGGGTGCTACAGGGCCTGCGTCCTGGCGGGGAACCTCTCTTCGTCTTTCATGTGAGGGTGGGCTGCAGAAAATTGTAGAAAGAGGTTTCTTTCAGATGAAATGATGGTTCTTCAGCAGGGTTAGGTTTAAACACCTTTATAAGCTACATGCGTGATGTATAGCACAACAAACCCACAACCGCTCATCCTGGTATCCCCGCAGTAACTGCCACTTACAGAGCAGCAGGGTTCGAACGAGAACTCCAGGATAAGTGACGTGTCACGTGTCACATTACAATAGCACATGAGGGCAAGCGTGAAGGCACGCTCAACTCCAACACATCCCCTTTATTATCAAATAAAAGAAAAAGAAATAAATAACAACATCACCCATTTTTTTGACAGGAAAGAGAAAGAGCATTATTGGCAAACAGTGCAAAAGTCAAATTTAACTAAAAGCACAGAGCAGACAAATGCAATGAAATGAGAACAGAAAAGAGCAATGGAACGGAAGTAGCATATGAGAATAAAAAGAGTGTATGAAAATGAAGGAAGAAAAACAGGAAAGATAAAACAACCAACTCATGTATCTTTCTCACAAAAGATAAGCACCCACTCCCTCACACAAATAAAATAAAACAACAACCGAGTACAAACATAATGAGAGCTGGCCAGGCTAACAAGAGTAAAGTACAGGGTTGAGACAATGTGTAGAAGGAGCGATAAGATGAAAATAATACTGGATGCAATGAAAGAGTGGAGGACTGGCGTGGACAGGACAAATGAAATGAAGTAGTGTTAAGCAGCAGCAAACAACTTAGTTGCGCAGAAAAACACTGTAAAGTAAAATGTAATAAAAATGAAGCTTTAAGTGAAGTAAAATGAAATTGATGAATCCACAGAGGGGCCGAAAGGTAAAACTACCTGTAAATAGTAGAATACATTGTAAGAGATGAATCCACTGAGGGTGGAACGATCAAACTAGTAGTGCACCATGAAACAATGTGTAAAATGCACAGATGAGGTGTAAAGTACATATGAAGTGTGTACATGGCACACTGAACCAAACACAATGTGCGTGTGAAGTGTGAACATGGCACACTGAACAACACAAAATGCACATATGAAGTTTGAACATGGCACACTGAACAAAACAGAATGTACGTATGAAGTGTGAACATGGCACACTAAACAAAACAAAATGTGCGTGTGAAGTGTGAACATGGCACACTGAACACAAAATGCACATATGAAGTGTGAACATAACGCACAGAACACAGCAAGATGTATATATGAAGTGTGAGCATGGCACACTGAACAAAGTAAAAAGTACATATGAGGTGTGAACATGGCACACTGAACAAAACAAAAATATGTATGAGTATATTAAGGTGTGTAGTATAAACCACATGGTAATAAACATTATATGCAAACTGTAAAACAGGAAATAAATGCATGTGAATGTACACCATATAAAATAACGTAACTGTAATGTAACTAGGTGTAGCATATGATAAAGAATATGGTAGCATATGGTAAACAATGCCTCATAGAATAATGTAAACCCCGTAGAATTACACCAATCCTAAACAGAAAAACTGAGCATGCACTCCATGAAATAACTTATTTCAAATATGAACTGTAAAATATTGAGAAAATACCGATCTTTAAATAAAACTGCTAAGAATATCACTCCCATTGAAAATTCCTAAATAAGATTGTGGTAAGGAATAAATCCACATGTACAATTAGGTTAACTGCTAAAAAATATCCACATGTACAACTAGGCTTTCTCAATAATAAAATGTATCGAATACATAGGGAAGAAGAAATACTGTCCCCAGAAAATAATAAATTAAAATAATTAAAGTGGTCACCGTGGTCTGGTGTCTGGATACTAGCAGAAGACATTAGTTTCAAATGGAACTGCTGCAGTCTTTTCAAAACAGTAAATATAGCAGTAGTAGTCATTGAGGGAAACAACAGAACAGAAATGGAAGGTATCAGCATGAAATATCAGTCCATGAGTTCCTTCGAGAGATACATAACTGCTAAAGTGCAGAATAACACTAAGATCTGTAAATAAAATATGCTGGTTGTGAACGCTGTAAAAAACAGTGCAGAAATAAGCGATGCGAATGCCATGGCTGTAGAATCCGGTGACTGTAATTGCCTGAGGTGATCTTGAACTTTCAACTTATCAAGTTCAAGATAGAGGGACGTACAGCACGCAGTGCCGAATGGCTCACGGGATTTTGAATCCTCTAAGCGTCCCTCCGCAGTGTTGTGCCCTGCGCTGATGAGGTGACTTGGGCCTTGCTCTGGTCGGTGGCGCAGCGCGGGGGCAGGTTGCGCACCAGCTAACGAACCACACCGACACAGTGTGCTAGTCGGAAGTGACGTCCACGAGCGGACGTCATCCTTTTATTCAACCCCGCAGGCCACGCCTGGCCTGCGGATGTGGGGATGCGTGTGTGCGTCCAGCGACTAGACCGCTGCGGACATTACATCCCTATCCAACTATATATTTTGAATGAACACGACAGTCCCGTAATGCAAACATTTGAAAACAAAAATGCCCAGGTACTTGCATGTCCCTTGGTAACAGCTTCAGGGTTTCAGCAGACAGGCATAGTCTCCTACAGCCTGATTCATGAAGCGAAATAGCGCCCGCAATGGCTGCGAAAACGCAATTGCGGGTGCAAAACACGGAATCGGCATTCAAGTACGAAATAGCGAAATCGCTAAAAAATAATAGCGAGCGGAATAGCGATTACGCTGTAAAAGTCGCAGACTCCGGGAAGTCGAGCATTAGCGATAATGAAATAGCGACCAACCACGGAATCTGCGAATTGAATAGCGAAACGCAATATTGTCTCAATCGGCATTCATGAAAGAAATACATTAGCGAAAAAGCGCTAAATCGCACATTTGCGCGGCGCAATTTAAGGACAACTCAAAGCAGGTGGTAACCATAAAAGCCATGATTAACCAAAATTTGAAAAACTGTTAGCCAATCACCAACAGGTCCAGGCCTGACCAATCACACATAAGGACATTCAGCAGCAGCAATAGGCGTTCCACAATGCCTGGGATGTACATGGTGGTGAGGCGGCGAAGGCTACAGCGAGCAGCACGGAAGAGACGCATGAGGCAGGCAAGGATTTACCGGCAGCGGGTCACCTTGCTGGGGCAAACCAGAGAACAGATTTATGCTAAATACAGGCTGAATGGGGAAATGATCACCTGGCTGATACAAGAACTCGACCCCATCATGCAGCACCCAACAAGGCGAAACAATTCTGTGCCCACACATGTGCAGGTATTGTGCAGCCTGCACCTCCTGGCATCCGGCAGTTTCCAGGGCATAGTAGCCGCTGCTGGGGGGATATCCCAGCCCACCATGTCACGCTGCCTCCACACTTTTGTTGACGCCATGCTCAGCCAGCTCCACCGGCACATCACATTTCCCACGAGCCAACAGGATTTGGACCTCACAAAACTACAATTTTATAATGTTGCCCATTTTCCCCATGTCCTTGGCTGCATAGACTGTACCCACGTCGCCATCTGCCCACCAGCTGGCACGGAGTATATGTACCGCAACAGGAAGTCGTACCACTCCCTCAACATACAGATGGTCTGCAATGCCAAGACCATCATCACTGACATTGTGGCCCAGTACCCAGGGAGTACCCATGACTCCTTCATCTTCAGGCACAGCGGACTCCACACACGACTGATCAGGGGAGAGTTTGGGGAAGGACACCTACTTGGTAAGTACACTTTGTCGACAATGTCACATTGCTATGAAGTAACTGCGCTGCACAGGCAATCAACATCTGCTCCTCTCATACAGGTGACAGTGGCTACGCCCTACGGGAATACCTCCTGACCCCTTACCTCAACCCTGCCACACCTCAGCAACGCCGCTACAATGTTGCGCACATCCGGACAAGGAACTGTATTGAAAGGACATTTGGCCTGCTCAAGAGCAGGTTCCGTATACTGCACAAGACAGGTGGGGCCATGTATTACAGTCCTGCAGCGTGCTGCCGCATTGTGGCTGTCTGTGCAATGCTTCATAACATTGCAACCAAGCGCCGGATACCAGTTGACATCTCAGGCAGTGAATCTGAGGGGGACGACCGGCCACCAGCACATGCGCACCATGCACGCGGGGAGAACCCAGCTGAAGGCCACAGACGTCGCAACCACATCACAGCTAACAATTTCTAGCCCACCCCCTTCCCCCACCCCACATATCACAATTGCATGCAAACTGTAATGATTACACAAGGCGTATGTGTGCACCAAAATAAATGTATTTGTTATAATCACAAAAAAATAATGGGTCTTGGAAACAACTATTTACAAAATGCAGTATTCATGCATACTGCATGAGACGGTCCATGGCAGGCTTAAGTTCAGCCTGTGTCCCTGACACAATGTCATTGGCGCCTCCGGCGCACAATTTGCAGGCGCCTGGGAGGCTCTTCCTCATCCTGGGCAGCTGGAGCAGGCGTAGCCCTTGTGCTGCGCCTAGGTGGGGGGGCCTGCGTGGCAGAGTGGCTGCTGACACTGGAGGCACCCTCACTAGCATCATCACCCCCCACAATTGCCGGTAGCACAGGTGCGTGCAGTGCGGTGACGGCGGTGGTCAAATGCTCCAGCACCCGGGTAATATCCTCGCAGCACTGGACCAGTTGGTGCTGCTGGGTCAAGGAGCGCCGCGCAAGCAGGGTGGTGGCATTTGCCGAGACATAATTGGAGCGGCTATAGGTGGACAGCCGGCTCAGCAACTGGTGGTGGCGCCTGCTTGCAACACTGCGGTGCTTCACCAGCGCTGCAGTGTTGTCTTCCATAGCCGCCGTCATGCGGTCCATGGCCGCCGTCATGCGGTCCATCCTCTCCCCGACTCCAGCCACATTGCGGCCTATCTTATGAAGCTGGAGCTGGATTGCTCCTTGCTGCTGGGACTGCCGCTGGTGTATGCGGAGCATGCGCCGCTCCACGCTCATGCAGGCATGGAGATGCCCATTGCCCCGCCTGCTGTTGGGCCGCTGTGTAGCGGATGTGGCTGGCCCAGATCTTATTGGACGTGCTGCAGGTGTTGTTGCAGCTGGTGTTGCAGGTGCCGCAGCCACTGGAGGCACATTGGTGGGGTGCCTGGCTCTGGCAGACGGTGGGCCTGCAGGTGTTGAAGCAGCAGAGGCGGGGGGCCTGGCCTTGGCAGACGGTGGGCCTGCAGGTGTTGAAGCAGCAGAGGCGGGGGGCCTGGCCTTGGCAGACGGTGGGCCTGCAGGTGTTGAAGCAGCAGAGGCGGGGGGCCTGGCCTTGGCAGACGGTGGGCCTGCAGGTGTTGAAGCAGCAGAGGCGGGGGGCCTGGCCTTGGCAGACGGTGGGCCTGCAGGTGTTGGAGCAGCAGAGGCGGGGGGCCTGGCTGCTGGTGTTGGCGCTGCTGCAGGGGCTGGTGGCTGTGTATCAGGTAGGGATTCCTCCTCCTGGGCCTCCTCATCGATCAGCAGCCTCTCACTGTCACTGCTGTCTCCCGCACCTGTGAGGGTAAGTGGATACTCATTAGGTGCATGTGACTGTCAGACGTGCAGATGTTACATGCATGCTGGGTGTCATTCCCTGGGTGGCTGTGTATTTGCGCACTTTGGAACCTTTCTGGCCGCATTGTGGTACTACTACATTGTGGACATACTACATCTCCCACAATGCTTCAGGGCATTTCCTGATGCACAACATAGGCATGACTAAGGGCCAATGAGTGAGCCTATTTGGTCAGGGGCGGTCATAGGGGACAGGGTCGCAGTCGCATGCCACTTACCTTGGGTGTCTTGGGTGGGGCGGGAGGAGTCCAGAGGGGTCACGCCAACACACGCCTCCCTCTCCAACGTGTCCTCTACCTGGTCCTCCAGGGGGGTGTTGGGTGGGACAGTCGGTCCACCACCTCCGGTGCCTGATGCCTCACCAAGGCGCTCCGCAACCCTCTCCTTGGCACGGCCTCGGAGGTCGTACCACCGCTTTTTGAGTTCCTCCAGAGACCTGTCCGCAACGCCCACAGAGTTCACACTGGAGGCAATCCCAACCCAGATCCTCCTCTTCTCCTGCTCTGGGACCCTCCGGGAGTTGGCACCAAACAGCTGGTCGTGGTTGGCCACCACCCCTTCGATGAGGTTCTCCAGCTCCTGTTCGGAGAATTTCAGTTTGCGCTTGCGGCCAGCGCTGTTGCTGGGGCCTGGCTGGGGTTCCTCCGACATGGCGGTCGCTATTTCGGCGGGGTTGTGAGTCGCTAACGGCGGTTTAGCGGCAGCTTTCGGTCTTCAACACTCGACTGATAGCGTCACTGTGTTGTTTGGGGGTGGGATTTGGCTGCTTCCTGGTTGTGATGTCATCACGGTGCTCGTAATGCGTCTTCCCGTTTTCCAGATCCCGCGAGATAGCGACTCGCATTCCCGATCCCACGGGATTGCGAGTCGCTATCCCGTGCGATCGGGATTGCGAGTCGCTATCCCGTGCGATCGGGATTGCGAGTCGCTATCCCGATCGCAGGTAGCCGGAAATAGCGATTTTTCTGCGTTTTTTGTCGGTCGCTCACGGCTTTAGCGCCCGCGTGCGAGTCGCTATTTTTTCCCCGAAAAGTACATGAATGCCGTTTTGCGTTTCCTCAATAGCGAGTTGCTATTAATCGCTATTAGGGACACGCAAAACGGCCCGTACATGAATCAGGCTGATAGTCTCTGACTTGGTGGTGGGTTGGGCCATAGGCTGTAACGCTGGGAGTTAGCCCTACCACCTTCGGCACCTTGGCAAACATTCCTGGTCGTGACAGGCGGTGTCGAAGGCACCAACGCCAGTTCGTGTCCTTCTACTTGGCTCCTCATCAGTGTGTTATCTTCTTCCTCAGGAGTTGTCATCACGTTTGAGTCGGTTTCCCCTTCATCTTCCTCTGAGTTTTGTCTGTCCCTTGGCGGAATGGCCTTGAACCAGGAGGCGTTCCTTGACACTTCCTCCTCTCCTTTCTGGGCTGTGACCATGGTGCCCCTTGTGGATGTAACCGTCCAGGTGCCCGGTTCATATCGAGTTTGGAATTTTCCCCCTGGACGTCTGTTCCGAATGATCACCCGGGTCCCCGGGCTTACTCTTCTGGGGGTGGCTTTTCTGCGACGACTAGCTCGTTGGTTCCCTTGGCACCTCCGTTCCTGAACTACACCAGTGGCGACTGGGGACGGTGTCCACCCCGGGGCACTGGGATGAAGGTCTCTTCATGGTCCTTGAAACATGAGGGTCCATGGGCTGCTTTGGGTGGTGCAGTGAGGAGTGCTCCTGTACTCCCGTAGGAATTCGTGTAGTCTCTGCTCCGGGTCAGCCTGTTCTACCATTGCTATCCGGAATACTTTATTTAGGGTCCGCATGAATCTTTCAACGTCTCCATTTGCCTGGGGCCACTGAAGCGTGATGCGGCGGTGCTGGATTCCCCTTTGTCGAAGGAACGTAGCAAAATCAGCCCCTTGGAAGGGTGGTCCATTGTCACTCCGTATCTCTGATGGATACCCGAACATGGAGAATATCTTTTCTAGTGCCGGCCCCACGTGTGTAAATGCAGTTGAAGCCACCTTTTCCACTAGTGGATATTTTGAGTAGGAGTCGATGACCACTAGTGTGTGTCCCTCCCCTGGAAAACTCCCAAAGTCTATGCTAACCTTGGTCCAGGGAGACGTGCATGCTTCTTCAGTGATCACAGGTAATGGTCTTTCAGGGCCACTGGTCAGCTGACAGGCCATGCATTTCCTCACATACTCCTCCACCATGCTCTCCAGCTCCGGGAACCATACCTTTTCCCTCATGCGTGTCTTCATCTTCGTCGTGCCCTGGTGACCCCCATGGGCAAGTTGCACTGCTCTGTGTCTCAGGCTCTGGGGAATGACCAGACGTGATCCTCTCAACAACACCCCTTCTTCGGTAGCGCTTAATTCATGCCGGATCCGCCACATCTTCGTGAGAGACTCTCTGTCTTCCGCTGACCAGGAGTTGGGTGGGCGGAGGTAGTCAGCCCACGAACCTTCTTGAACCGCCTGCAGCGACCTCAGATAGATGTTGTCGGTAGCGGCTGCTTCTTTCACTTCCTCTATTGTCATGCTTTGGGGGCACGACGTGAGTGCCACCCATTGGGCGTATTCCTCACAATCCTCGTCCACTGACTCTGGTTCTGGTAGGGACGGATGTCGCGATAAGAAGTCTGCAGGGTTTTTGGCCCCCGGCCGATATACCACTTCCATCTCATATGGTTGGAGTTGGATCACCCATCGTTCTATGCGAGGTGGCGTGTGTGGTGCCGTCCCCTTGAAGAGGGGTACCAGTGGTTGGTGGTCAGTGACCATGACAAAAGAATGTCCTCGCAAGTATAGGTGGAAGTGGCCACAGGCCCACTTGATAGCTAGGGCCTCCCTCTCGATCTGGGCATACCTGGTTTCGGTTGGGGTGAGGGCTTTACTGGTGAATGCTAGCGCCGTCCACTGGCCGGGTTCATGTTCTTGGGTCAACACCGCGCCGAGGCCCACCGGGCTGGCGTCCACTATCACCTCCATAGGTTTTGTGGGATCAAAGTATGAAAGGGTGGCTTTCTCCAGGAGAGCATCCTTGATTCCCTGGAATGCTTCGTCTTGCTTTGGGCCCCACTGCCAGATAGCCTCTGCCTTGGTCAGCGCTCGTAGAGGTTCACTCCAAGTGGCTAGGCCTGGTATGAATCGGCCACAGTAAGTGGCCATCCCGAGAAAACTTCTTATCTCCGTCGGGGATTTTGGCGCTAGGGCGTCCTTGATGGCCTTGGACTTTCTTGGGTCTACCTGGATACCCTCCTGATTGAAAATGTATCCGAAGAATTCGATGGAGGGCTGGAAAAATTGACACTTTTCCTTGTGAAGTGTTGCTCCGTGGACACTCAATCTCTTCAAGACATCCCGGAGGTGTTTGTGATGTTCCGATGCGGTTGCGGAATGTATCAGGATGTCATCGCTGACATTTATTACCCCAGGCAGCCCAGACAGGAGTTCTCTAATGGTGTTTTGGAACACCTCCGCCGCTGAGGAGATGCCGAAGTTCAACCGCTTGTACCGTCGTAGGCCAAGATGGGTGCTAAAAGTGGTGATGAAACGGCTCTCCTCTGCTAATGGTAGTTGGCGGTATCCGGCGTTTAGATCAATTTTCGAAAACCACTTTGACCCATTCACATCAGCAATAATATCATCCATAGTGGGAGTCAGGTGTCTCTCCCTCCGGATCGCAGCATTTGGTAACCGCATGTCAATACACAGGCGGATTTCACCCGGTTGCTTAGGCTTTTCCACAATAACCATCGGTGATACCCACGGGGTGGGCCCTGTGACCTTCTCTATGACGCCCAATCTTTCCAGCTTTTCAAGTTCTTTCTCCACCAGTGGACGTAGGTGAAAAGGTATCCGACGGTGTCGCAGGGCGGTGGGAGTGACAGACCTATCGATGTGTAATTTGATTGGTTCACATTTTATACAACCCAAGCCTCGGAACAGTTCGGGGAATCGTCCCAGTAGCTCATCTACCTGGTGTGCTCTGATGCGATTAGCAAACGCTATTAATTTCAGGTCTTCAGCTGTGTGACTACTTAGCAAAGTGTCAGCCTCTCGGTTAATTATGTGGATTGTCGCCATCACCTCCGACTCGTCGGCCTGGATGGGTATCGTGATTTTTCCTTTGAGTGGTAGTGGTGTGTCCGCTCCATATGCGAATATCCTCGTCTTGGACGGTAGTACCTGGGGGCGCGGGCGTAACTTTCTGAACTGCTGCAGACCCATTACATTCACAGTGGCTCCAGTGTCGATTATTGCCTTGACTTCATTTCCCGCCATTTGTACAGCCGCCGCTGTTTGAGTTCTCGTGCGAACGAGACGATGTAGGCCTCTTCATCCTCGGACTCCGAGTCGTCATCCACCGTGGGTAGGTGTCTCTCTGTCGTCGATGACGACGATTCAGCTAATGACAGCTGCCGAATAGGTTTGGTGGGCGTTCGTGATTTCTTGAAGTTCTTTGACGTGTTCCTCCTTCGGCACACTGTCGCGAAATGGTTTGGAATTCCGCAGTTCGAGCAGGTTTTGCCCTGGGCTGGGCAATCTTTGGCCGCGTGGGGCTCATGTCCACAATATCCGCACCGCGCCCGGGGCGGGTCTCTCCGATATCCTTTCTGGGGTGGTTCACGTTGCTGGGTCCTTACCGCGTCTGCCCACTCAGTCTTGACGGTTTCTGCTTTAATTTGGGGTTTGTGTAGTGCTTGTTCCATAGCTGTGGCCCTGACATTCGAGAGGTCATGAGACCTGGCCAAGATTAGAATGTCTTCCAGTGAGAACCCTGGTTTGCGTAGTATCGATCCTCTCAGTGCCTTGTCTCGACGCCCTTGGATGATCTGTCTCCTTCTGGCTTTCGGTTGATCCTCGTCGGTACAGGAGCTAGCTAGCTCCCTTACGCGGGCATAGAACTGGTCCATGGTCTCGCCTTCCCTCTGGCGTGCCTGTCCCAATTTGAAAACTTCAAAGTCCAAATTTAGTTGTGGGTCAAAACGACCGTTGAGGGCCTCCACTGCAGCGTCATAGTTATCCGCCGCCCCCGTATTGGGCAGGTGTTTGAATAGTCTGAATATCTCATCTCCTGCATAGTGTAATAAAAGCGACCTCTTCACTCTTTGTCTGTCTCTCTTGTGACTACAAAGTAATTTTCCAGTCTCTCGAGCCATATCTTCCACCTTGGTGAAGCTGTGGATGGGTCCTCCATTTCACTGAATGGTGGTAACACCCCAGACGCGGCGTGTTGAAACGGGATGTTGATGGTAGCTGCTGGCGCATCTTCGTCCCCCATGGTGGCAGCTCGTCAGGACGGCCTTCCTTTTCTTATCCTTTTCCCATGACTCTGCTAGGCAAGTGCGAGCCCTTGCTGATTGTTTCCCCTCTTGCGCCGGTTCAGCGGCGCCACGTGGCAGCTGGCGGCCTACCTCGGCTCCGTCGAGTGCGCTGTAGGCGTCTGGTGGCGTGGGGAAAGTTGAGGTCTTGGTTGGGGTCCTTCCCAAACCGAATTGCTGCTTACACTCCCTCCAGGGCGCAGTGGGACACACCCACGATTGTTTCCCGCGTCTCACGCGCAATGCGTGGGCATTGGCAGGGTGTCGCGCGGATCCGCGGCTCACGCGAGATGCGTGAGATATGGCATCTGGTCGCGTCTCCGGTCCGGTTCCGCTCTCCGCTGCGCCGCGTCTCCCGGGCAACCACAGGAGCCCCCAGTGGCCGGGTGTGGAGGGGCAGGGGTGGTCAGGCGGGCAGGCCAGACTGCTGCAGCGGCCGACAGATACACGGTGGGCACTGCGTGAGGGAGCAGGTTGCTCCGCCTTGGCCACCGGTGCACGGCGAGGGTTGGGCCCCCTCCGCTCGTCGCCAATGTTGTGCCCTGCGCTGATGAGGTGACTTGGGCCTTGCTCTGGTCGGTGGCGCAGAGCGGGGGCAGGTTGCGCACCAGCTAACGAACCACACCGTCACAGTGTGCTAGTCGGAAGTGACGTCCACGAGCGGACGTCATCCTTTTATTCAACCCCGCAGGCCACGCCTGGCCTGCGGATGTGGGGATGCATGTGTGCGTGCAGCGACTAGACCGCTGCGGACATTACAAGCAGTAACAAGAACTGACTCACAGACGTCACAGAGGGGCGAAGCAGGCAGCATGAGCAAGGTAACGCTGTGTGTGCTGATATGGCTCACGAGATGTGAGACTCATTGAAAGTTTGAAGGTAAACGGTCCAACTGCCAAAGTTCCACAGCAGACAGATGAGAAACCGCAACACCAAAATAAAGTGCGCACACACGAGAAGACACTGTGACAGTCACTCTAGGGAGGATAAGCTCACCTGTGGTGTGACCCCTCGTGAAACAAAACACTATGTAAGAGTCCAATGAGCTGATCTTGTACACTGATCAGGTGTTGACAATGCGGAAAGCGGAACGCAATGTCCTTTGAATTGTGCAGGAAGCAAGGAGTGCTCAACTCTGTGAATGAGCAGTATGAGGCAAACGGGAGGCAAATTAAAGAAAACTGTATACTTGAGTTATAGCGAAAAATGAAGAGGTCATAGTTGAGGAGGCAGTGCGAAATCCTTAGTTAGGTTCATGTAAAAATGTCTCTCATAGTTTTCCCTGTTACTTGCTTGAGTAAGTTGATTGAAGATGTTTACAATGAGCGTTAGAGTCGGTTGTGCTAAAGAGTGGGATACCAGGACTTTTAAATGCACAGCTCAAAGTAAGAAAAAGATTACCTTGTGAGTTCTTTAGTTAACGATTTTCCGTGGAAACATAGGTGGCAAGAGAAGGTTCTTTCATCAGTATCGTCGCCAAATGTTGAAAGAGGGTTCTTTCAGATGAAATGATGGTTCTTCAGCAGGGTTAGGTTTAAACACCTTTATTAGCTACATGCATGTTGTATAGCACAACAAACCCACAACCACTCATCCTGGTATCCCCGCAGTAACTGCCACTTACAGAGCAGCAGGGTTCGAACGAGAACTCCAGGATAAGTGACGTGTCACGTGTCACATAACAATAGCACATGAGGGCAAGCGTGAAGGCACGCTCAACTCCAACACAAATGCAGCTCAGAGGTCCAGAAGGTGCGGAGGGTGAGAGAGAGGCCCTCCTCAGTGCCACATCTTGGGCCGGGGTCTCATGTCTGCAGCTAGGCGAGTGCCCAGACTCCCTTGTTGCAAATAGGACCCGGCTCTGCCCTCCATTCGCCCCCCATACCTCCTCACCTGGTGGGGTGCCGGCCACGGACGGTGGGTCTTCTGAGTGCACCTCCAGTCTTTCTCCAGGGGCCTTCCGCGTGTCCACCTCCACCTCCACCTGAGGGCCATGGTTGGATTGGCAGCACCCGCCTCCTGGGTGCCACAGGGCCCGTAGCCTTTCGGGGGACCTCACTCCATCATTCGGGCAAGGCAGGTCACGACAGCTCAGTCACGTCTCTAGCTGGTGATTTGCCGCACATAGAACCACGGCTGCTCAATGCGGTCGACTGCTACCCTTGTCTCTCCCAGAGGCCACAATTTTGCATGGGGTGTCGGAGGGCAAGCAGCCGGACAGAGTAGATTCCTGGAGCCTCCGAGGCAGGACAAGGTCAGGATGGAACAATGACGGCCCCTGCGATCACTTTGTTATGTTTCGGGATCGCAGCTGTTCACTACCGCCGGATGAGATCTACTCCCCCTCTGGGCGCTGATATTTTGTGTCAGGGCTGTGTTGCTGATCTCCAGCTCCCGCCTGCACCTTCAGCCATCCCAGCAGGTCTGAGTGCCGCCACTCATCACCAGAGTGTCTAGGGATTGACGGGGATGTCCCCGGCTCCTTTCCTTCAGGTAAGATGCGAGCGGATGATGGAGGGGTCCGGAGAACTCTGAGTGTGACCGCCAACTTCACACTCATAGCCACGCCCCCAACTTTTTTTTTTATAGTTTACTTACTTTTTTATGTCTTTCTTTCTGGTGTGTTACCAGTGTAGTTTTTTGGTTGCTTAATACTTTCTGGATGTTGTAGTATTTTCTTTTAGTAAGTACATGCAAAGAGATAGAAGTAGTAGAGTGTTTTGTTAATTATTTTACAATTTTAAGTTTAATTTAAGGTACGTTTTAGTTTAAATATATACGTTATACTTACCTAGAAAATTAGTTCCCTCTTTTGCTATATATATATATATATATGTATATATATATATATATATATATATCATTTGTGTACCTTTTTATTATTTTAATTGTGTGTGTGATTTTATTGGTTAAGTTTGTTTATAGTTTCATTTTATTGTTTTATTGTTCTGTTCTGGTTCCCATTTTTTTCGGTTATGTCAGTCTATAGAAAATTATAATTGGTTTTATTTATAATGTTTCAAATGTAGTGCATTACTTGTAAGTTTTATTTTAACTATATATATGTTTATATAGATTAATATTTATATTGTAAAATGTGTGTAGTATATTTAAATGTTTTTAATTCATACTGTTATGTATTGAGTTATATTATTTTTTGCTGTGATTTATAATTATTTTTTAATATGATATTTGTTTTATTGTTAAACATGTATATGTTGTTTAAGGTAGAAACTAGTTATTTATATGTTTATTAATGACAATGTAATTATTTTTGTAAACAGGGAGATAGGTCCTGGGGAGTAAGGACAGCTGGACCCTATGTAAATTCTTAGAGAAAAATAGTGCTGACCATACAAAAATTATAATAACTCCGTATTTAGAGTAACAAATCAACCTTAATTAAAGATTTGTTTGGTATTATTTATTTATACCCTTTTAATTCATTTGTTTTTTCGTTAGAAAATAGTTCAGACAAAAAGACATACCTTGTACATACAATTATTCAAAAAAAGAGAGAAGGGGGGAAAAAAAGAAGAACAAACTTCAAATGACTGTACTTAATCACAATAACATTTACATAAAACATAGATCCACAACTATGTACATTTGCACAATTATTTGTGTACCAACACAAATACTCATTAACAGTTGATTTCTAATCCAAAGAATCAAGGAAATTCAAGAAAAAATCAGATGGAGAAAAGATAAATCAATATCATGCACAGTATAAACAAGGCTGAAATGCTTAATCAAACTTTCAGTCATGAAGGGAGCAATTTAATCCCAGATCTTTAAACGGTGCTTGTCTCCATTTGGCCGACGCGTTTCGAACTCGCTAAGGTAATTTGCGTGTTCTCATCAGGGCTTATTGAATTTTCCTGCATAATTTTGTGCAAAAAATAAATGAAAAACGAAAATTTGCGTCACTTCCTCTAAAATAGTGAATAGCCTCATTTTATCGCTCCAATATATACAGTGAGAGCAAGGGGATTACCTTACTGGGGTAGTCGGAATTGGCTGGGGTTCAATTATTTTGTGACGTTCTCGCCGTGGTGTCTGGAAGAGGAAAGACCTCATCAATACAGTGTTCCAAAAGAGAGGGGGTTGTCTGATGCCAACCTAATGTGCACCCCTACCTTGAGTCTTGGCTGTGTGATCATTTCTTAAAATCCAAACTCGGTAGACATTCAATGTGGTTTAGTAAAGATTTCCCAAATGCCAAGAGTCCCGTTTGTGAGCCTAAAAAAATTGGTAAAGGAGAGCTGTAACTCGTCCTCGTTGTATAATGAGGCGCTGCTAGCATCCTTGACTGGCAATAATCTACCTGTACTCCGGGGCTCAGCGGAAATATTCTCACTGCTGCAGGCGGCGTCAAGCAGGGACGGCTCAATACAAGTTAGAGCGGACCGGGTGCTGTAACAAAGACGAGCACTCAATTACTAGCTGCTTGCCATATATGACACAGTTCGAATTCAGCGCGACCGGGCAGACATCACTTACCCGTTGTCTTCAGTTTTTGGCTGTGCTTCCAACTCCTGGCGACCTAGCATCAAAGCGCCATGTTGGAAGGAGGCGGTGGTATTTTATCAAATCACATGCCATTTGGGAATTATGGGATATGTAGTCCCCTACAATGCCTATACTCGTGGGGCTTTGGATGAGATTAAAAGCCACTATTGCTCTTTTTACAATCTTGAAATCTCAGACATAGAATTCAACCCTGTCTGAAAGCTATTAAATCTCAGTATCAGATAAGCTTCCTTTTTGAGAAGGACATCATCAACATCTTGTACTCTTTTGTTATGCCCAATGGTGTACAAAACAGTCCATCTAAAGTCCATTTCTGAATGGCCTTGTTCAATAAAATGTTGAACCATGGGAGCAGACGCAACTTTGTTTTTGATGCGTGATCTGTGTTGTGTAACACGAGTGTTAATTTGCTGGTTAGTTTTGCCTATGTGCAGTTTGTCGCAACTGCATGTGATTGCATAAACCACATTTTTGGTTCTACAATTACTAAAATTCTCATTCTTCCATTTTATATTCCTGTGTAGAAATTCACTACCCTCCATTGTTGTGTCACATGACACACAGTTCCCACATCTGTGGTGGCCCGTGATCTGTTTTAGACCCCATACTGATAATAAATCATGTTTAGGTTTCTCTATCGTTACATCAGCACGAACAATATGTTGGCCTATGCTTCTGTTTTTTTTTAAAGCAAAAATGGGTTTTGGAAATGGGCATTCAAGTTCTTCTAACAAATGCCAATTTTTAAGAATGGTTTGTCGTATCTGATGGGCATGGGGGCCAAATGTTGTGACACAAACCATCTTGTCCAGTTCCTGTTTGATTCTACGGTCAAGAAGGCACTCACGTGGAGTGTTGCGTGCCCTCTTGCAGGCATGTTTCAACAATTTTTTGGGGTATCCTCTGGTGATCATTTCTTCACCGAGCCCCCTGGAAGACCGATTGTCTCGGGATGTGACTCGTGCTTGGAACCTCTCTCGAAGTACGTTGACTATTTCTTGAAGCCTTTTGTGAATACTGTAAAGTCGTATTTACAAGATACCACTGACTTTTTGGTCAAAATTGAAAACATGGAGTTCAATCCTTCTACTGAGATCATGGTCACGATGGACGTGACATCATTATATACGCAAATCCCACAAAGTGAAGCACTAGAGGTCATGGAGTTATACCTTGATAAAAGAACAAGACCCCACAGGGTCCCTACGTCGTTCATCTTAGAACTCGCTGAATTAACCTTGAAGAAGAATTATTTTCGCTTCAATGACGAGTTCTTTTTACAAACGAAGGGGACAGCCATGGGCTGTCCTTATGCGCCGGAGATGGCCATACTGTTTATGGCAGAATACGAGAATAAGTTTGTGGAGAACAACAATCCCTACAAGAAGCATATAAAACAGTGGCTCAGATATATTGATGACGTGTGGCTCCTGTGGCAGGGGAGCCACACCGAATTGACAGAATTCCAACAGTGGCTGAACAACAAGCATCATGACATCAAATTTTCACTGGAACAGAGTAACTCAAAAATGACATTTTTAGATGTCGAAATAAGATGTAGTGACGGTTGCCTAAAATTGTCCCTTTTCAGAAAAGAGACGGACAGAAATACCATCCTCCACCATCAGAGCGCACATCCCAGAAATTTGAGGACCAACTTACCGTACGGGCAGCTACTCCGCATCAGGAGAAACTGCTCAGATATGAAAGATTACGATTTGCACTCAAAAAGTTTTGGGAAGAAATGATCACCAGAGGATACCCCAAAAAATTGTTGAAACATGCCTGCAAGAGGGCACGCAACACTCCACGTGAGTGCCTTCTTGACCGTGGAATCAAACAGGAACTGGACAAGATGGTTTGTGTCACAACATTTGGCCCCCATGCCCATCAGATACGACAAACCATTCTTAAAAATTGGCATTTGTTAGAAGAACTTGAATGCCCATTTCCAAAACCCATTTTTGCTTTAAAAAAAAACAGAAGCATAGGCCAACATATTGTTCGTGCTGATGTAACGATAGAGAAACCTAAACATGATTTATTATCAGTATGGGGTCTAAAACAGATCACGGGCCACCATAGATGTGGGAACTGTGTGTCATGGGACACAACAATTGAGGGTAGTGAATTTCTACACAGGAATATAAAATGGAAGAATGAGAATTTTAGTAATTGTAGAACCAAAAATGTGGTTTATGCAATCACATGCAGTTGCGACAAACTGTACATAGGCAAAACGAACCAGCAAATTAACACTCGTGTTACACAACACAGATCACGCATCAAAAACAAAGTTGCGTCTGCTCCCATGGTTCAACATTTTATTGAACAAGGCCATTCAGAAATGGACTTTAGATGGACTGTTTTGTACACCATTGGGCATAACAAAAGAGTACAAGATGTTGATGATGTCCTTCTCAAAAAGGAAGCCTATCTGATACTGAGATTTAATAGCTTTCAGACAGGGTTGAATTCTATGTCTGAGATTTCAAGATTGTAAAAAGAGCAATATAGGCTTTTAATCTCATCCAAAGCCCCACGAGTATAGGCATTGTAGGGGACTACATATCCCATAATTCCCAAATGTCATGTGATTTGATAAAATACCACCGCCTCCTTCCAACATGGCGCTTTGATGCTAGGTCGCCAGGAGTTGGAAGCACAGCCAAAAACTGAAGACAACGGGTAAGTGACGTCTGCCCGGTCGCGCTGAATTCGAACTGTGTCATATATGGCAAGCAGCTAGTAATTGAGTGCTCGTCTTTGTTACAGCACCCGGTCCGCTCTAACTTGTATTGAGCCGTCCCTGCTTGACGCCGCCTGCAGCAGTGAGAATATTTCCGCTGAGCCCCGGAGTACAGGTAGATTATTGCCAGTCAAGGATGCTAGCAGCGCCTCATTATACAACGAGGACGAGTTACAGCTCTCCTTTACCAATTTTTTTAGGCTCACAAACGGGACTCTTGGCATTTGGGAAATCTTTACTAAACCACATTGAATGTCTACCGAGTTTGGATTTTAAGAAGGGATAACACAGACAAGACTCAAGGTAGGGGTGCACATTAGGTTGGCATCAGACAACCCGCTCTCTTTTGGAACACTGTATTGATGAGGTCTTTCCTCTTCCAGACACCACGGCGAGAACGTCACAAAATAATTGAACCCCAGCCAATTGCGACTACCCCAGTAAGGTAATCCCCTTGCTCTCACTGTATATATTGGAGCGATAAAATGAGGCTATTCACTATTTTAGAGGAAGTGACGCAAATTTTCATTTTTCATTTATTTTTTGCACAAAATTATGCAGGAAAATTCAATAAGCCCTGATGAGAACACGCAAATTACCTTAGCGAGTTCGAAACGCGTCGGCCAAATGGAGACAAGCACCGTTTAAAGATCTGGGATTAAATTGCTCCCTTCATGACTGAAAGTTTGATTAAGCATTTCAGCCTTGTTTATACTGTGCATGATATTGATTTATCTTTTCTCCATCTGATTTTTTTCTTGAATTTCCTTGATTCTTTGGATTAGAAATCAACTGTTAATGAGTATTTGTGTTGGTACACAAATAATTGTGCAAATGTACATAGTTGTGGATCTATGTTTTATGTAAATGTTATTGTGATTAAGTACAGTCATTTGAAGTTTGTTCTTCTTTTTTTCCCCCTTCTCTCTTTTTTTGAATAATTGTATGTACAAGGTATGTCTTTTTGTCTGAACTATTTTCTAACGAAAAAACAAATGAATTAAAAGGGTATAAATAAATAATACCAAACAAATCTTTAATTAAGGTTGATTTGTTACTCTAAATACGGAGTTATTATAATTTTTGTATGGTCAGCACTATTTTTCTCTAAGAATGTAATTATTTTGGCATTATTATTGTAGTCAATATTGTGTAAGCCAATATTTTTGACTATATGTATATTTAAAGGTAACTATATGTTTGGTTTCGATATTTTTGTTTTTGATATTAGTAAATAATTATATATTTAACAGTGATAGTTATGATTTTATTAGTTAAGTATAGGAAGATTATATTTTTTGTTAATGATATTTAATTTCCAATATTTTTGCATATCGATATTGTGTGCCTTGATGTTGTCATTGAACTGGTCAAAGACTACATACCCACAACATTCCACATAATCTGTACAAGACATTCAGAACCATTTTGGAGACAATGCAGAGGAAAGGGGACTTGATTACACATCCTGTGGTCATAACCAAAGGTCGAACCTTTCTGGAGAACTATCCTGGAGTAGGTTTACCAAATCACAAACATACAATACCAAGATAACTCCTCTGCTACGCTATTAGCATGGTAGCTAAAATGGGGGACAACGAAGGGAATAAGAAGCTGGATAACGGAGGAGTCAAGCTCGCGAGCGTAATGGTCGCCTTTTAGCTCGGCTCCCGCAGCCCTCCGGCCTGATCGTCTATCCTGTATCGTATCCTGTCCGGAGACGACACATTATCGTAGAATTGGAGACGGGACACCTCACTTGCACTTACCGTTTGGCCCGGAGGTTTTGACGTGCAGCGGTTCCGAAGTTGTGCCCTCCGCCAGACCGGGGCCTCCGTGGAGCCTAGACCGGGACCTAGCCTGTGGGATCCGACGACTGTCGGCCCCGGTCGAGAGAGTGAACCAATGGTGAGAGCCGTTGTGGGAACATCCCGGTGATCCTGATCCGGGCCTGCCCTGGTGGCCGCGAGGCTGAAGTGGGTGAGATGCACCGGGGACTGATTCTGTGAGGGGGTCCCCCCCGCCGCTGCTGTGTCCGGCGGCTCTGGACCTCTACGCCCGGACTCTGCTTGTTTGGGGCGCCGGTGCTGGCGTAGGCGGAGACCCGCATTGGTCGGACATCCTTTCTGCACCACGGCTGCCATTGCTGGGAGCCCCCCGGAGCTCTGTAAAGTCCTACATTTTGGAATTGTTATTGAGAGTCGTGGAGGGTGGCGACTGGGCTGACTTCGCGAAATGGCGGCCAACCATCTGGAACTTGTATCGCCTCGTGGCGGCGGGCTTGGGTTGCCTGATTGCGCGGGGGTCTGGTCTGGTGAGCGTGAGCCTACCCTCAGAGATATCCTGGAAGCTCTGCGATTCCTGCGCGCATTCCTGGCCCCCGATGTCCCCGTGAGCCCGCCACGATCTGCCGCCATTTTGAGCAGCCGTTTCTTCTTGCCTCCCTCTTGTTTCAGAGACTCCATTGCCTCGCCCCCCTCGACTGCTGCAAGTGTTGCCGCCGCTGATCGACGATCATTTGGTGTGCCGTTGACTGTGGGGCTCCCTGCTTTTCGAGGTTCTGACCCCAGGGACTTGGTCATTGTGCCGCGGCTCTGTTCGGCTGGGATGCCCGGGAATATTGGTGGACTGCCGCCTGCGCCTGCACTGATGGCTTCGCATTTGTCTATTGCAGAGAACCCCTCGCTTTCCCAAACGGCGAAACTAATCTCCTGCTCTTCATCACCCGTTCTGCGCTTGCTGATGCTCATAAACTCTCTACTCAGACTTTTGTTCACATGCGGACCGATTGACCCCCCCTGTCTACATGGCAGTGAAATTTTTTTTCGATTGTGTGCTGGTCTTGTATTGAGTAGCTCACTTTACATTGTCATGTGGTGGGTGGAATTTGTGGTTCGGAAGGGATGGGGGTGATATGCGCGACTCGTGGGGACTCTTGCTGTACGACTTCGTGGCGCCACTGTTTGTACCCATAGCGCGGTGGGAGGTCCTCTCCTCTGTAAGTTTTATGGCGCTTGAAAGGGTGTCGTCCTGGTCTGTTTTTGCTGCGATTGTTGGGTTGGGCGGAGGGCTGCGGCCGACCGTATTGATTTCTGTTCTCATGCTCCTCCCTCCTGTTTTCTCCATTTATGTTTATGTTTCTTTTTGTCTCGTTCTTCTCTCTTTCTTTCTTGCTATATTTCGGGTTCTGGTTTAGGGCGACAGGCACGCTGTCTGAAGGGTAGGCCATAGCCTTCTACAGGGGTGCAGGGTGGGATGGGTGGGTCGGGATCTATTTGTTGTTTGTTTTATGGTTCTATGGCCCTTTTGTATCTCTTTATAGTAATGCCGCGTCTGTCCTTGCATCCCGTGGTATGTTCGGGGTGGGGTATGTGGCGTCGTCGATCCTCCTCTTCTGGGTTGGTTACTTTTTGTCTCGGTTGCTGTACCCTCCTTGTTACGGATGCTCCTGTTTTCTCCTGTACTCTCGCCACGGGACGCCTGTTTCGGCGTGGTCTTCTTTCTTTCGTTTTTGTGTTTCATTTCCTTTTATCATTTTTCCCCTTTGTCCTCCTCTCCTCCCCCTCTTTTCCCCCTCTCTCCCCTTTTCCTGGCCCCCCCCCTTTTCCTAGAGGTCACTATGACGGGTTAGTTTTGATGTAATGTTTGTCCGATCCCTCTGTCCTGGCTTGGCTGTGGTTTGGGTGGTGGGCATGTAAAGATGATAATGAACACGTGTCGATTATGTCTAAAATGTCCCTGTCTCCCGGTGTGTACTGTGTTGCCTCTCCTGTATTGCGGCCCCGTGTCCCCTTAGTGTCGCTGAGGATGGTTTTGGGACTTCGGACGCCTCTATATTGAAAGTGAGCCTATCGTATTCCTTATCCCCATATTATAAAATTAACCTTTTTTTGCTCCTGTTTCTTGGCCGTCTGGTTCCTAGGTGTTTTCCTCCCTTTTTTACGATTGTTTTGCCTCTGCTTTTTGCTGATTGAATATGTACTGTTTGCCTTGGAACCCGTGACCGCTTTACATATTGATGCCGGCCGATTTGGTTGTAGGCCTAGAATTGTATATCCTTTTGATGCTAATAAAGGTTTTTAAAAAAAAAAAACAAAAGAAGAAAAAAAAAAAAGAAGCTGGATAACAACACTTTTACTCTCGACCAAGGAAAGCCTGTTGGCAGAATGGCAGTAGCCTGCATCCAAAATATAGGATTGACTTCAAAGACTATGTAGATTGCTGGGGATGGAAAAAGTATTACATGAAAAAGAGAGCACATAGATGGAATTTAAAACTATATGGGCACCAAGGATAGACTGCGTACCTAAAGATTTGAATTGTTAAACTTATCCTAGATCTCTGAGGGCCCAACAAATATTACTAACGGAATATGATGTAAGGTTGAGGAAAGAGGATGGCTATACCAGGACCTCTTCAATTTTGAGAACTGATAAGTGACGCAGGAATCACCTACTAGAAGAAGCATGAGGGGAGTGTGGTCGCCATTGGGTTATACATTTAGGTTTAGTAAGGGTAGGGATAATAATGTTCTCAATAATATACAGAGGGAGACATAATTGCTTTCACATAACTCAACCTGAGAATTGATCAAAGGTGGTGGTGGGGGGTGGGTGATGTGTTTGAAACGTACAATGAAAATGCCCACTTTTGTTTTAAATTCAAAACAAATTATTGAAACATAAAATCAGTGCCGGCTGAAACAATGAAGACGTGGTGAGTCGGGAGAAGGTGGCACGGGATCTTTGGATGGGGAGTGCATGGGGTTAATAATACAAATAAAACCCCACTTAACTGGAGCTGCGGCGGCCTCCAGCATCACTTCATGCCTTCGTCTTCTCTTCCTGGTCCCAGGCTCCCAGCAAACACTGAGACAGACTCCCTGTGCAATCCCCATGCTGCTCTCATGTGAGCAGTGCGGGGATTGGTCTGAGTGGGCTGAAAAGACTCTGGGGGTTTCTCCAGGCTGGATGTTCAATGCAGCTGGGCTGGAAAAACTTAATTGTGCATAGTACTCCTCCTCCCCCTCCCATGCCCCAGCCCCACCCCTCCCTGAACATGCTAGTTCAAAGCCGGCAAATGAAAAATAAAATGATTTAGGTAATCATTTTATTTTTCCCCTGCTGGCTCAGAGCCAGTGGGGCGACACTCCTCCACCACTGTGGAGGAGCTGTCCCTGCATGAAATAATCTCTGAATTTACCTCTCCCATTCCTCATAGAACATATATCAAACCCTTTGTGAGTTTGTGTTTGAACCTTGGTGATAGTAACATATTGCACTGCTTTGCTTACTCTCACATTGTTCTCTGGAGAACAATTTAGATACATTTTTCAATCCGTCTTGATGTCTCTTTTGATTTACACAAACGTGGCAAGTAATACTTCTGTCTTTAGTATGTTATTTATTTGAACTTATGTATTGAATAAGTATTTGAGAACTTTGTTTTCAGAGTATCCCACTCCCTCCAAAACCTGGGTTATAAAAAAAAAATAGAGGATGATGCACTTGTGATCTACTTAAATTATTTCAAATATATGTTCAATGATTCTAAAGATTACTCTTGGAGTCCCTCTTGTTGTTGCTTGCCTGTATCCAGTTTTCCCCGGGAGGAACACGGTCCTCGGGTTTTTTGGGGGAAAACATTTTGGAAACGAGGCACATTTAGTTTGGTTAACTTGAAGCTAGACTGGCACATGATATAGCATCGGATTGATTTATCATATCATCACTTTAGTTTGTAATTTAGCTGAATTGAGCCCATGTAGTCCTGGCACTCCAAGCAAGAGTTGTTCAGCTTCCTGTTAAACTAGACACTAAAGAAGAGTAATCTTGCTTTTTGCTTCGAAGGATGTGAATGAACTTAAATTCCCCACTCAACCACATCGCCTGATCCAGAGTAAATCATTTCACCTCCCTGTACCCCTTCCGTAACTAAAATTATTTGGTTGACCATATATGAAATGCACATCAAAAATGTAACTGTCTTTTGACTCACTCATAAAACAATTAGTGCATTCCTTCTATTCCTGAATCCCTGTTTAGAGATGATCAATATTAAATGCCACTCAATGCAGTAATGAGGTTTAATGAATTCAAGTGAAACGCAAACGTCAAAAGAACTACTTTGAATTTCTGTTGAAACATTTATGGGATAGCACTTTTGATGTCTCTGCCCCTACTTTGAATCTTTGATCCAGGGCCCCAGCTCGGTCTCCTGTGAATTTTGAGGCTTGTACAAGCAATCAGGAGCCATGAGGCACAGTTTGAACTGTCTTTTGGCACTATGGCACTACCTCCAACAATGAATCCAGGAGAGACTGGCCCACTTTTTTAATTAACTTAAGAAATGTGATTACATCGGAATAAAGCTAATCAAATATTCCAGATTGAGTTAATCCTAGAAGGAGACCAAGCACATAGCAGGCAGAAAATCGTTAGCTAGTACCTTTGACTGAACCTTGCGCTCGTTGGTATAGATTTTACTGAAAGTCGGGCAGTGCAGCAGAGCGTGAACCTCTGCATAGCAGCTTTGCGCCTAAAGTAAAAAAAAACAGTCATCGACAAAGCCAATCAGTTTGGCTGTTTGGCTCAATCTTGTTTTGCCATGGTTTTTTTTAAACGTTAATATTGTGGGAGCTGCTCGGCCCTTGCTAATATAAATTAAAATAAGAACATAGGAAAAATCAAAAATATTTTTTTTTTGTCTCAAAGTGCACACATTGCCATAGGAGTCATGGGCACAGAAGGGAACTACTATGTATGTGGATATGATCGTTGTTAAAGAACAGAATGCCATCACTCACAGTGCAGTTAGCTAATGGCTAAAGAGGAATGACCCATGCCTCCATGTTCAGGGACAGCGGTAATTTGGCTGCTGCCTACGGATTCATCCTGGAGTTTCAGGAAGCGGCAAGGCGAGGTGTGGCCTGCGCAAGAAAACATCGCTGGTGCCCAGGCAGGGCTAAATCACAAGAAGTGACTTGGGATGTGACAAGCCATTGAAGTAAGGACAATGATGAAATACTCCCCCCATTGAGGCAGAATGTGATATTAGGACATTGGAGTCTATGATTTATTGTGAACTGGGTAGTGGGACATTGCCTTTCCAACTTGGCGGCCTATATGGATCGAAAACTTCTGCAGTCCTTTCTTGCTGGCCATCATTTTAAACTCACCAATTAGATGGTTGTGTATTATACTTAAATGAACTCAATGTTTTGCGACATATATATATACATTTGGAGCTCTGTTGGAGCGTGAATATAGTACGTGAGTCCTACCCTCACGAATTGAGAGGCACCTGCCCTAAGAGCTCTGCAGCTGCTGGAGGGATTTGCAGCTGCTATATATATATATATATATATATATATATATATATATATTTATTTATATATATATATATATTTATACACCTTTCTTCATGTCCACAAAGAAAAACGGAACGGACTCCACTTGTTACGTGCTTGAATATATTTAATTTTGGGCTTCTTGCTGCCATGACGCGTTTCGGGCTACCCAGAGCCCTTGATCACATGACATGCTCTCGCTATATATATATATATATATATATATATATATATATATATATATATATATATATATATATATATATATATATATATTTCTCCAACCAAAACGCCCCTGCGCTCAGGTGGGCACACATCACTGTTCTTCACCATCAGGTGTTTGTAAGCCTCGATGCTGCTCCCCCTTCGTTTTCATTCATTATCTGGCCATTTCCGACGCGTTTCGAGGCAATCACGCCTCTTACTCATGGGCTGACACAAATTCACAGAAAAGCTTGCCTGTTTGCTGTTATCACTATTTATTAGATGGAACCGCCTTTAGTGGGTGTGGCATTATCGTCATTGCCACAATGCATGATGGTCCTTGCAGTTTCAAACAGGTAAGATCAATGTACTCCTTAGTAGGCTCCGTGTTTTTGTGTTTCTTTCAGCTTCTTAAATCCTTTAGTAGGGAAGAATTATTCGAGGGGGGAGTCCATTTGCGCTATAGAACAGTGCGCTTCTAGACGGGATGCATTGTCCTGCCACAGCCTTGTCTTCCATGGGAAATGGTGCTCCTCCTGTTACCGCGGCTCGGGCAGCCGCGTAATTATTTTTCCAACCAAAACGCCCCTGCGCTCAGGTGGGCACACATCACTGTTCTTCACCATCAGGTGTTTGTAAGCCTCGATGCTGCTCCCCCTTCGTTTTCATTCATTATCTGGCCATTTCCGACGCGTTTCGAGGCAATCACGCCTCTTACTCATGGGCTGACACAAATTCACAGAAAAGCTTGCCTGTTTGCTGTTATCACTATTTATTAGATGGAACCGCCTTTAGTGGGTGTGGCATTATCGTCATTGCCACAATGCATGATGGTCCTTGCAGTTTCAAACAGGTAAGATCAATGTACTCCTTAGTAGGCTCCGTGTTTTTGTGTTTCTTTCAGCTTCTTAAATCCTTTAGTAGGGAAGAATTATTCGAGGGGGGAGTCCATTTGCGCTATAGAACAGTGCGCTTCTAGACGGGATGCATTGTCCTGCCACAGCCTTGTCTTCCATGGGAAATGGTGCTCCTCCTGTTACCGCGGCTCGGGCAGCCGCGTAATTATTTTTCCAACCAAAACGCCCCTGCGCTCAGGTGGGCACACATCACTGTTCTTCACCATCAGGTGTTTGTAAGCCTCGATGCTGCTCCCCCTTCGTTTTCATTCATTATCTGGCCATTTCCGACGCGTTTCGAGGCAATCACGCCTCTTACTCATGGGCTGACACAAATTCACAGAAAAGCTTGCCTGTTTGCTGTTATCACTATTTATTAGATGGAACCGCCTTTAGTGGGTGTGGCATTATCGTCATTGCCACAATGCATGATGGTCCTTGCAGTTTCAAACAGGTAAGATCAATGTACTCCTTAGTAGGCTCCGTGTTTTTGTGTTTCTTTCAGCTTCTTAAATCCTTTAGTAGGGAAGAATTATTCGAGGGGGGAGTCCATTTGCGCTATAGAACAGTGCGCTTCTAGACGGGATGCATTGTCCTGCCACAGCCTTGTCTTCCATGGGAAATGGTGCTCCTCCTGTTACCGCGGCTCGGGCAGCCGCGTAATTATTTTTCCAACCAAAACGCCCCTGCGCTCAGGTGGGCACACATCACTGTTCTTCACCATCAGGTGTTTGTAAGCCTCGATGCTGCTCCCCCTTCGTTTTCATTCATTATCTGGCCATTTCCGACGCGTTTCGAGGCAATCACGCCTCTTACTCATGGGCTGACACAAATTCACAGAAAAGCTTGCCTGTTTGCTGTTATCACTATTTATTAGATGGAACCGCCTTTAGTGGGTGTGGCATTATCGTCATTGCCACAATGCATGATGGTCCTTGCAGTTTCAAACAGGTAAGATCAATGTACTCCTTAGTAGGCTCCGTGTTTTTGTGTTTCTTTCAGCTTCTTAAATCCTTTAGTAGGGAAGAATTATTCGAGGGGGGAGTCCATTTGCGCTATAGAACAGTGCGCTTCTAGACGGGATGCATTGTCCTGCCACAGCCTTGTCTTCCATGGGAAATGGTGCTCCTCCTGTTACCGCGGCTCGGAGGGGGAGCAGCATCGAGGCTTACAAACACCTGATGGTGAAGAACAGTGATGTGTGCCCACCTGAGCGCAGGGGCGTTTTGGTTGGAAAAATAATTACGCGGCTGCCCGAGCCGCGGTAACAGGAGGAGCACCATTTCCCATGGAAGACAAGGCTGTGGCAGGACAATGCATCCAGTCTAGAAGCGCACTGTTCTATAGCGTAAATGGACTCCCCCCTCGAATAATTCTTCCCTACTAAAGGATTTAAGAAGCTGAAAGAAACACAAAAACACGGAGCCTACTAAGGAGTACATTGATCTTACCTGTTTGAAACTGCAAGGACCATCATGCATTGTGGCAATGACGATAATGCCACACCCACTAAAGGCGGTTCCATCTAATAAATAGTGATAACAGCAAACAGGCAAGCTTTTCTGTGAATTTGTGTCAGCCCATGAGTAAGAGGCGTGATTGCCTCGAAACGCGTCGGAAATGGCCAGATAATGAATGAAAACGAAGGGGGAGCAGCATCGAGGCTTACAAACACCTGATGGTGAAGAACAGTGATGTGTGCCCACCTGAGCGCAGGGGCGTTTTGGTTGGAAAAATAATTACGCGGCTGCCCGAGCCGCGGTAACAGGAGGAGCACCATTTCCCATGGAAGACAAGGCTGTGGCAGGACAATGCATCCCGTCTAGAAGCGCACTGTTCTATAGCGTAAATGGACTCCCCCCTCGAATAATTCTTCCCTACTAAAGGATTTAAGAAGCTGAAAGAAACACAAAAACACGGAGCCTACTAAGGAGTACATTGATCTTACCTGTTTGAAACTGCAAGGACCATCATGCATTGTGGCAATGACGATAATGCCACACCCACTAAAGGCGGTTCCATCTAATAAATAGTGATAACAGCAAACAGGCAAGCTTTTCTGTGAATTTGTGTCAGCCCATGAGTAAGAGGCGTGATTGCCTCGAAACGCGTCGGAAATGGCCAGATAATGAATGAAAACGAAGGGGGAGCAGCATCGAGGCTTACAAACACCTGATGGTGAAGAACAGTGATGTGTGCCCACCTGAGCGCAGGGGCGTTTTGGTTGGAAAAATAATTACGCGGCTGCCCGAGCCGCGGTAACAGGAGGAGCACCATTTCCCATGGAAGACAAGGCTGTGGCAGGACAATGCATCCCGTCTAGAAGCGCACTGTTCTATAGCGTAAATGGACTCCCCCCTCGAATAATTCTTCCCTACTAAAGGATTTAAGAAGCTGAAAGAAACACAAAAACACGGAGCCTACTAAGGAGTACATTGATCTTACCTGTTTGAAACTGCAAGGACCATCATGCATTGTGGCAATGACGATAATGCCACACCCACTAAAGGCGGTTCCATCTAATAAATAGTGATAACAGCAAACAGGCAAGCTTTTCTGTGAATTTGTGTCAGCCCATGAGTAAGAGGCGTGATTGCCTCGAAACGCGTCGGAAATGGCCAGATAATGAATGAAAACGAAGGGGGAGCAGCATCGAGGCTTACAAACACCTGATGGTGAAGAACAGTGATGTGTGCCCACCTGAGCGCAGGGGCGTTTTGGTTGGAAAAATAATTACGCGGCTGCCCGAGCCGCGGTAACAGGAGGAGCACCATTTCCCATGGAAGACAAGGCTGTGGCAGGACAATGCATCCCGTCTAGAAGCGCACTGTTCTATAGCGTAAATGGACTCCCCCCTCGAATAATTCTTCCCTACTAAAGGATTTAAGAAGCTGAAAGAAACACAAAAACACGGAGCCTACTAAGGAGTACATTGATCTTACCTGTTTGAAACTGCAAGGACCATCATGCATTGTGGCAATGACGATAATGCCACACCCACTAAAGGCGGTTCCATCTAATAAATAGTGATAACAGCAAACAGGCAAGCTTTTCTGTGAATTTGTGTCAGCCCATGAGTAAGAGGCGTGATTGCCTCGAAACGCGTCGGAAATGGCCAGATAATGAATGAAAACGAAGGGGGAGCAGCATCGAGGCTTACAAACACCTGATGGTGAAGAACAGTGATGTGTGCCCACCTGAGCGCAGGGGCGTTTTGGTTGGAAAAATAATTACGCGACTGCCCGAGCCGCGGTAACAGGAGGAGCACCATTTCCCATGGAAGACAAGGCTGTGGCAGGACAATGCATCCCGTCTAGAAGCGCACTGTTCTATAGCGTAAATGGACTCCCCCTCGAATAATTCTTCCCTACTAAAGGATTTAAGAAGCTGAAAGAAACACAAAAACACGGAGCCTACTAAGGAGTACATTGATCTTACCTGTTTGAAACTGCAAGGACCATCATGCATTGTGGCAATGACGATAATGCCACACCCACTAAAGGCGGTTCCATCTAATAAATAGTGATAACAGCAAACAGGCAAGCTTTTCTGTGAATTTGTGTCAGCCCATGAGTAAGAGGCGTGATTGCCTCGAAACGCGTCGGAAATGGCCAGATAATGAATGAAAACGAAGGGGGAGCAGCATCGAGGCTTACAAACACCTGATGGTGAAGAACAGTGATGTGTGCCCACCTGAGCGCAGGGGCGTTTTGGTTGGAAAAATAATTACGCGGCTGCCCGAGCCGCGGTAACAGGAGGAGCACCATTTCCCATGGAAGACAAGGCTGTGGCAGGACAATGCATCCCGTCTAGAAGCGCACTGTTCTATAGCGTAAATGGACTCCCCCCTCGAATAATTCTTCCCTACTAAAGGATTTAAGAAGCTGAAAGAAACACAAAAACACGGAGCCTACTAAGGAGTACATTGATCTTACCTGTTTGAAACTGCAAGGACCATCATGCATTGTGGCAATGACGATAATGCCACACCCACTAAAGGCGGTTCCATCTAATAAATAGTGATAACAGCAAACAGGCAAGCTTTTCTGTGAATTTGTGTCAGCCCATGAGTAAGAGGCGTGATTGCCTCGAAACGCGTCGGAAATGGCCAGATAATGAATGAAAACGAAGGGGGAGCAGCATCGAGGCTTACAAACACCTGATGGTGAAGAACAGTGATGTGTGCCCACCTGAGCGCAGGGGCGTTTTGGTTGGAAAAATATATATATATATATACACTCACACACACACACCTCCTACTGTCAGTCGCACATAGGTAGATATATTTAGGATGTAGTTTCCATAGCAAAAGCATTTATTCATTTGCCAATAACTTTAGTGTTGTTTAATGAATCATCGTGAAACTTTCATAACTAGTTTGCCCCTCACTTTAGCTGCTGTTTTGAAAGTTTTGCAGTGATTCATCAAGCGAGGCCGAAAAAAGGGGGAGGGTCCCAAAACACGTTTTCCCCATATTAATTTCCATGGTAACTTTAGACACAGCCTGGCAGAAAAGTAGATGTTGATTCAGGAAAGTGCCTTTTTATGATTTGGTGTAAATCCGTTCAGTAGATTATGGAGTTATTTAAAGGGATTTCCAATTGTATCTATAGGGACTCGGAGGATCCACGACCCCTCCCACAAACTTGCTGAGATCTGATTGGCTACCAACACTTCAAACCAAGAAGTGTTGGCAACCATCTTAGGACTCAGCTTGACCCGAGTCCCCAAAAAATTGTTTAAAAAAATAAGAAGAAAAGGGGCAGGGTAGAGATACCCTAACCCCCCTAGACCTCTTTGGAGGGTCCCTTAGGCACCCCACAGGGCCAAAAATGCCTTTTTGTAAACAATTTTGGCGGGATTTGTGGATCCTGCCCCCAAAATAATTAAAAATAAAAACGAAGCACAGGCTCCTTCGCTTTGTTAGTAAGTGGCCCCCGGGTGGGCCAGGGGCATTTTCATAACAAGGGATGGGGGTGCACAGGCCCTCCAGGGGCTTATTAATACCCGGGGACCACCACCTCCCTGGGGCTTATTTATTTTGAAACAGAGCACCTATCGGATCCTCCCAAGATCACCTCCCAAGGGTCACATTGCTAAACGAA
The DNA here is from genome assembly GCF_964261635.1 of Lissotriton helveticus. NCBI lineage: Eukaryota > Metazoa > Chordata > Amphibia > Caudata > Salamandridae > Lissotriton > Lissotriton helveticus. The sequence goes on along the minus strand of NC_136070.1, from coordinate 901,713,319 downwards.
ATCTGGGGGGACCTCGTGGACCCCCCCACAGTGCCCCGGGGACCAGCACCTCCCAGGGATTATTCTCCCAGGGATTATTTATTTTTAAACGGGAGGCCTCAGGGCCCTTCCCCTGACCCCAGGGACCACCACCTCCCAGGGCCCAACTTCTTTTTGTAAAGATGGGCCGTTCTCCGCCCGGGGACTGCCACCTCCCTGGGGCAGGCCCAACATCAAGAAAGTAGAAAAATAAATTTAAGCCGGGCCCCGGGAAGTCACCAGAGGCCCGCCCCCTTTTGCCACCACACTGCAAATGCATCTCCTGGTGCACTACTGGTTTCCGGATGAAGACTCCTTGGTTGCTGAGTGTCCTTGGGGGACCCAAGAACCCCTCGTGTTATTTAAAGTATGTCCCACACAGCGCAATTACTGAGAGCTGAACAGAGATCCCGTCCCCTTTCTTCTTCACTCTGAAATTGTGCCTCCCGGTGCACTACTGGTTGAGGGATGACATCCTCTTGGATGCTGACGTTCAATGGGGGCCAAGAAGCCCTCCTGTTACCTCCACTATGTCCAACACAGCAGGATTCCTGAGAGCTCGTCGGAAGCCCCGCCCCCGTTCTCTACCACTCTGCAAATGTGACTACTAGTTAAAAAACCATAGAAATAGAAAACCTTAGAAATTCACTGAAGAAACCAAAGGTTACAGGGATGTCATAGTTAGGCTCAGATTTCAGTCGTACACAACAAGTGAAATTCAGCAGTTATATTTACCTTGGCTAACTATAACTTATGCCCCCGCAATGCACTGCATATGACCTCACATAATACATCACTCATGACATGGACAGTGACTTCATTGATGGCATCTCAAATGACATCACTGATGACATCATCCACAGAACCACTCACACCCCATACAACCTCTTGCATGCCCTCTCCCACCCCCGCACAATCACACACATACCCATTCACAAACCCATGCCAGTGCTCACACACCAACTCACTCCTCAAAAGAGTCACTCACACACCTACTCACTCGTTCAGCCACTCACACAACCATTCACTCACCATACAGCCATTCATACAACCAGTCACTCACCCATACAGCCAGTCACATTGCCACACACTCACCCATATAGTTCCTCACACATCCACTTTCCTACACAGTCACTCACATACACTCACCCATAAAGCCTCTCAACACAGCCACTCACTCACCCATATAACCACTCACACACACACCAACTTCCATACCCAATCACACATCCGTACAAGCACTCACACATCTTCTCACTCACCCATACAGCCATTCACACAGCCACTCACTCTCCAATACAGCCACTCACACATCCAGTCACTCACTCATTCAACCTATCAGACACTCACTCACCCACTCACTACACACCCACTTACCCACCTATTGAGCCACTCACACCACCACTCACTCACCAATACAGCTACTGAAAGACCCACTTACTCACCAATACAGCCACTCACACAACATCTCACTCACCCACACAGCTACTTACACACCCTCTTATACACACAAGGATACATACGGTCACACAGTCACTTGCGTAATATATTTTAGAAGTAGTATCACTTAGTAGTAGTGCACCTAGTATACTAATTTAACTTTTGTAGTAGATTAGTATACATATTTAACGATCATAAACTCTTAGAAAACACATACACTTGCTTGATGATCTCATCAGTGATATCATTTGAGATGTCATCAGTGATGTCACTGACCATGTCATGAGTTAAGTAATATGCTAGAAATGTAGCTCCCTGTGTGTGGGAGCAGCAACCGTTTCATCTGTTTCCCTGCCCACATGACAGCGGGCAGGGAAACAGATGAAAACTCTGCTTCCAACAAGCGAGAGCAGGTTGACAGCTCCTGCTTGCTGGAAGAAGAGTTGTTTGGTCTTGCTAAGGGATGGGCACCCTGGGACATACCAGGAGGTGACCCGGGGGTGGAGGTCCCGCGAGCCATTAATGGCTCCAGGAGAGGGGCTGTGCGGTCCACCTCCTTTTGTTTTCATGGGCTGTCTATGGGGAGGTGGTTGTGCCCAGGCCATATATGGGGCCGCGCTGCCCCCAAACACTTTTTAATGTGATTTTACCCATCGAGATGGTGGTACTCTGGGCCTGAGGTGTCTGTGCAGCCCCCCATTACTTTTTATTTAGCTCCAGGAATGTGGTGGTCCCTGGGGCTCGAAAGAGCAGCAGAAGGGAGGTTGTGTGCAACCCAAACTCTCCTTTTCTTTTTTTATGCCCCTGGGATCTGGCCCACCAGGGGGCTATACAGTAAACAAGCGCAGGAGCCGTTGCTTGGTTTTTTTTTGTCATGGATTCAGGACTCCGTCGTGATTTCATGCCAGACATTTTTTTTAATGCTTTTTTATCCTCAGCAGTGGAAAAACATTAAGTTGAGAACATACCACGTCAACCCCCGCTTATTTATACAGTTTCAGTGCTATTGAATACAAGAGAAATCGATGAAGTTAAACGTTTTTTTTTTCTTTCTTTTCTTTGAACAATAGCTACCAAAATGAACTGGATGAACTGAAGCAATATAAACACCAATTGGCCTTTCTGAATACTTAAATATTCTTTAACAACAATGGCTAATTGAATAACAAATGGAATGGAAGAAGACGATGTTATAGGAGAGGTGGGTATTTATTAAAGATGGAAGAAAGCAAAGCTTACACTTTTTAATAATTGATTTTATTATTTTCAGTTTGAAAATCTAATAGAGGTCCAGAAACCAGCCTTGGTCCTGAAGATAATCTAAAGTAAAAAGGGAATTTTTAAATGGGTCGACCTGACTATACACTAGGGAGTCTGGACTAAATAGTGAACAAACTTAGGCAACTCTAAAAAGGAATGGGTGGCTGAGTTTGTTTTAGATTAACCCTTAAGTGTGCAACTACTATGAGTTCACTCTAGGACAATAAGCAAAAAAGAATATTCCAGAATGCAATGCACTGGTTACTGGGTTAATGTCATTGTTTTTGATTTAATGTAATGTTTTGCTATTTTGATTTAATTTATAATGAGATTGTTTTTGAGATTGTGACAAAACCTATTGCACAATGTTTTGATACCGTTGTCAGACGAATATGGAAAGTGTTCATGGATAATGCCATAATGAAATTATTGTAAAAAAACATACAGAAAATAAGAAAAAGGTAAATGAAAATTAAAATACTTGATCACAAATACAAATAGTGTGAGTGAATAATTATCAGCTTAGATATTTTGTTGTTGAATTTAAATGGTGGCCTAACCCAGATGATAGAATAGGCCCAACCCGCCTAATAAATAGTTACAAAGATGGCACTGACTGCACTAGCTCAAAAAAAGGCCATTTTAATGTGACACAAAAAAGTGTGCCACGGTACAAAGGTGAGAGTTTTTTTAGGTCGAGCCTGGGCAGCGCATGCGCTGGACTCTTCACAAACAAATTGGCAGTAGGGGAAAAGTGCGCAAAATAGTATATGAATTTTTTCAATATTCCAAAATAGCATATGCTCAAAGGTGAGAGTACAACCACTACCAAGAGTTGTATAAGCAGATAGACACAAGTCTTTCTTAAGGCACAAACACAATTTCCAACCTGAGCAATGCTAGCAAATATAAGTGTCCATGTCAATAACACTCTTTCCCAAATTGTAAAGTTTCGTTTCTTCTTTTATTATTCCAAATTCATGATTTCTTCATATTATGTCATTTCACAGTTCAATCCAGCCACAGGGTGACCAAATCATAGAAAGTTCTTCAGCAATTGAAAAGCCAAAAGATAATTTTAATGTGATGCAAAAAATTGCGCCACGGTACAAAGGTGAGAGCTTTTTTAGGTCGAGCCTGGGCAGCGCATGCGCTGCTCTGTGTGACATGTTGTATTGGGGTATGGCATAGAAGCTCCGCCCATTTCATGCCCATTTTTTAATTGGCTCCTGTTACTGTCCTTTTGAAATCATTGCTTTTCATTCGTGATTAGGCTTAGTAGTCCTTCCTGGGTATCGCCTTGTCTGCCTTTGCAACCTCCCATAACGACTGGATTTTTTACTTGTGTTGTTACACGATCTACTTTATCTAGTCCGTGGGCACTATTTTCTTTAATGATTTTCCCTATTCTACCCACGTTGTTGCAGCACACCGGCACTGTTTATATTGTTATTAGTCATGTATTTTTTTTAATTTCCAGCACGGGCCGCTTTAACTATAGCGGCATCGCTTGTTTAAATTACGGTGCGGTCTGCTTTCACTTTAGCAGCCATGCTTTTTTATTTAATTGATACAGCGCGGCTGCTTTCACTTTAGCGGCAGTGCTACAAATGGTTTTTTACTTGTTCATTTTAACACTTTGTGTAAAAGTGCTCCATACGCGCTTTCACTTTAATGTTGGCCACGCCCCTTTATTTAGGCGCTGCTTACTGTAACCTGAATACGGTGAGCATCATTTAAAGAAAGGGGTGTGACCACCATTAAAGTGATCATGCATTTGACGGAGTTTGAGCTATTAACCTTAGAAATGACAATGCCTTTTATATATGTGTTGCTTTGAAAAATACATAAATAAAAGGCATTATCATTTACAATGCCAATAGCTTAAAATCTTGCAATTTCAAAACCTATTGCATTGAAGTTACTTTTTTTACTCAATGTACACTTTTCAGTACCAATGTCTATGAACTGGAAACCACCCAAGGGTCCCCTTGAAAAAATGTTTAATTTTGCTAAAATTACAAGTCACTTGGACTATCAAGCGACATTCCGCATGTCCATTATTAGCATCTGGTTTCATTGTGCACTAGGATTCCACACAAACACGGGCCATGCTACTTCACGCAGCTACATGATGCAAAACCATTTGCATTGCGCTTGTGTCAACTTTTGCGTGTAAAGTCACATCCCTTTTTTTTCATAGATAGAAGTATTCAATTGGGCATGTATCCCTCGTTCTCCTTAATTTATTAATTACTATTGTTGTGCCCTGAATCACCTAAAATTATTATTTGACTAGTGACTTTCTCACTGTCGTGCAATCTGCGCGTCTGTGGATGTCGCTGGAGGTCGAAGAACATTGCTCACGGCTCGTTACCCCCCCTTGAAGTTAATAGCTCTGCCTTCCGCGAGCCACACAGGAATCTAAAAATGCTTTCTCGGAATCCAGCGCAGCTTTGGCTAGGACAAACAGCACTCGCTCTGTGATTGGGGAAGCTAGTGTCGACAGACCCCGCAGGTTGAATTCAGCCTGTCTGATTTTGTATCTCTGCTTGTTTTTTTTTGCCCTACATACCCATCCAGCTGTCAGACAGCCTCTTCTCCTTCCGGTTCCGTGCACGCGCCCCTCTCGGTATTTGCTGAATGGATGTATTTTCTGCATGCATCAGACTGCAGCATTAATGCCCCGGAACATGCATAATTCATGGGGTGTAATGCAATTGTGCTGTCTGCTGCCGTGGCCGGGTAGGCTCTTTGAGGTTTTAGCGCGCTCTATTTTTCTCTCTTTCTCTCCGCACGCTACAAAAATAGAAACAGTTTGTTCTAAGTTTAGCCTGTGAGATGGCCCTCAGGCGGCGAGCCGCTGCACAGAAGCGGGTGAACTTCAAACCGGAGGTTGCCTAGACTCTCGGAGCGGTCAACTCTCAGAGGCTGCCTGGATTCAAGGCACTGGTGCCTGGAGCGTGTGTGCAGAGCTCAGATGCTGAGATTTGAGCTTCTCCGACACTTCTAATTTAAGAAAGCCTTTACACTACACGTGTGTGCCACTTATTGATGGCATTTCTGCTGACCTGGCTGTGGTCACCAGCTTTAGGAATGGTGAGGTTGAAACAGAAGGACTGATCAAGCCAATAAATAGCCTTGTCTTTTTTTCTAGTGCTCTGTACACATTGTTAATTTCGATTTATATAGCACCAAATCACCGACAGGTCTCTTAGCGCTTGCTTTGGGAACCCGTCCTGGCTTTCCCTGCGAGATAACCCCTACTGGGCACCCCCAAGGTGAAGACCAGGCATCCCATCGCAGTGGGGCCGTAGTGGAGATTTAGCAAGCTATTGCCCAGAGTTGCAGAGTGTGAACTCATGATTCGAGTAGGCACCGAGGCGAGAATTATCGAGTCCGTGGACATTTTGAGCTCAAGACCCTGCCGCGTCGGGAATCGAACCCTGGTCCCGGGTCTGACCTCTGCATCAGGGTCTGCCTCCTCTAACCAGTGAGCCACACTTCTCCACATTAACATTGAGCAATTACATGCAACTACCCGCAGATCTTCTTGCACACACAAGCTAACATCCCCAAATACAGGGCTCGAGTCTGGGTACCACGCGGGTGGACGGCGTCCCCCCACTTATTTTACCGGGAGCTAGATAACTGGAGCAAATGGAGCCACATATTCACTCATTGGCCTCTCTGGGGCGAGATCGGAGCTCATTTAGAACGCTGCTCACGCGCTGGCTTCTCTGATGCAATCGCATCTCAGGGGTGAGCGAGGGGAGGCAGTGAGTCTGATGGTGCAAGCCACCTTTCGTGACGTCACTTCCTGTTGTGACGTCAGCGTCCCCCCACTTCTTTTTTAATGACTTGTGCCCTGCCCAAATACATACCACCAGATTTACGTGCACCCATGTGTAATGTTGTGCTAGATTCCATGCAAGGGAGGCTTGGACCAGCGGAAAAGGAAAGGACGAAGGGGAAATGAGATAAGGAGAAGGAAGAGCTGGCGGTCTTCAGATTAAGGTTGGGTTATGAGGAAAGAAGTTAGAGAATTAAAGCTCCGTTACACTCACCAACATTGCATCAGGGTCTGCCTCCTCTAACCAGTGAGCCACACTTCTCCACATTAACATTGAGCAATTACATGCAACTACCCGCAGATCTTCTTGCACACACAAGCTAACATCCCCAAATACAGGGCTCGAGTCTGGGTACCACGCGGGTGGACGGCGTCCCCCCACTTATTTTACCGGGAGCTAGATAACTGGAGCAAATGGAGCCACATATTCACTCATTGGCCTCTCTGGGGCGAGATCGGAGCTCATTTAGAACGCTGCTCACGCGCTGGCTTCTCTGATGCAATCGCATCTCAGGGGTGAGCGAGGGGAGGCAGTGAGTCTGATGGTGCAAGCCACCTTTCGTGACGTCACTTCCTGTTGTGACGTCAGCGTCCCCCCACTTCTTTTTTAATGACTTGTGCCCTGCCCAAATACATACCACCAGATTTACGTGCACCCATGTGTAATGTTGTGCTAGATTCCATGCAAGGGAGGCTTGGACCAGCGGAAAAGGAAAGGACGAAGGGGAAATGAGATAAGGAGAAGGAAGAGCTGGCGGTCTTCAGATTAAGGTTGGGTTATGAGGAAAGAAGTTAGAGAATTAAAGCTCCGTTACACTCACCAACATTGCATCAGGGTCTGCCTCCTCTAACCAGTGAGCCACACTTCTCCACATTAACATTGAGCAATTACATGCAACTACCCGCAGATCTTCTTGCACACACAAGCTAACATCCCCAAATACAGGGCTCGAGTCTGGGTACCACGCGGGTGGACGGCGTCCCCCCACTTATTTTACCGGGAGCTAGATAACTGGAGCAAATGGAGCCACATATTCACTCATTGGCCTCTCTGGGGCGAGATCGGAGCTCATTTAGAACGCTGCTCACGCGCTGGCTTCTCTGATGCAATCGCATCTCAGGGGTGAGCAAGGGGAGGCAGTGAGTCTGATGGTGCAAGCCAACTTTCGTGACGTCACTTCCTGTTGTGACGTCAGCGTCCCCCCACTTCTTTTTTAATGACTTGTGCCCTGCCCAAATACATACCACCAGATTTACGTGCACCCATGTGTAATGTTGTGCTAGATTCCATGCAAGGGAGGCTTGGACCAGCGGAAAAGGAAAGGACGAAGGGGAAATGAGATAAGGAGAAGGAAGAGCTGGCGGTCTTCAGATTAAGGTTGGGTTATGAGGAAAGAAGTTAGAGAATTAAAGCTCCGTTACACTTACCAACATTGTGTCCGTGTCGTCTATGCTGCTGGAACGACACGACAACTGGTGGTGAGGGTAGTCGTTGGAACCCTGCTTACAGCCCTCGTGTCGACGGCAAAGTGAAGTCGAGAGCCCACCCCAGTGCATACTCACTCCAGGAAATGCCAAATCGTTGTGACGCGGCATCCGGAGCCTGCCTCGAGCATGTGTACTTAGACAAAGTTCACTAGCTACCGAGCCACTCTCCCATGCACCAAGGCCAACGGGCACATTGCGAAGCGCTCAGAATGACCACAGACCATCACACCGGCATGTACCCTGACTACTAGACATGGAGTCGTCCGTGAACATTGGACAACATATATCCAGGTATTTGGCACCTGCACCTACATTCAGTGCCTAATTAAAACAAGCCTTTGCAATGCAATAGGTCTCACATTTACGAGAGTTTGAGCTTTTGGCATTGTAAATGACAATGCCTTTTATGTATGTGTTGTTAGGAGAGAGTGTGGCGGGACAAAGCTATCGGAGAAAATAGTGCTTGGAGGCTGTAATTAAAGCTACAGAGTAACAACACACGTAACTGGGGTGTCCTCATGGGAGGTTACAATATGAAACAAGGCGGTACTAAGGAGGGACTACTAAGCCTATTGACTAATGAAAAGCCACAGTTTACAGTGAACAATGACACAAGCCTTTGAAAAAGATAGGTGGAGAGTGGGCAGAGCTTCAAGTTCATACCTGAATCCAGCATGCATCGCAGGGCAGCGCATGTGCTACCAAGGCTCGATGTAAAAAAGTAAGTTACCCTTTTGAGAACATTTACTCTTTCAGTTTGTGAATATCACAAGTAGTAAACTTACTACAGAGTGTAAACTCACTAAAAAATGTGTAAGTTACCTGTTTCCAACCCAGAGTAAGGCAGTTGGTGTACTCTTGAATGGGTGGGAGACGACCCTCCTTAAACCTTTCAGTGGTCCTCAATAAACCCCTTTTGCTCCTCTCTAATCTCATCCCCTCTAATAGTAAGTCTTCCCCTGTTCCCACCCACTCCTGTGTGTCCCTACCACATTTACTACTTAAATCTATATTTACATGTACGAAGACTCTGCAATCAGGGTGGAGAACGTCGCACATGTAAATATAGACCAAACGTACATTTTGTAGTACATTTTGCAGTACATTTTGCAGTACTACAGATGAAAGTATACTTAATTAGTGCTTGGTAGAATTATACCGATTTTGTATTTAACCCCTCTGCAGATTAATTAATCTCTGTGCTTGAGAAATTAGTGCTGCATTAATGCGCATTCAGTTATTGACTGTAAATCGTGCATATCCGCTGTTGGCTACTTGTGTCAGATAGGCACAGGCCGACATACTCTGTTGCCAATACCCATGCACCCCACCAAAGGCAGAGAGCAGCTGGGTTTGTAAATTAAGTACAATATATATACAGCAATGAAATTCACTGGTGAAAACCAGATTAAAAACAGAGTTATATTTCTGACTTAAAAGTGCAAAACCAATGAAGTTCACCACTTGTGCTTTCCAATACATACAACATATGCAATAACTCGTGCTGTCTGCCATGCCTGGGCTTAATTGGTAAATTAATCATTGCCAGTGCGCAAAGCTCTGCTCAGAAACTTGTGGCCGTTGCAATTAAATTTCGGCGTGCCAAATACCAAGGCTATGTCATCTTAAATCAAGCTCATGCCTCATTAATTCACCAATAGACATTTCATACTACCTTATCTTACTCTTTCATATTCCTGTTTTCTCCCTTTGTGACAGTTTTTCCATCTTTCTTTTTTTCCCGTTTTTCTGGGTTGTGTGTTTTCTCCTCACCTGTTGGCAGTAAATTTCTGATGCGTAAAAATAAGTGCTGGTCCCCACAAATGAGTGCCAGTTGCCCCCACTGGCAACCACTAGCTCAAATTTAAGCACTGCAGCATGCTCAAAACACTGATTTGGCAAACATACAGAAACAAAGAAAAGAGCTATCAAGAGAACAACATGGCGGTTGACACGAGATAGGGTACTTGTATGTTTTGGTGTTCACAACTGCTGAATTTTATTGGTTTTAGACGTTTGAACAAGAATGATAACCAGGACCTCTGGAATGATATGATTTTTGTGGCCATTGCATTTTCCACAAAAATTTTGATTTGATGCAGTTTCCACATAATCAATCATCGGCTGTATAATCTGCAAATTTTAACAAAAAAACTGCTTCTGGCTCAAATGGATCAAAAGTTATTAAGAATGCTGCAACAAGTGTTACCACTCATGGAAGGGCCTTTGCATAGGTTGACCAGCCCCCTTCCCATTGCTTATTGCTGCATGTGGGTGTTAAACCGGTACTAATGAGGTGTAACCTTTGCCTAGACAGTTAAAGTATTACTGCTGCAAAATGTACCAAATTACGCAGCATAATTTGATTTTCTCGCTGCATAATTTTATTCTTTCCTGCCACATAAATCCAGTGGCCCTGCCGTTAGCTGTGTTTTTTTCACTGAAAAAAAATATATATTTTTACTGGAAAAAAAACAACAGTTAAAGTAAAGTTATAGTTAGGTCAACATATCAGTGACAACATTAACGTTTTGAACTCCAAAAACCACAGAAATGCATCAGTTATAGTTGCAGAGCTAACTATAATTAGCAGAGCTAACTATAACTTGCTCCAGCGCCATACACTGTTTATGACTTCACCTGTTCCATCACTCATGACATGTTCTATGACATCATTTAGGACTTCTCAAATGAATACCTTAATGACATCAGCCAAACAATGTGTTTGTTTTATAGTTTAGAGGTTAAAAATAAATGTTCCCCTCGGTAAGACCTACAAGAGATGATTCACACTAGATATGCGACCGCATTCATACTCGACACAATTATCATTCCACTCAGGATGTTTAAAGCACTTATATTCACACAAATAAATGTATATAAAACATCTTTTTAATAAACAAAAAATGTAAAGATTATGAATCCACACAAACTATTTTTTTTAACTTTAAAAACACATTGGTGCCTAAATAAAACTCTTCATATATCTAAAAAGGAGAATTCATTAAGACAATCACATTTGTCTTACACATGTTAATTTGGACACAATATAGACAGTACAAAGAATGGGTATAGATTCCCTGTCTAGAACTAACTGCTGACTTTGCCAAATTTAACACAAGGAGACACTAGCGTCGACACGTTTCGGTGGTACAATCACAATGGGACCACCTTCTTCAGGACACAACTATTTTCTCCTTTATAAATGGATCTCATTTCAATCAATAATCACACCTATTATAAAATAAAATGAAAATAATATACATATCACTTCAGCTGAATAAATTATCAAAGACAGACAGAAATTTGCTCATTCTGACTATTTAAAATAAACTAAACATTTTGTAAGACACCACAATGTAAACAAATTACATTTGTGATTTCTAGCTTATAAGTGCTCCCAATCATCCCATACTGAGAGCTTGCTTAAAACAACAAGAAACAATCCTCTACCAAACCATTTGTTCAACAGCACTCAGCATGGAACATTCGTCACCTCCTCTATACTCGCTATTTCAACTCACCGGTGCAACCGCACTCAAGTGGATGTTTCTCCAGATCAACGGGAGTAAATAGATGGTGCTTCAAGAGTTGCTAAAATAATAAAGCCCCATCAAAGGACAGGTTACTCCCATGTCCTTTGTCCAGTTTAGCACCAGAGCGTGAGCCAATGGCTCCCAGGACTGGTTTGAACTGGACTTTCAACATATGTCATCAATCTCTGCACATAAATGAGTTGGACTAATTGTATTTCAAAAAAGGATTGTCTTATGCTTTGTTGGAATATCAGATGATCATATAATTGTGACTCTATCAACAGGAGTGAATATTGATGTATCAAATTTATTTATGAAAACTTTTATTTATATATGGAAGCTATGTTTGTATTTAAAAATAATGATTTTATAATCCAAAAAAATAATAAAATGTGAATAAATTCACTGATGTTTTTGTATCAATTATATTGACAAAGAAATGTAACAAATAATTATCCAGAGTTCTTATGCCCTTGCCTTCAGGTTAATAAGTACTGTGCCCGGTAATTCTTTTTCTAACTTGTATTTTCCTTGGTAGGGTTCATCCTATTTTCCAGCGGCCCCGTTCTATGTCCAGCCATTGAACTGGACTCTGCACAGGGACACCAAATGTGCCCCTCATGCAGACTTTGAATCGCTTGCCAGCCAACCCACCCAGCCCTAATACACTAAATCCTGTCTGGGAGGTGGTCATAACTCCCTGCAACAGAAGGCCTATTGTTCTGCCTTCCCCTGCTCAAGCTTGGCTCAGCAGCAGGAGGGCGGAAATGTGTCTCTGGTCGGCAGCAACCATTTTGTGCTGCTCGGGACTAATAGGCTGGTACCGGGAACCCCAAGAGCCCCACGAAGGACGCTTCTGATGGGTGAAATCATACCTTCCACACCGGTTACCAGTGTGGGGGGTATGATTCCAACATTTTTGACACCAAACATGATAGGGGTTGTTTCAGCGGTTTTAGAGTTGGTCATCACGCGGTTGCATAATGCCCCTCTATATATAGTATATGGCTGCTTCACTGACAAGTCGGGAGAATGGACTGCGTAGGCTGTTGGGGTGTCCTGCTCATACAGGAGCACTCTCTCACTTAGAACCAAGCACCCTGCCCTCAGGATTGTGAAGGCCTGCTATAGGGGTGACGTACAGGTTTTAAGTGCAGTGACCCTTAGATATAATAAACCTATATCTTAAGTAAGTGTTGCATGCACCTACTTACACAGGCTATAATGGCAGGCCTACAGTTCCCTTTTGAATGGTCTCCCATGGGTGGCATAATACATGCTGCAGCCCATGGGGTACCTCTGGGGTACCTGTGCCCTGGGTACATGGGTACCATTTACTAGGGACTGACAAGGTTAACCAAGTATCCAATCTGGGGTATAGCTAAGTACATGCATAACATTTTTAAGGAAAAAGCAGATAGACTGGGGTCCTGATTAGCAGGATCCCAGTCGGACCAGTCAAAAACAGCATCACATCAAGCAAAAAGTAGGGGTGACCATAAGAAGCAGATCCTTTCCTACAAACATGTCATAAGTGATGTAATATATGAGGTCATAAAAAGTGAATGGCGGCGGTGCATGTTATAGTTAGCTGGTAAGTTTGTGTGTTTATTTTAGTTCAAAACGTTAATGTGGTCATTTACATATTCACCTCCCTATAATATTACTTTAACCATTGTTTTTTCAGGGAATTTCTAAGTTTATAAAAAATCTTTTTTTTTTTAAATCACACCCAAATATAACATTACTTTAACCGTTGGTTTTGTCAGTACATTTCTATTTTTTTTAAACTGAAAGTAATATTTTATTACCATACCTAAAGTCAACCCCCTGTCGTGCGCACTGGGGTGTTGTGTACAGGGCCTTGCCTGTGGCCAGGCCAAGTAGCAAACACCTCACAGGCAGCCAATCCCACTCTGCACATGGGATTTGCCGTGCACAGCAGTGATTAGCAACACATCCTGGCCAACACCAAACCCATCTGAAGGCAGACAACCCCCAGCAGGCAGCCAACCTCATGCTGTGCACGGGCTTTCGTCGCATGCTACATGGCACGCATGCTACATGGCACCAGGAGGCAGCCAAACCCACCCCACGCACAGGTTTTGCTTGTGTGTGATGTGGGGTTTACCGCAGGGCCTATGTTGTAGCCAGACCCTGCTTCCAACTCCCCACAGCCAGCCAACCCTGTGCTGCGCACAGCCTTCGCCCATGGGCAGCAGGGTATTGGTCAGAGGGCTTGGCCTGCTGCAAGGCCCTGTGGCCAAACTCCCAGCAGGCTGCCAACCCTACACCGCCTACAGCCTTTGAAGTGCACAGTGTAGGGTTGACCTTCAGGCCCAGGAGGCCCCATTCCCTGGGGCCAAACCACATATATTAAGGGGAGAGGGCATGCAGCCCGACCCTTAATTGGCCTGAGGCCCCATCCTCCAGGGCCAAATACAATTAAACAGAGAAGTAGGGCGTGCAGCCCCCTCACTGAGCCTTAATAGTTCCAGAGGACTACATCCCCCTGGGCCAAATATAATGAAAAACATGGGATGGGGGCCGCTCCCCCTCCCCAATCCTTGGGTCCAAGGGTTTCCATCCCCAGAGCCATAATCATTGTAAAGGGAAGGGGATTTACGAGGCCCCCTCCCAGAGCCTTATTGCGCCTTAGGACCCCCATCCCCAGGGCCATATTTACTTTAAAGGTGAAAGAGATAGCATTGCCCCCTTCCTGAACCTCCTCAGGCTCTGGGGACCCCATTCCCCAGAGCAATATTTATTTTATTGGGGAGGGAGTTGTAGCATGTCCTCCAATCCCTGGCCCTCATTAGGTACTTGGTATGCCACCCCCAGGACCATATTTTGTTTAAAGGAGAGGGTTGCCCCGTGGACCCCCTCCCCATGCCTATTGTGGCCGGGACACCATCCCCCGGGGCCTCTATTTTAAATAGGTGCGTGCCCATGTGCCCACCCGGGGCACCCACCATGTGCACGTTGTGGGTCGCGGGGTGAGCCCCAGGGCCCCCGCCACCTCAGCCTGCTTCCTGCATCCTGTGGGAGCAAGCATTGCTCCTGCCTGAAGCTAGCATCTATTTATACTGCTCTCTCTGGGCAGGAGCAATCTGTTTTGTTTTCGTGCCTGCTTCAGTGTGGGCAGGGAAAGAGAATACAAGTCTGCTTATTAAAGTTCCCGCCTGCTGGGAGCAGACTTTGTGGTTGCTTCCGTTTGGCAGGAGATTAAAAAATGCTCCTGCTACACAGGTTTCCCTGTCCGCGCCGCTTCATCCCACTCTGTGTTTGTTGAAGAATCAAGGTGATCTTTTTTCTGTTAGTCACTTTGGTTAGAGGTGGTGCATGTTTACTTCATTTATTGTACCATGACCCTCTTTTTAATAAAGCCTTCTTAAGCTTTCTATTGGTTCTCTATCAAGCTTTGCAAATTGGAGATGATTTACAGAGAAGCTCAACGCACCGAGAAAACTATTTAACAGACTACCTACCTGGAATGAAGTTTGTGACTAGTTTTTGGCAAGAACTTCTGCTTCTACTGACCACTGTGGTTCACATCACTATAGCCTGCTGAATGTCAAATGTCATCTCTCGCGTGATTACCCACTTCCCTCAAGATTGGAATTGCCAGCAGCAACTTTGACTAAACATTTCTCTTTCTTATGAGTTGGTAGGCCCACAGAAGTATGTATCCTGAAGTCAAGGGGGCATAGCTACCACATGTCATTATGCAATGATTTATTTGGCATAGATGTTGAACTTTTCTATTACAATGATAAGTACGATAACATTTTCAAGTGGATTGCATGTTACTCCTCACAGCACAGAAGCGCTGTTTAACCCACACGGTGGAGAAACATTCACCCTTTACTTTGCAGCTCCAATACTGTGATTTTGATGGAAACTATGGTGACCACCACATTCCCTAGTTCCGTACATTAGAATACTAATAACCAGGGCTTTAAGTGGTCTATGGGGGTCTGAGCCCCCCAGTTTTTTGGGGGGCCTCGAAAGGGAGCTCTAGGGGGCTCTAGGTCCTCAAAGGTCAAAGGTAGGGTGACCAGACGTCCCGTTTTTTTGGGGTGTTACTAGTGTGGGTAACATGTCTTGATAGTGAAATACTGCCAATTTCGTTTTTCACTATTGAAAGGCTATCTTGCCCATAGGATAACATCGGGAATGCTGTGTAACATGTTTACCTGCATATCTTCCTATAACAGCAAGATAGACATATGGAATCTGGTATCCCTGAACTCAGAATTTAACAACACATCCTTTAGTGAAGATGGTTTTTAAATTCTAAGTTTGGAAATAGCACTTTTAGAAAGTGGCTATTTTCCTGTTCAACCTTTCTGTGTGCCTCTGCCTGTTTGTGTATTGACTATCTGGTTTGTGAGTGACAGGGGCTGGGGGCGGCTCCAGGAGGCTGGCTGAGTCAGCACAGGGCTGAATAGACCCCTCTGCATGTACTCTACATGCAGATGGGTGCACTCTGCCAGTGCACATCTTCTTCCTTTGTGAGTATGGGCCATGGCCATCAGACGCACCGCAGGAGGTGGAGCCAGCATTGTGGCAGGCAGGCACAGCCCTATTGAGACCCAGGTGCTACTCCTCCCACCACTCTGGTAAAGTGTTTGGTATTTTATGGCTTGTACCTAATAAATATACCTATTTGCCTATTTTATTATCAATTGCTGGATGCGACTTCATGATTTTCTTAAGCACACAATGCTAGTTATCTTGATCAGGGCCGGCCCTAGGCATGTGCAAAGTGTGCACCTGCACAGGGCCGCCAAACCCAGGGGCCGCCACAACGAGGATCGGATCGGAATGATCAATGATACATCGTGGCACTGGCGGCCCCCTGGCAGGATTTGGCGGCCTCCGGCTCCGACCCCGGCTTCCAATACTTCTGGCAAATCGGACTGAAAATGCCGAGCCACCGTGCAAGATTTCTCAATACATCCTTTAACAAGCATCAGGCCCATGAATAAACACACTGCTAAATTTAATTGTCGTGAGCATGAACGCTGCCAACGCCGGGTTATTAAAAACGGACACAGGTTAAAGAGGTCAACCACATGTTGATTATGAGTCAGTTACAATAATCTAGCCGGCTTTGTCCTGTCAGGGGTGATTTAGCATGTGTTGAGATAGTTTGCCCTGTCCAACGAAATGATGAATCAACAAAAAACAAATGCCTATACTGATATTGTTTAACAAAGATTTTGCCACCAGAGCAAAGAATGTTTATCCAAGCTGGGGAGTGCTTATAAGTAGCCTTTTATTAAATTGTCTTGATCCAAAAAACACAGGGGTATATTTGTATTAGTCATATACATCTGAGAACAAAAGCAACACTTTTACATACACTAAATACAATACGGACAAAAAAGGGGGTAAATAGATTCTTTAAAAACAATTCAACAAACATACCAAAGTCAGTCGTATCACAATCATACCTTACCATTCATACGTGGAAAACATACAAAAACAAATACATACACGATTAAGTAAACAGATAAACAATCATGTAATGTATTAGGTCTGCTGCAATCTATACAATTTATATACACAATAATATTTACAAGTATAATTCCAAATTACTCAAAGAAATCAAGTATCAGCTTGAGATGTAAACAGCAATTTTTTATACGCCAGTAATGTGACACTGTATTCACACTAAAGGACAGAAACCTATCGAAGGAAAGCAGACACTGAGCATGGAACGGCCTACGCGTTTCAAATCCCAGGGTTTTTAGCCGGGATTTTCGTCAGGGCCAGGTCATTCTAAAAAAAGAAGAAGAGAAAAAAGAGAATTCTATCGTGTGGATCTATAAAACTATTGTAGTAGAATATCAAGAGCGCTCTTCAGCATAACCACCCAAGGAGCTTTCTGCTTACCACTATGGAAAATATCCAGGGAAGGAGTAAAACCTGTGTGATGAAAAGAACAACATGTAGAGGACTATATGAGTGAGTTGAAAAACACGCAACGAAAATGAGGTTTGCCATGTGTCAAAACAAAGTTTACCTTAGCGGTATCTTGTGTTGTTGCAAGTTCAAGTAGGGGGCCTGTAACAGAGCAACGTTCGTTTTAGTGTGGCATGATCGAAGACAGGGCTCATGAATCAAACCAAAAAAGGGGGTTGTAGAGTGCTTACCAGCCAGTTGTGGTCAAATGCGTCCTTGAACGAGGACAATGCGGGTACAGATTTAAATCAATTTCTTCCAAAAAAGCGGCCTCTATTTGAAAGGGAAAAACGAAGGGCTCGTTTATTCCATGTACCAGATTACTGTGGGCATATTTGACAAACAGCCTAGTCCTGTTCGGGCTTACCGGCATGAAGCTCCGTTGTTCTCAATCAATCGGCGTCCCCTGTAGCACTGCTCTCTCGCGCATGCGTGGAGAGTAGAGAAACTTTGCAAGGCTACTCAATATATGTAACGCAAGTGCGCATGCGTGGGACAAAGACAGGCCGAGAGGGCATTTCCTCGCGCATGCGTGGAGAGTAGGGAGACATTGCAGGTCTAATCAATATATAGCGCTATTGCGCGAAACAAAGGCAGGCCGGGGGGGCATTTCCTGGTGTAATATATATTGCGCATGTATAGCGTCCCATAGATTCATTGTGTGGTGTTATAACTCCCAAGTTATAGCTTATATATCTCTGAAATCTCATTAAGTCCTTTGACTGCTGTGTCAAACTTTACAATTAAGTGGGCTTCCCTTTTGGATAATTTCAGCTCCATGTCTCCTCCTCGTGCATCTTTTTCAACACGTGAGATCACAGTCCATTTAAGGTCACTGAGCAGATGTTTACAACGTTTCCAATGGTTAACTAACGAAAGTCACCAGTGCCTTGGTCTGCTATATTAAAACAAAAATGCTTTTTAAAGATGAAATATTTTCTTATAGTTCCAGTGAACTTTAACTTTCACACACACATGATTTTCTCAAAACAGGTGAATAAGTTCTTTTATCCACAGCCAGGGAGAAAAAATGTCAAAAGAGATCATTAGGTTAGAGTCTAGACAGCGCTTACACTGCCTCTTGCAGGCATATTAGTTTATTATATTAGGAACATAGAGGGGCTTGGGGCCTGCCCAATGCGTAACATTGGTTGGCTTTCCTTGTCACTCTCATTTTTAACTGCTTCTTATTTCTCTCCCAGCTTGCCAATCTTGTGTATGTCCTTCCCACGGAACATTGCCTTATTAGTTTCTTTGTTTGACTGACATTGCCGCTTCCACTGCTTGCTTTCGAAACACTACTTTTTTTTTCCTTTTCTGTGAAGCACTCTATTAACTGCTGTGTTTTGGAGCCATCTCTCGTATGTGTTTCTCCCTGCACTCTGTGTTGCTGTCTGTTGCCCAACTGCTTCTCCTCGCAGTCCTCCCTTCTGCTCTCACCAAAGTGCTTCTCCCCATTCTTTTCCCCACTCACATCCAGCGTGTTGCTTTCCCTCACCCCCTGTCTTGCTTTCACTCCCGCCTACACTCTCAGGGCCGGCTTTAGGCATGTGCAAAGTGTGCACCTGCACAGGGCCGCCAAACCCCAGGGGCCGCCACGAGGAATCGGATACATACATATTCGTGGCGGCCCCTGGCAGGGATTTGGCGGCCTCCCCGGCTTCCACTATTACTAACTTCCAAAGCCCTGAGGTGTTCCAGAGCTTTTCCACCTACACTAAGAATGTTTTTTATCTCAAAAGATGTTTTCTTGTTGGATGGCATGATTACACAAGATGATAGTCTTGAGAGGAGTGTTCTACTCTGTTTATCTGTGGAATTTAGCCAGCACATACAACAGATGTTTCACTTAGATGGCATTGTGGGAGATACCAATGCTTTCAAGGCACAATATCTTGCTACAAGTAGCTAGTGCATAATAGATCATGTCCAATGCCTTCCAGTGTTCATAGCGGCCGGCGCAATAGTATCGGGTGGTGTGTCTTTCAAATATTATACAGCAGCAGCTTAAAATGCGGGAGAGAAATCAATTATCGTATATGTGCAGTGTCTCTTCTAACAAAGTTGTCAAAGTTAAACTATGCCCAGAACGTTATAAAGGTACTAATTTTAAGATTGCTACATACTCCGCCCCGCCCGGACCCCCTCTTCCGGGGCCCCCTACCTACGCTCCCTGCACAGGGCCACCATGAGCCTAGAGCCGGCCCTGTCTTGATTTAGACCACACCCCTAATCGGATAGGCAACACCTCTTTAAGAAATTGGCCACTCCCCTTTTAGAGCACCACCAGTTTTTTTCCCCACTTAAAGCCCTGCTAATAACAATACTAAAGATAATAATAATATCAATAATAGTAAACTGTATGGATTGTATTTTCTTATTGCTTTTATGTATCAGTTGTTAAGTTTGGCATCATGAACGAAAAATATAAACCCACCTGCCTTTTTTCTACAGAGCCTGGGTCGACCAAATCTAAAATGAAAACACTCGTTCAGATCCTCTAAAAATGACTTAAAAGCTTTCCATGGGCTGAATCTAAGACAGTGTTACCATTTGATTGTCTTGGCTGGTAGGGGCAAAATGCTTTTTGTTATTTACCTGAAATTGTTTCTAGTGCATCACAATTTGGTTATTGTGATGAGCACCAGGAAGGGAGGCAGTGTTTAGAATACAGTTGCTGAGATGATCTGAGTATTATGGTAAAAAGAACCCTCCTTTTTGTCTGTACATGCCAGCAAAATGGGCATGTGTCTATATTATGTGACTCCTCTTAGGATTCTAGTAGTTTCTTGTGATTTCAGGGAGATGCTTGACCAATACATCAGACATTCATTAATTGCACTGCTTTAGTACGAAGGAACAGGACATTGTTATACTGAAAGAAAGCTACTTTTAATGAAAGAAGTGGTAAAGGTGATAATAAGTAATCTGGATTTTGTTATAGATGTGGGTTGTACTTGTTAATTCTAATAGTTGTCCAACCATAAACAAGAATTAGTCACATGACTAACATGTATCTCGAATTTAAGGTTTCACCATGTTTTGAACCATTTTTGGACATTGTCACTACTGCCACTAACCAAGAGCTTGTATGTACACTTCTGGCTGGGTACTCTACTATTGAAATCTGTCACTCGCAGGTGGAAGAATGATCTGGGCGCTAATTAGTGCCCTACCTGTAGTTTGATTCCTTAAACAGAGGAACCTGTCCTGTTCTTCTGGCCAGGGTATCTTGGTTCCCGCCGGAAGTGGACTTGGCCATTGTGTTTGAACCGGGGGGTGACTCGTATTCAACTGTGAAAGGGTCTTGAAAAGTGACACCTCTACCCCTGTTGTGTTTGCTGTGAACCGTTATCTGACCAATGTACGGTGCAAATTCTTATCCCATTCAACTTTCTGAATAGCGGGGGCGTGGCTTGCGTGCCAGCTGGTGAGGACGGCTTCTTCGTGAGCTCCGCGACGGACTCGACCCGCGGATGCCGTGAGAGCGCATTTTCCCGTTTTTCGAACGGTTGAGACGGCTCCAAGGTCGGCAGAAGGCTTCGTGACCCTGATTATGCTGCTGTGAGAGGATTTCCTTCTTTGGGGAGACTTTCATGTACAGCG
Source organism: Lissotriton helveticus (assembly GCF_964261635.1). Lineage (NCBI taxonomy): Eukaryota > Metazoa > Chordata > Amphibia > Caudata > Salamandridae > Lissotriton > Lissotriton helveticus. The sequence continues at coordinate 901,692,148 of NC_136070.1, read as the reverse complement.
GTAACTTTTCCCATTCCTGAGACGCGGGCGGCCGCCATTTTGGCCGCTGAGCCCGTGTCTGTGTTTTAGTCACCGCTTCGATTCCCCTGCAGTTTATTTGGCAATTAACCGTCGCACTGCCATTCTTTCTTGTCATTATTTCGCTTCAATGCATGTACTGTACCAAATTCTGCCCTTCATTCCGTTTTTAACGTCTAGAATGAATACTGTGACAGGAAGGGGTGCCGCCATTTTCGAAGTGCCGAATTCGAAGTGACAGTTTGTTTCTCCCTTGTCACATATGCAACAGTGTCTCAGCAATTGATGTTTTGGCCTTACTGCTTACTACCTTACATGTGCTGCTCCTTATAAGTGCTCCCTATGAAGATGGATACTCTTATTTTCAAGACCTAATGCGGCATTTCTCTAAAACTTTGCCTCACAGTTCGTAAACAACTTGTCATGAGTGCTGCGTTTCTTCCTTTCAGCCTCTATTGTCCAGTTTGTTCATTGTAGCCGCACCCATTGATATTTGACAACTTCTGAGTGAGGCCCTATCGACACTATTGTCACGTGCTGTTCTGTGCAGTGTCCTACTTATTTATCTAACCTTTGCCACGCCTTTTGGCTCCTTTTCACGTTATCACCATGGCCAATGACTCCAAATTGTCTCAAACTGGTACCAAACCTAAACGGCCTAAGAATGACCCGCCTTCTCCCATTAAGTCTTCCTCAAACCCTGTTTTGGACTCCATCCTTGAGGAGGTTCGAGGTCTCCAGCCGTTCATGATTGCCACTAATGAAAGGCTTAAACAGATTGAAGACCGCTGGGTTCTTATGGAGGGCAAAGTCTTAAATTTGGAGCAAAGGGTTAGCGACATTCAAGATGCCTCCACTAAAATCCCACTATTAGAGCAAGAGATCCACAAACTCAAGATGCACACGGAGGATTTGGAAAATCGTAATCGTAGAAACAACCTACGCGTTTATGGTATTCCGGAAAATGTGGAAGGTCCTGACATGGTGTCTTTCCTACGTAAATTTTTACAGGATCTTTTGGATCTCCAACCTACGTCACACCCCTTAACATTCAAAGGGCTCACCTCCTGGGCCGTATAAACTCTAACTCTAACAAACCTCGTGGTATTATCATGCTCTTTCTAGAATTCACGGAGTTAATGGCTGTCCTGAAAGCCGCGAGGCTTAAACGACGTCTTCAATGGTCTGGACATAACATCTTTATCTCACAGGATCTCTCGACTGCGACAAATGCCCGGTGAAAGGAATTCTTGAATCTACGGCCTCTTATGCGACAGCTAAACATTCAATATGGCATCCTACATCCTTGTTTTTGCAAGATCACTCACAATGGTCGGACCCGCTCATTTGATGATCCTCAAAAACTTCATGCCTACCTAGAGAGCATCTCTCCTTCAACTATGGACACTGCTAACTAATGTTATTTACTGTTACTTTTCATAGCATTCTTCCATGTAGCTCTTCTCATTCTCATTGTGGTTCTTTTCCTCTTCCTTTTGACTTCCCTTGATTCTTTTCTTTTGTCTTTTATTCATCTTCTGCTGATTTCGTTCTCACATTCTTTCCTCTTTTTCTATTTATGTCTTTTTTCTCGGTAGCTCGTGGGGATATGTCCCCTATCTGGTGTATCCTTGCTCCTGATGTTTTGGTTGTTCCTTTCCTCTCCGATCAGGCTTCTGTGCCTTGATCTGTTTACTCTTATCTCTCTTTTATCTGTTCTTTTTTCTACCTTTCCTCTTCTTTCTTTTTTCTTTTCTTCTTTCTGGGTTCTTTTCCTATTCTCCACTACTATATATTTTTCTCTTCCTATGCAGTCTCTTTCTCGATTCTTCTTCTTCATGGTGTATTTCGTCATCTTGACTAGATTTTACCTTTGTGCTATAAGTGTTTTGAGAGTTCCCTTCTCACGTATTTTTTGTCTTTGTTGTTTCCTTTTCTGTAGTGATTCCCTTGCCATGTGTTCACTCCATGTGTCGCCCGTCACCCCTTTCCTTAATGGTGTGTAATTTTGTCTCATGGAACGTGCGAGGTCTTAGTCACCCTGTCATGCGTCAAAAGGTATTGTCTCATTTATCCAAACTTAGGGGCTCATTAGGATCGCGGACGGACTTGAGTCCGTCCGCGACCCCAGAGTAGGAGGGAACGTCCGCATGGGCAGCGGCGTTCCCTCCGTGAAGATTAGGATGTGACCGCCAGGGTGGCGGTCACATCCTCTATCATTAACATTGCAGCGGGTGCAGCTTCAAGCTGCACCCGCCGCAATGTTAAAAATGCATACATTGCATTTGTATGCAGAAAGCGGCAGGCACCGCGCGGTGCCTGCCGATTTCTGCATACAAATGCAGGGGGGTACCATGGGTACCCCCCATGTGCACCCCCCACCCCCCTTCACCCAGGGGGCTCGCAACGGGCCCCCGAATTCAAATTCCGTATGCTTTTCCACAGCGGAAAAGCCGCCGTGGAAAAGCATCTCTTTTACACTATCCTAATATGGCTGGCGGTGTCTGATAGACACCGCCAGCCATGTTACAGCTTTTCTGCCGCGGTTGTAAGTCAACCGTGGCGGAAAAGCGGCGGACTGAAACCAGGACCCACCAGCCATCCTAATGTGGCGGTGGGTCTTTGGTGGGTCCGCTGAGGATTTTCCGCATACTCCGGGCCGGCGGTGGCTTCCGCCGGCCCGGAGGATGCGGAAAATCCTCCATCCTAATGAGCCCCTTAATTCTCAAGTTGTTTATAGTTCTGATGTTGAATCACTCAAGTTAAAGAGACAGTGGGTGGATCAAGTTGTATTTTCTCCTGCTGTTCTTAAAAAAGGGGGGTTTGCTATTTTATTTCACAAAGCTTTAAATGTACAGATTATTTCCTCTCAACATGATGATGAAGGACGTTGGGCAATGGCCAAGGTAATTATCCAAAATAAGACACTGATTCTGCTAAATATTTATGGTCCGGTACGTCCTGACCCTAAGTTTTGGAATGCTATTAAAGCCCTGATTTCATCCATTGATTGCCCCGATTTTGTTATTGCAGGTGATTTTAACCAATGGTTAGACCCCTTCTCTGATAGATTATCCTCCATTAAATTTCAACCTGACAAATCTCATAAGAGCTTTCAATCTGCCATTGCCTCACGTCCTTTGTATGATTCATGGAAACTGTGTAACCCTGATGTGCTGGAATATACTTTTTTCTCTAATGTTCATCACACCCGCTCCAGGATTGATTACATTATGGTTAGTAAATCTTTACTCCCTTCCATTCAAAAATCTGCAATAGGCTCCATATTTATTTCTGACCATGCCCCTGTTTATACTACACTTGACCTCTCCCTTATCTCCTCTAAATTTAGTCATTGGAAATTTAACTCCTTTCTTTTATCTGACTCAGTTTGTTTGAAAGAAAGTGCTGAGTTTTTCAACTAATTCTTTTCCTTCAATAATCCTTCTGACACTTCCATTCCAAATAATTGGGATGCTTTTAAGGCTGCTTTCCGAGCGTTTACCATATCCTATGTTGCTAAGAAAAAGAAACTTAATAGGAAAAAATATGAGGACCAACTTCGGAAAATCAAAAACCTTGAACATTTGTATTTTTCCTCTAAATCCTCCTCTACCCTTCAAGATTTAATATTAGCCAAAACAGAGCTCAAAAAGATTATCACTAATGAGGCTTGTAACACTCATTAAAATCAAATCCAAATTCCATGGTGGCCGAAATAAGGCGGGGAAAATGTTTGCGAACTATTTGAAAATTAAATCTGAACGCAAAAATGTAGGCCCAATTTTTAATGATTCTCTAAATAAATTAGTTTCGGCAGATGAAGACATCGCTGAAGTATTCCATACCTATTATCACTCCTTATACACCGATGACACGCACCCATCTTATGTAAACTTATCATCCTTTTTTGAGGGCCTTCCATCTCCCCCGTCCCTACCAGATGAATTTTCTCTCCTGGAAGAAGAAATTACTCTTCAGGAGGTAACTCGGGCCATTAACTCACTCAAACGATCAAAGGCACCTGGTCCGGATGGCCTACCTGTAGAATTTTATTCCTCGTTCCATACCTTTTTTGCTCCAAAACTCCTACAACTCTTCAATTCCTTTATTTCAGATGCGAACGCTTCTGGGTCCTTTTTGGATGCAGTAATTATCATAATCCCGAAACCTGATAAAGATCACTCTCATTGTAAAAATTATCCCCCTGTATCTCTAATTAATTACGACTGCAAAATTTTTGCTAAAAGTCTTGCTTCACGCCTTGATTCCCTTATCCCCCGTCTAATCAAAATGGATCAGGTGGGCTTTGTGAAAGGTAGACTTGCTGCGGACAATGCTCGTATGTTCTCCAATGTCATTGCCCACAGTAAACATCTTAAAGTCCCTTTAGCAGCACTCTCCTTAGATGCTGAAAAAGGTTTTGATCGTATTAACTGGCAGTTCCTGTTTAGTACCCTACAATGGTTTGGCTTTGTTCCCTCTTTTATCTCAATGGTCAAACTCCTATATTCATCTCCCCGTGCCAGTATTTTTGCTAACAACCAATTTTCCTAGTCTTTCTCCTTATCTAGAGGCACTCGTCAAGGATGTCCCCTCTCTCCCCTATTATTTATTCTATGTCTCGAACCCTTTTTAGAAAGGATTCGTTCTAATCCTAAGATGACTGGTTTTACATTGTCCTCTACTGAAACTAAATTGTCTGCATATGCGGATGATGTGCTAGTATATATGTCGAATCCTGAATCCTCCCTTCCACCTTTTATGGATGAGGTCCAGTTATATTCCTCTATATCAGGATATAAATTGAATCTATCCAAAACGGAAGTCCTCCCACCCAATTCGCTCTGTTATCAATACATGTTTAATAATACTGATTTTGGTTGATGTCCCTCTAAAATTAAGTACCTTGATATTTGGTTTGCACCCTCCTTGAGAGACACCCTTAAATTTACTTTTGATTCTCTCATAAAGAAAATCAAATCCCTTCTTCAAATCTGGTCCCCATTATTTCTTTCTTGGTGGGGCAGACTGGATACGATTAAAATGATGATTACCCCCCATGTTTTATATACTGTTTCTATGCTCCCTTTCAAAATTCCCTTTTCATATTTCTCCCGCATAAACGCTATTTGTTCTAAATTTTTATGGAATGACAAGCATCCTCGAATAGCATTGCATAAGCTGATTCGCCCTAAATCTGAAGGTGGAGTTCGATTTCCCAATTTTAAAACTTATCACTCCGCTTTCTTGATTAAACAATCCTTTTCTTTGGCCTATGATTTTATTGATACTCCTGTACCTACCTGGATTCTCCTAGAACACTCTCTTCTGAAAGATTTTTCCTTTCAACATATTGTTTTTATGTCAAACTGTTCTTTTTTAACCAAATTCCCTATCTTAAAATACTCCCAATCAGTGTTGCATAATGTCTTCTCTTCTAACCTATCCCCTTTACAATGTTTTTTATTATCTGTTGTATGGTATAACAAATTTCTTCGATATAAAGGCAAATCGTTTTATTTTAAACACTGGAAAGAAAAGAATATTTTATTTGTTCATCAGTTTTTTGATAATGACTCTATCATTACGTTTCCGAAATTGCAAAATTTATTTAACTTGCCTCCATCTTATGTTAATGAATATACCATTATTACGTCTGGTATTCAGTCACACATAGCTTCCCTCTCACTGCCTGATGTTTTACCCTCTTTTGTTCCTACCTCTTCACTTTATCCTTTATTCTCTAATCAACAACCTAAGGCTGCCCTTGTTTATACATTGTTAATGTCCACTGTTACAAATCGTCCTAAATCAATTGTTGAGACTGCATGGGAAAATGACCTTGATATTTCTTTTTCTGTCTTGTTGTGGGATCGTATATGGTCCAAACTGTTTAAAGTATCTCCTGCTGCTCGTATTACCCAATCTTTATTCTTCATATATCATAGAGTCCTTATTACCCCTGTTAGTAATCATAAGTTTTCCCAAACATCTTCTTTACTATGTTGGTCATGTTCTAAAGAAACTGGGACACTTAAACACCTACTATACGAATGTCTCCCTGTTTTATCATTTTGGAAGAAAGTTTGGAAGATATGTATGCAAATATTTTGTTGTTCTGCTCCGTTATCTTTACAGACTATTTTCTTAGGATTGTTGTCGTCTGAAGTTGATATTATCTCTTCTTCTGCAAGATTGTTGGACTTGTTTATTTCTCTTGCATTTAAAGTTATTTTATTATGTTGGAAAGATAATTCTACAATCTCAGTTCACACTTGGTGGAATTTTGTTTGCGATGAACATAGGATTGCTATCGCTTCATCCCTTTCTGTCCCCCTGAAAATTAATTCCGATCTCCTTTGGCTCCCTTTTACCTCTTATCTTTCTTCCAACTCTCTTCCTCAAATGACTCTTAGTTCTCCCACTTACTTTTACCTTCCCCTCTCTTCCTTCTCCCTTTCTCTCTTCTGTCTTTTCTTTCTTTTCCTTTGTGCTTCTCGTCTCTTTTCTATTCCACATGTATCTCCCTTTTTCCTTTTTCCTTCTCCCTATATCCTTTTTATTATTTGTTTATTGCTCATTGTATATGCTTTGTAATCCTTCTTAATATGTTTATTTTTCCACTAATTTATGACATATGTATTGTATTTTAATTCAAAATGCTAATAAAACTTTCTTAAACAAAAAAAACAAAAAACTTTCTGAATAGCAAAACTGTGTATAACTTTGCTAACCAGGGACTGTTTATGGTCTGGAATCTGTTGTCTGAAACATTATGTACATTTTGCACTGCTTGATATTACACTGATTGCCTCTTTGCACCTAGAGTTTCTTGCACTATAGCAAACTTAGGGGCCGATTAGGATGGCGTACGGACTTGCGTCCGTCCGCCATCCCAGAGGTGGAGGGACCGTCCGCATGGGCTGCGGCGGTCCCTCCGTGCAAATTAGGATGTGACCGCCACCCTGGCGGTCACATCCTGGATATTTAACATTGCGGCGGGTGCTGCTTCAAGCAGCACCCGCCGCAATGTTAAAAGTGCATGTTTAACATTTACATGCACAAAGCGTCAGGCACCGCGCGGTGCCTGCCGCTTTGTGCATGTAAATACTGGGGGGTACCATAGGTACCCCCCATGTGCACCCCCCACCCGCCTACACCCTGGGGGCCCGCAACGGGCCCCCAAATTCAAAAGTACACATGCTTTTCCACGGCGGAAAAACCGCAGCGGAAAAGCATGTTTACAAATGCATACTAATTTGGCTGGTGGTGTCTGATAGACACTGCCAGCCAAATGAGAGCTTTTCCGCCGCGGTTGTAATCCGACCGCGGCGGAAAAGCAGCAGACAGAAACCAAGACCCACCAGCCATCGTAATGCGGCGGTGGGTCTTTAGTGACTCCGCAGAGGATTTTCCGCCTCCTCCGGGCCGGAGGTGGCTTCCGCCGGCCCGGAGGAGGCGGAAAATCCTCCATCCTAATCGGCCCCTAAATTAGTTATGATGATTTGCACTCCCTGGCATTGCATCAACTAATCTTTATATTATAGTACATTGATGACTTTGTACGGTCTTTGGACTGGTGAGGCGGATTCACAATGCAATGCAAACTTTTTTATTGATCTTTTCTCTCTGAAGGAGAGCTGTGTCTTTTAACTTGTTTTTAATGTTTTAATATTTTTAAATGTGATGAGCGGTCTTTTATTTCTTGTGTGCTTTGTTGGTTATAATAACCGAATAAAGTACTTTGGACGAGAACAAGAATTGTAATAAGTCTCACAATTTAGGTAATTATGCTAAGATAAGTAACTCTTTTAATCGACCTGAACAACTCAGCAGTGTTCAGGAATGTGCTGATGATTTGGAAAAATGATTCAATAACGTGCTTGTTATTTATATGGGGAATTGGAACAGTAAGTCCATTTGTTGATTAACAATGGGAAAATTAAATGTATTGCTAGCATGGATTCAGGTTCTCATATTACTATTATTTTAGGCAAGACACTTTCACTAAAATGTATGTAGAAATTAAAGGTAACAATCTCTTTGGGTGGAAAAAATCAAGGCAAATTAAAAATCATTCTTTGTACCTCTACGTCTCCTCCTGTTATGGTGGTTGATGTCATTTGTGGCTAGGTGAGGGGTATGTATAATCCATGTTAGGACTTGTAGACTAATTTGATTGGATTGCTGAAAGAAATCCAAGTATAGGATTACTTTGAAGGAAAATGCTGATCATATGTCTTCAGGATCACAGTGTTCTGTTATGTGTGAGACAGGATTTGGAAACACATCTTTTCAAAGCAGTCTTGTGATTGGGTTTTTTAAAGTAAATTCTTCAGATGGTTCAGTCCTGTTGTGTTAGCAATAGAAATCAAGTGAGTTACGGTTGTGTGCTGATTTAAAGTTATTGAATAAGTTCATTTTGAATGACTCTCATCCTTTACCAACAATTTGAGAAATCTTAGCACAGCTGGGTGAATCTAAGTTGTTTTCATCTATAAAAGTGACAACAGCATATCAACAAATTAAAATGGCTTAACTTTTGTTCCAATATTAGGTGTGTTTAGATTTCCTGCAGATTCCATTCGAGCTTGCATCCGTGTTTGCAACGTTTCAGAAAAAGATTTATAAGTTAATTGAAGAGGTCAGAGGCATCTTAGCCTTCTAGAATTACATTTTCATCCATAAGAAGAAAATTAATTAGGCTGCATACCAAGATTTATAAATTGGTTCAAGTTCAATAATGTATAGATAATGGTCTTAAAAAAAAAAATACATGTATTTCACATAAAAATTTTGACCCCAACCCTACCGCCCCACCCCCAACCCTTCCAAGGTCCAAGCGCAGCCTGTTCACAGGACCCTACAGGGTCGGCTATGAATAGCAGGACTAAACTATGCATGTATTACTTTATATCCATTCTAATACTCATACCCAAGAATGCAACATCAACTCATCTAAAGGGTCTTAAGTCTACAATCATTGCATTGCTTACTCAAACTTCTTTTTTAAAAGTTTGCTAAGGCACATGCAACATCTAAAAATGTCATATTAAAAAAAGTGAAAGTGCTTCAGTACGATGAATTATATTATATTTTATAAAAATCGATTTAAAAATCTGAAAATTAACCCAATATAAAGAAAGACAGTCTAATAAAAAATTAACATTAACATTTTTCAACCTTAATCCACACGTGCAGTTATTCTCAGCATCCGAAAGCGCATAAAATTTCTCGAGCCTAAGGTGCCGAACTTTCAAATCAACCCGAAATTTTATTAATAGGTGCAGCTGGTCTTCGGGGATAGCAGATATGTATGGGAACAGCCTCTGGTTATCCCAGGATTCCATCGTATAATTTGCTGAGGATTTATTTCTTACATACACTACATTAGACAACGTTGACACTCTTCTACAGGCCTCTTTTAATTCACCGTTGAAAGGTGTGAGGCCTAAGTCATCTTAAATTTCTCAATTTTTAAGGTCAGAGTGATTGTTTTCTAATTTGTTCCTGACCTGCTCCGCCCATTTTGGTTCAGTCCTTTTAATTTCATTTGCACAGAGAACTGATACCTTTTGAACCTCCGAGGACCTGAGTTTGTCCCAGAATCCCAGGGTTGATTTGTAGGCCAGTAAATTCCAAGCCTGCAGATCCCCCTCAAGTCTTATTGCCCGGCCCATCACACCTTTTGAAAGATCTATCAGTTTTTTCAAACATTTACCCATACACTTCTCCCAGCTTGCCTCCATGCTTAGGGTCAATAGCTCGGCCCCATATAGGCATTGTTAGGGGACCATCTTGTTATAGGTTGTTAGATGTGGGGGTCCAAGATGGTCCACCAAAGATGTTCTTAAAACGTACTAGGCCTTCTATAGTTGAAGCTGCCCTTGCCTCCACAATATCTTTATGTAGGGCCCAGTTCAACTTTTTAGTGAACATCATTCTTAAAAATTTGTAAGTGGATACCACCTCTACCATCCTATTGCCCAAATGCTACTTATACGGTTTCAAGTTATTGCCAAAGGACATTTTCTATTTTCCAGGTTAACCCTGAGTTCATTGTCCTCACAATAGTTATTAAATATATTTAATATCCTCTGTAGGCCTACTTAGGCCAAATCTAAAATAGCCAGGTTGTCTGCGTAGAGGAGGCACTATATGTGCCTGCCCCCAATATTCGGCGAGAAAGAATTGGTGGAAGAAGGCACTCTAAGGAGATCTGCAAGGAACAAAGAAAGCAACGCAGGGGCTAGAACAGAGCCCTGCCTCAGCCCATTTTCTAAGGGTATTCTTTTCGATAAGGCCCCATTGAAGTCAAGTTCAACTTGGGTCCAATTCTGTGAGTGTAGCTCTTGCAGTATTGCTAGTAGGCTAGTGGGAATTGCCCTTTTATCCCACAGTATACTCCAATCCAAAGGATCAAAGGCCGAGCTAAAGTTGATTAAATAAAACAAATGCCCTGTTGTTTCCATCACTTTTTGCCCCAGGGCCCACAAGCTGAAACAGTGATCAACTGTTGAATGCTCTTGCCTGAAGCATACTTGTTCCATTGGGACAATATAATTGCACTCAATCCAGTTCTTAAGGAGGCAAGATGGCAGCCGTGAGTACGAACATGCGAGCTTGAGCTCCCGGAACTTCCCCCCCTGCTCCGCTTACCACGCTATGGGAGCAACAATGACCAGTTTGGGTTTATATAAGCAAAAACAGATGCGAGTAGTATTACAGGAATTATATGCTAGTCACACTGAAGCAGAAGAAAAACTTAAGCAGGGCATACAAGCTGGTCAGGAGATTACCGCTCTGCAAACAGAAGTAGCCCGGGGCAAGGCCAAAATAAATCTGTACTTGAGTAAAGAAGATAGCCAAGAAATACTCTATTAATAGGAAACTAAACTATGAATATGGGGAGGCAACCGGGCGGTGTTTGGCACAGATGCTGAGATCCAAAGAGGCGGCTCAGAGGATCAGCTCAGTGGTAGACTCTAGGGGCAATCTTATAGAAACTGACGTTGTGATTTTAAATGTGTTTCACGATTTTTATGAGGTACTGTATACTGGGGAGGGTTATGACTCACAGGCTGGGGAATCCCTCCTACAGAACCTCAATTGTAAAAACTTGGATTCGCAAGATGCAGAATTGCTAGAGGCCCCAATCACTATTGAGGAGTTGGAAAGAGCTATCAATAGCTTAGCCTCGGGCAAAGCAGAAGGGCCCGACAAACTTCCACTTGCAGTATATAGAACTTTTTTCAGAGTATTAAAAACCGACATGCTTGTCACCTTTCAACAGGCCCAGGCAGGAGCTGCGCCTCTAACATGGGATGAGGCTAGCATTATAGTTTTACAAAAAAAAGATAAACCCGCTGAGCAACCAGGCTCATACAGTCCCATATCGCTTTTTAAATTCAGATGGTAAAATTTATGCCAAAATTCTAGCGACCCGGTTGGCTGAAGTAATAAACCCATTGGTATCAATCCAACAGCACGGTTTCATCCCCAAAAGGGGGACAACTAATCATTTCAATAAGGTTGTAACCCTGTTAGATATAGCTAGTACCACGGGGAGTGAATTCAGTTTGATTTTACTAGACGCTGAAAAAGCATTCGACCGGGTCGCTTGAAAATTTTTATGGGCTCTACTACGCTGCATAGGTTTTAAACAAAGCTTTTTCACTGCCATACAAGTCTTATATTGCCGTCCAACAGCTAAAACTTGCATTATGGGCCTTGAATCAAGCCCAGTACACATCACACAGGGAACAAGGAAGGGACGTCCCTGCTCTCCTTTGTTGTTCTCATTGTATATAGATCTGTTTTTAAGAATATTAGAACAAAGCGCAGGGATAGAGTCGGTAATTTGAAGGCAAGAGCATTATCGTGTGTTTGCGTACGCAGATGATGTGGCAGTGGTAACGCCGAATCCCATTAAAGCTATGCCAGAAATAGAGCAATTGGCGGTAGAGTTAGGAGCCGCTTCAGGATACAAACTCAATGTGGCAAAGACACAAATTTTATGTTCTAACATAGTTGCATTTGACGACCAGCGGGTTCTGAGTGAGGTATCATATCTGGGGGTCATGTTGAGGACATGTTTAAAATCACTGGTGGAGGGTAATTGGCGTAATATTTTAAATTATGTGCGGAAGCAGTTGGACCCGTGTAAATGCCTACACCTTTCACTCGTGGGACGATGCAATGTTCTTAAAATGTTGATAATACCTTAAATGTTATCTTTGTTTAGATCTGTACCATTGGAAATTCCTCGGGCTCAACTTATAGTATTACAGTCAATCTGTGCAAGATTTCTGTGGGCTCATGGTGAGCCCCGTAGAGCTATGCGCTATATGACCCTCCCTCGGGAGAAAGGAGGCTGGGGTGTGCCTGATTTTACTTTATGTTACTTTGTATGTATTCTGCAGCACATGAATATATTATTAACAGGGGCAAAACCAATTAGCGCTGCCGAAGCCCCATCGATATATCAAATGTTACTGGGCAGTGATGCAAAAAATCGGCTGTTGGTTTTCTTGTAGTAGCTTGGCTCCAAGTTAACAAAGTTTAAGGTTTTAAATACCGCTTATAAGGTGTGGAAAGCTGTGTGAAAGTATTATAGATTAGAGAGGGTATCTCATTACACCCCGCTTACAGCCACGACACTCCTCCCACCAATATTTTGGGACAGGATCATAGATAGATGGCGGACTAAAGGGATTCAACATATTGGTGATTTTTATATGTTAATGAGGGGTTGATGTCCTTTGAAATGTTAAGTGATAAATATCACCTTTCCAGGCTTGAATTTTTTTAATATATGCAAGTTCGCAATTATTTATGTAAACATCACTGAAATAATAAAGTAAATCCTGTTATTGGAGCCGTGAGCAAAAACACACGCATTGGTACACAGTACAATTTACTGTTAGACACCAAGGGCAGCGATTTAGAGGTGCACAATACAAAATGAGACAATAGGCTAGGGTGCCTCGGTACTCGGGTAGAAGTATCCATTGAATTGGTGGGGAGACTGTTAATATCTGCTAAACTCCGGGCACAAAACTACAAGACCGTGTTTAACCTTTATTATACCACAACCAGGCTGTCTAAATGGGGTGGGGCAAATGATGGAAAATGTTTTTGTTGTAGAACAGAGGACACCGACATTGTACACATCTTTTTTACATGTAGGCCCTTAAGCAACTTTCTCGGGCATATAGAGAAATTTTTAGCGGAAATCTTGGGGGGTTCAGTTAGACTGTCAGCTGCTCATGTATTGTTGGGGGTAGCTGAGAGAGAGGGATCTGATCAATTGGCTTATAAATATCGGTATCTGATTTTTCTAGCTACAGCTGTGGCCAGGTTATGTATTGCCTCAATGTGGCTTCAGAAGGATGCACCAACTTTTGAATTATGGAGGGCTAGATTTTTATCCATGTTTAACATAGAATATAGTTTATATGTATTGAAAGGTATTCGGAAAAATAAATTAGGCATGGAGATCTGGGGGCCGGTGGTGTCCTATATGGATGAATGAGATGGTAGGCTGGGGATACATCTTCATGGTCCTATGCACACGCACTTTAAGGAACTCTCATGTATCTAGATCAATAATGTAAATGTATGTATCGCAAACTGCTTTTTAAGTCTGTGTACTGTTTTAAACCATTGAACAATCTTTGTCTTAATGTATTCTAATGTATTGTAAATATCATGGATTAAATAAAAAAAATTAAATAAATTAAAAAAAAGTTCTTAAGTGAGATGAGAATTACCTTAAAGTAAAACATTTCACCAATATCAAGCAGGCTTATCAAGCAAAAATTGCCCGGGACAACCGTCTCCCTTTTTTTATACATAGGTTTGATTATTGCACCCTTCCAGCTTGGCGGAAATATACCTGACTTTGTTATAGATACAAAGACCTTAGAGAAGAAAGTTGCCCACCACAGAGTTAGGCCTTATTAGAATTGCAGGAAGGTTATCTGGCCCAGCTGCCTTGGTTAGTTTTAGGGAGGATATCAGTTTTACCATAAATTGTACAGAAAATAAATCCAATGACTCCTCCCTTAATTTATGCCGAATGCCTCCCGCGGTTACCTCTCTGGCCTTATAAATCCTACTTAAATAGGTGACCCAAGTATTTTATGGGACTGTGCACTTTAATGGTGAGTTTGACTTACAAAACCCTCTCTGACCTAGCTTCCAAAATGCATTCATATCCTTATCCTGGTGGGTGCTAATCATAAGGTCCCAATTTGACTGGTACCAATCCTGCTTCTTAGCACAAATCAAGGCCTCATACTCCTTTTTATGCAGTTGTAACCCTCTCTTTCAGTAGGAGCCTCCAACGAGCGCCTCACCCCTCCCACTTTCCTCAACCTCTTTCTAGCGATTAGGCACTCTTTCTCGAACCAGGAATGTTTTGAGGGCCTACTAAGCTTATTTATAAACCTTTCACTCTTTTATCCCTCCACTATCCTTTTCAATCAAAAATAACAGACTAACATGTTCACTTCTCAAATTCCATATTCAACTATACTAATTCACCACTAATCCTTTATGGGTTCCTGGAGTGGCGTGCTACTCAACAGAAAAGCGCTTCAACACCAATCAGGGGTAACAAGTGCTAAATAAATGCAAACCTTTCTTTCCCTTTTATCCCTCCGGTATCCTTCTCACTCCAAATACCTGACTAATATCCACCACTGAAATTACTTCATATTTCACCATATTAATTCACTACTAATCCTTTATGGGCTTCCTGAATAGCTTAAAATGTACTTGCATGTTTCACTATTCTAATTCAACACTAATCCTCTATGGGTCCCGGAGTAGCGTGCTACTCGCTGAAAAAGCGATTTGATGACTTGTCAGGGGTAGTAAGCGCTATATAAATGCAATTACAATACAATAGTTGCACACTGCAATTATGGGGGTCAAAAGTTGGACTATGTCTCCTAAGATTTCAGCATACCATTCCAAAACTTTGGGTCCTTGTTCCCCACAAATCAATGGGCACTTGGAATCGACATGTTTCTGCCAAACTCTATAGCTCTCTAGGGGTCTTTGGCATTCCTCAGGATATAGATCCAGTTTTACTAGCCTCCAAAAATTCTCTATAAGTGAGGTGTACGTCATTCCGTGTCTCTTTTTCAGACTATGTATAGCGCAATCATGTTTGTGCACACTTACTGGCTATCCATGCGACAGTAGGCTGTGTCCTCCGGGTTCAGAACTCGCAGTATCATTAGGCGTGTAGGTAAGTACGCTACCACTCTGGACCTGCTTATATTTCGGTTACTTGTTTAGTTTTTGGGTTATCTGCCTATATATCTAAAGTCTGTTTTTTATCAACATTCCATATTGGATTTTAAAAGTTCTAGTACCTTTGAGCGCCTAGAGTGCTTGCATAATTGACAGTACTGTGCTGTTGCCCGCCACAGGAGCTGTGTCTCATTGAGACACATAGGTAAGTTGCCCGTTTTTTAGGGCATAAAACAACAGGTTAAATAACAAAGTGACCTGCAACTACATGCTTTTATTGTATTATATATATACTCACTGTGGTTTTTATTTGATCCCTGGGGCCACGTGAACCTCCTTACAGCTCTATATATTGGAGCTTTAGATAAGAGTAGTTAGTTTGTATACGAGACATTCGGTTGTACATAGACCATTTCAGTAATTGAGCTTTTTTCATTAGTCCATTCTAATGACCTTTTCAAATTCAACTACATTTTGTTGGGCTACTGATTTTTAAGATCCCTGGACCGATGGACACGACCCATACCCTGGCTTCAATTTTCCAGAACTTTAGGTATGTAGCCATACTAGGGATGATTATACCTCAGGTTAGACATACTCCATGCATTTGCTACATGATCATCTTTTCGCCTTAGATTTTACTTTGAACGAGTGACCTACATTGCAACCAAGAGAGTTTGAGGACTCCTTACCAATGAGCCATCCATTATTTGTGTCCGATAATGTGGCTTACCAGACATTTTGCTCAGTGAGACAGCATGATTTTTGGACACATTCTGCTTCTACCTCTAGACACACATCAATCGGTGAGATAGCATGACTCCCTCTTGATTCTCTAGGCTTCGCTAGTGCCCTTATCTTGTAATAGTATTTGGTGTACTTATTTTTTATTTTTCCCTGTTCTCCACACCACTGGTTTTGAACTTGTGTTTAGCACCCTGCAGTCGTATAACAAGTTAGAATGCATCCCCTGCAGATGGCTTTCTGCCACTGAACATATTACAACTCTGCTCACCCTGCTTTCCTCAGTCAAAAGCGGATCTCCTAGTCATCCAGCACCTTTTAACATCCTGAAACAAGCAGCAGCCACTCTAGCTCCCAATTTAACAGATCTGATTAACGCCTCACTTATTTCAGGAACAGTCCCCACTAGCTGTAAAAGGGCCATGGTTAAGGCCCTACTTAAGAAGCCCAACCTAGACCAAACTGAGCTAGACAACTTTCGTCCTATATCTCTTCTGCCAAGAATAAGCAAAGTAGCAGAGAAATATGTTAATCATATCCTCTCGGGCTTCCTCGAAACACATAATTTGCTTCATCCATCCCAAACCGGGTTTCGACCTCGCCAGAGCACCGAGACTGCTCTTTTAGCAGTGGTTGAAGAAAGCAGAAAAATTCTGGACTCATGAGTATCAACAGCTATTATCCTCCTGGACCTTAGTGCAGCGTTCGATACGGTCAGCCATAAGACCTTGATATACCGTCTGAGTAACATAGGAGTGAAAGGGATTGTACTTCAATGGCTTCGCTCCTTTTTGGAAGGAAGATCCTTTCAGGTTTCTGAGGATAATATCCTTTCGAAACCCACTCCTTTGACAAGTGGGGTCCCCCAGGGCTCCTCTCTTAGTCCTACCCTTTTTAATGTTTATATGTCCCCCCTTGCAGCTATTGTCGCCCCTTCCGGAATCCGCATAGTGACATACGCCGATGACACTCAATTGGTGGTCGCACTTAAACAAGCGGATAATAATTTGAACGGTCTGTACACCTGACTTGAAAATATATCACACTGGATGAACTTGTCCCAGCTTAAGCTCAATGGTGATAAAACAGAGATCATGATACTGGGAAACCCCCTCAGCTTCAATCCCAGTCTCATGTGGCCACCCTGTATGGGTCCCCAGCTCCTAAGACCGAGATTAAGAGTCTGGGTATTTGGGTGGACCAGGATCTGAATTTCAGGACGCAAGCCAGAAGAACCACTGCAACTTGTTTTGGACTTCTTAAAATGGCACGTAAATTCCTTCCTCTTCTCCCTCCCCTGGCCAAAAAAGTTATGATTCAATCTCTTATACTCTCGAGGCTGGACTACGGGAACGCACTGTACCTAGGTGCCCCCGCCTCAGTCATTTCTAAACTCCAAGTAGTCCAAAACAGTGCGGCAAGACTGCTGTCAGGACTACCGAACAGACAGTCTGCAAAACCTTCAATACGGTCCCTGCACTGGCTCCCAGTTCAAGAACGAATCAAATTCAAGGCCCTGTGCATCACCCATAAAACTTTGCAAGGGTCCGGCCCCGCTAGTAACTCTGCCTTGATTCGCCCCTACAAAGCCAAGAGGGAACTCCGTTCAGATGAACTGTGTTTGGCAGACATCCCCAGAATAAAAAAAACTAGATGTGGGGGATGGCTCTTTTCCTATAATGCCGCCAAACTCTGGAACTCGCTTCCATTATACCTACGTACTATCCCTAGCCACCAGCTCTTCTGAAAACAACCTAAGACTTTTCTGTACCTCTGATCCTCTGCTCCCTTCCGTGTTGGTTTTAGCACTGGGACGCTTCCGGGTAGCCATGCGCTCTATAAATGTCTTTTCATTCATGTCTTTTCATTCATTTGATTCATTCATTCACATACAGACAGCGCACTGAAGAAGGATATGTTCATCTTCAAGTTACTCCCTAAACGCGCATCGGCCCATTTCTGTTTATTAATGCACTAATGTTGTATTTGAACATTTGATCAATTCAAACACAAGTATAGAATGAATTATTCTTGTTTGTTACTTTTGTGAATGTCTTTTTTTGCTTTGTATGTTTATTGTTCACTTGCTTCTGTATTGTCTTAGTCTTAATATGCTTTGTGAGTTCTGTTATTTGCACTGTGTTACACTTTATGTTTTGTTGGAAAATGTTTATTTATAGTGTTGTGGGTGCTCTCCAATTAAATAAATGAAAATATTGTGGTATATGTTCCTGTTTTTTTATGTGTAATGAATATTCATATATAAAAGGGGAAAAAAGTATTTATTTAATATATTTTTCTAGTTTTGATAAATAAACTTTAAAAATCATTGGTCTGGACGGACTGCAATTTACTAAATGATATTGTTTTGGAGAAGGCTTGTTGTTTACCTTGTTATTTCCCTGCTTTCTTCTCCAAACCCATCCAGAATAGTCAGGGACCCTCTTTGTTTTTTTCATTATGGCCTTATGCTGCCCAGCAGAAGAGAGGGGCTTAGAGCAGGCTACAGTCACTTGCAGCACAGGGGGGTCGCCGGTAGCACATCTCTGCTCCCTCACACAATGCAGGCCGCACTGTCGTGGCTCGGCACCTTCCTAGTAGGCTCTTGCCATGCCCTCTTGACGTCTGGGTCAAGGCATGTAATATCTATCATACACACCCGGTAGGGCACTGCAATGATGACTGCACACTCTCAATTTCTTCCTGAAAAAGGAGAAATGTAAAATGCTCACACTCGCTCAAGTCCTGTCTGCCCTGGACCCATGAGACTGGATGGTAGCATTGGACTTGCAGGACTTACTTCCATTTTCCCGTCCTGTCTGCCCACAGCTGTTATCTGCAGTTCATGGCACGTCACAAGCACTTTCAGTTCACTGTAATCCCCTTTGGCCTTACCAGCACCTCTCGAGCGCTTATCAAGGTGATGGCAGTGGTTGAAGCTCATCTGCAGAGATCAGGGGTGCCAGTGTTCCTCTATCTTGATGACTGGCTGTTGAAGGCGGGGTCATCCCAGCCAGTTGTTTCTCACATCCAGACTAGGGCAGACCTCCTGCACTTGCTGGGGTTAACTATTAATGTACTGAAGTCACACCTGACCCCTTATCACATGCTCCCTTTAATCTGAGCTGTTCTAGAAACAGTGCAGTTTTGGGTTTATCCTCCTGAACTGCAAGTGCAGGATATTCAGGGTATGATATTGATGTTTCAGCCTCTGTTCTGGGTTTCAGTGAGGATGACTCTGAGGCTACTGAGCATCATGGCCTCCTGCATGTGACACATGCCAGCTGATATATGTGGGCTCTCCAGTGGGACCTGAAGTTCCAGTGGGCACAGCATCAGGAGAATCTCTTCAGCATGGTCTAGATCTCAGAGGGAACTGCAAAAGATCTATGGTGGGGGTTAACAAACCATGATTGGGTCAGCAGCAGACCTCTCTCCCTTCCCCAACCAGAGCGGACTGTGGAGACAGATGTGAAACTCCTGGGATGGGGAGGCCATCTGGGAGAGGTGGAGATCAGAGGACTCTGATCCCCAGCGGAATCCAGACTACACATCAAACTGTTGGAGCATCTAGTGATACTGGTGGGATTCAAAGCCTTTCTACCCTCCATCAAGGGAAGGCTAGTACAAGTGCAAGTGTTCACAGACAACACAATAGCCATGTAGTACTCAACAAACAGGGCAGGTCAGGGTCAAGAGACCAGCGTCTCTGGACATGGCTAGAAAGCCAGGGCATTTTCCTGGTGGTTCAGCACCTGGTAGGCTCTCTGAACACCAGAGCGGACACATTCAGCCAAAGATGGCTACTGGGTCACAAATGGCATCTCCATCCAGAGGGGGTGCAAGGTCTCTTTCAGCAGTGGAGACAGCCTTGGTTAGATCAGTTCACCACCACAGAGAATAAGCAATGTCAGCAGTTCTGTGTGCTGGAGTTTCCAAGGCGACTCTTGCTCGGAGGTGCTTTTTGTCTCAAGTGGAGTTCAGGTCTCCTGTATGCCTTTCCGCCCATGTTACTCCTGCCCAGAGTTTTCCAAAATATTAGGAACTACTGGGCCAAAGTTATCCTTGTGCTTCTAGACTAGGCTCAGTGAGTCTGGAATCCTGGAGCATGGTCATCGAAACCTCCGATCAGGCTGCCCCTTCGGGAGGATCTTCTGTCGCAGCAGCAGGGGAAGGTTCTACAAAGAACCTGTCAATGCTCTGCCTTCAATCGTGGAGATTGAGCAGCAACAGTTGACAGCTTTGGACCTTCTGCCTATAGTCTATAATGTCATCTTGGCAGTCAGGCGTCCCTCCTCTAAGACAGTATACACCTGCCTTGGGGAAAGTTTGTGCCATGGTGTGCAGAAAAACAACTCGATCCCCTTTCTGCTCCCCTTTCTCAAGTCCTTCTGTTTATTCTTTATCTTGACCAGCAGCTCTGCTTTGGGCCTTTCTGCCACCTCTGTATTTCTTTGGTTGCCAGATCACACATCTCTTTTCTAGTGCCCTATTATTACAAAGGTTTCTGAGAAGTCTGCAACACTTATTCCCACCTTCTGCCTTCAGAATACTTCAGTGGAACCTTAACTTAGTATTGATGTTTCTGATGGATGCTCCCTTCAAGCAGCTCCATAACTGCCCTATTAGTCGCTTTACTATCAAGGTGGCCTTTCTAGTGGAAACAACATCTGCCCGTTGGGTCACTGAGCTCCAGGCTATGTCATCTAGGCCCCTGTATCTTAACATCTTCCCAGACAAGCTGGTCCTTAGCATTAGAGCTTCCTGTCTACCAAAGGTGGTATATCCCTTTTATATAGGCCAGTTCATCAACCTACCTACCTTTTACTCTCTACCTCATCCCTCTAAGGAAGAAGAGTGAATCCCCTGGCTGGACCCAAAAAGAGCGTTGTCATTCTATCTTGACACACTAAGGAGTTTCGGGTGGATGACTAACTCTTTGTGATGTATGTCGGACACAAGAAAGCTAAGGCAGGACAGAAATGGACCATCTCCTGATGGATCGTGCTCTGTATCAAAATCTGCTATGCATTGGCCAAGAAGCAACCCTTTGAGGGCCTGTGTGCTTATTCCACCAGAGCCACGGGTGCGACCACTGCATTAGCATACACAGTCCCTCGCTCTTGATATCTGCCAGGCAGCAATGTGGGTGTCTTTGCTTATGTTTACTAAGCACTAGTGCCTGGACAGTCAGGTCCGTAGGTTTGAGCACTTTTCCCGTTTGGTCCTGCAGAATCTTCTAGTGTGAATTTGTTCTGCAGACCCACCTCTGAGAAGGTATTACTTGGGTATCTATTCTAAGGTATTCAATGCTGACAATGCCACATCAAGCCAAACAACGCTATCTACCAGCACGCAGGGGTACTGCTCACATCAAATTTCAGGATCTTGCCCTTAGATAATGGAGACTCCAGGCCTAGTTGTTCCAACACAGTTCCCTCTTTGTAGCAGAAAGGGCTGGCCCAATGGAAGGAAGGGAAAGGGAAGTTGGGGCGGGCGGAAACGTAGCCCCATGGAGGTCTTGCCTTCCTACAATAAACCTCCCATCTGAGGCCTGTCCTCACAAGACAGTATTGTCAAATGTTCTGTGCTTGGCACCAAATAGCTTTGAATTCTTTGCTCATCTAAAAAATAAGGTCCTCCACGGGCTCCTTATAAACACAAGTCTTCCCTTTTCAGTTATGTCTAACAATCTGACGGTTCATAGGGTGGGCTCTTCGGAAAAGAACCTAGCAGGTGATTGTGTGGTTGTTAATTTCAGGCATCCTGCTATCATTCAGAGGCTGATATCCAGGGATTGATTTCCTCTGGAAACTCAGACCTCCATCAACCCCTTCCACTTGGGTTGTTTTTTAGTGTCACCTGCAGTTGGTGGGTGTAGATCCAGCTAGTCACCAAACGAACAACAGAGGGTCCCTGGCGACAAATACTAGGAGAGGAGGGCAGGGAAAATGCAAGTACAAGAACAAGAACCTCTCACTGCTATCTAATTAAATGTAGGCAATATATCCTACATCAATTCAAATATTGACATTGTCCCACAAACAGAAATTTTTGAAAAAAAATTGTCTTTTTTATTTACATAATGTTTCTGATAAATTAGAACATTATTACACAATCACATGACCCTGAAACTAGTATTTTATGAATGTTCTATATACACATATTTATACTATATACATAAACCCCCAAAAAGCAAAACGATCACACATACCAGCCCAATCAACCCACTCATACACCTCATACGGACCGACAGTCTCACTAATCTTTCAACCTCAACACATGAAAAAGTAAACACTATAAAGACTTTGACCAAACATATGATATATGCATAAATAGAATACAAAAGGAGCGCCAACGCGCATTTCGGAAAGGAACTCTTGATCCTGGATTCCTTCGTCAGGGCGCATTAAATCATTATTTCCATGTCTGACTATCTTTTTCTTGATTTTATAGTACAATGCTTTCCATCCAACTTAATAGTCCCACGGGGCACAATCTGTAGTGAGAGTTATACTCTGAACAATAGTCTGTAGGGGACAATGAAGCCAAAGTTATACATCAGTAAACTCAATAGTCGATTACTTAATATTGTTGCTGTGGGCATCCATAACAGAAAAAAAAATAAAAAAAATATAATAAATAGATATCCATTCAATTCTCAAGATACCCATAAGTGCTTGGAAAATTGAAAGTGCTCAAGAAATAGAAAAAAGTACCAAGCAAAAAATCACCAAGGTATAGTAAAAAGGGGGTGTCTCGATCAAGACCACTCAACCCAGAGTAAGCTATAAACATACCCTATTAGCTCTGGTTAATGATGCGAGAAAAATACAGGGTGATAGCCATACTATATATCAGTAGGACGTTCAAATCGGTTCCACGCATCTCAGGGTCGGGAATTCTGAAAATGAACATGGAGACCCAAAGGATCAAATCAGGCAGTCACTGAACAGACTGCTAATACCAAAGAACACCAAAGTACTATCAGATATCAAGAGAACAGCTATACATCGTGCTGTTTAAAAATAATACCAATCCATGGCCCGAGAATTCGAGCAGAAGCTAGCCTGTCACATAGAAGGGCACCGCAAAACTTGCCGGGCTTACAATAAAAGGAAGTATCCATAGTGCAAACGGACTTACCCAGAGTCCACTCATTACTAGATCGAAACTAGGCGTAGGTCTCACTCAAGTTATAAATCAGTTAGTCACCCCAGTAAGTTTCCAGAGCTCAACAATCTTTCCAAGACTGATGGACTCGCTTCAGGCCACACAGCCACAGCTCCCTCTATCCTTTCTATTTCTTACTATTGTATATTGGGGATTGGGATGCCAAAGTCGGCTACGAGCCAATCTATTGTCATCATTTTAGAATCACCAATGCCAAACCCCTGGCTGCCTCCAGTACCTCCTACTAGGGCATCTATAAATAATTAGCAGAAGACTTCTGTCTTTCTGGTTGATGCCCCATTAGCTGATGTAGGGACAGTAGTTGTAGCCTTATCTCCATCATTACCAATGCAGTGTAATGTTACAGCCATCCTTAGCTGGAATATTGCTGGGTTTGGCTCACACGTGAAGGACATGGAGTGAGGTCATTTTAGCGATAGCCAAGGGATCTGTATTTTTAAGGAGTAATCGGCTACCGAAAATGTATATAGAAGTGAACTTGAGTTATTGTGTTCTTGCTGTAGGGTCACTAGTTGGATGATCATCCGGTGGCTTGCTTCTTTGGCTGACTACTGCGTTGTCTTGCACCATAGAGGAGCTTCCTTTTGCATCACCTGATACCCAAGGTCTGATCATTTCTCCACTCTAGGTAATGCCCCTTTTGTTAATTAATATCTACAATAGGGAACTCTGGAAACTAGACGGAATCACATTTCACTTTATGGCAGCTGCACCCAGTCCGGAGGGGCCACTCTCCCCACCTTTTTCCAGAAAAGAATAGTGTCTGAGGCTGAGCAAAGGTCAGCATGACAGCCACTCTTCTTGTTCAGGTCAGGTAGCCAGGAGCAACACATGCGCTAAATGCTCAAGCTCTTGGTTTCCTGAGAGGAACTTTGCCAGGCTCAGGCATTCACAGCCCTGTGGGCATGACCTCCTCAGCCTGGCAAAAGTGCCTCGAGGCCCTCCTCCTCATGATGAGGGGTAGCATCACTGATTGCCTTGGACCTGGGTGCTTCAGTTTTAAGCCCTGGAGTGCCCAGGGCAAAGTATCAATCGGTGACGCGGGGTCAGCAGTCTCACTGACCCCATCCAACTGTGCAAAGAGTGAGGGACTGCTGCCTTCCCTCATTGATTAACCTTAGGTCAGCCAATGAGAGAAGGCAGCTGTCCCAAATCTCCTGGACCCTCTGAGACCTCCCTCCCGGAGAGCTGCAGTGTTTTTTGATGTTTGGGGTGTGCATGCGTGTATGTATGAATATGTGGTGTCTATTTGAGTGAGTGAGTGTAGTGAATGGTTGTGTGTGAATGCATGGATGTAAGTGAGTGTGCGTGTGTGCCCCCTGTCCCCCCCCTGCTAAAATTACCATTTGCCATTGCCTTTTGGATGAGATCCTGGCCTTATATAGCAGGAAAGACCGGGTCATTATTGCAGGTGACTTGAATTTAATTTACGAACCTAATGGCATCACTCAGGATTTGCCCTGTGAAGAAGATTCATTGTGTGGCATCCCCAAGCTAACATCTCCGTCAAGGAGCCATCTTTCTGGAGCAACTCTTCAAATGGTGGATTTTTCTCTCATATGTGGCCCCTGCTCATGCAATCGCCACTCACCCTCTAATAAATCTTCTGCTCCACTTTTGCGAGAAGGTCAAACACCAGCCACATTGATTATATTTGTGCAGGATATGATAGTGATAGATAGGGTAGAGAGCTATCACTACCCGCTGAAGTTAACTGTGCAGAATCTATTACTACGTGTTACGCTGACGTCTATCCAGCCTATTGGGTCCATGCTAGAGGTAAGCAATGATCACAGAAATGTGAAGTGGGAAGCTGTCTGCTCTTCTCTCGGGGTGGTTTCAGATATATTTCCCAATGTGGCTACCCACTTTGCTGTGATGCTTGGAAACTGGGGGTATCGTGATTTGATTATTGGTGAGCACACCAATTTATTTGCTGAGCATAAATACCTCATTGTGAAGAATTTTAAGCAGGCACTTAGGAGCCTTAGTTCGAATGAGTGGTTTGCACCGCAGTGCAGGGGGAACAACCTTAGTGAAGCTATAAAAAAATAAGTCTGAGCGCTGAACTCTGCTCCGCTTGCGTAGTTTTCTGCACACAGTGTTACGCGGAGCTCGCAGATTTTTTTCCCTCACTAGCATTCATCAATGTCAAGTTGGCGAGTACAAGCGAGGAAAATCCACTGGCGAGAATTTTCCTCATTCACGATCGTCAACATAAAGTTAGCGAGGGAGGAAAATCAACCTCCCGGCGAGATTTCTCAAAGCGGGTGGTCAGATTTCTCATTGCGAGTGGTCGCGTATGCTCGTGACCGCTCGCGTTGAGAAACCGCTTGCTCAATGCTTGCTTACATTATAATGACAGGGATGTTTACCATAACCATGACATTTGTCTTCTCTTCCCCATTCACAGTACTAGCCTTTCTTTTTATATAAAGTAAAAGAAGCTGTTATTTACAAAGTGACACCACTAAGAGGAGTTTAATTTCCTTGCTATTAGTCATTAAGTACAACAAACATTATATCCCTTTACAATATCATACAACCTATTACCAATAATCTTCAACAAATCATGTTGTATTAAAAAGATTTATATTACGTATGTATGTGATTATAATGATGTTAAATGTCAGCACTGTAATCAGTAAATGCATGTTTTTCTCTCAGCAATTTAAAATGCCAGTTCACAAAAAAAGCAAAGACGGGTAGTAAATCTCATTTCAATTTCGACATAAGGTGAAGTATCTTTAGAGTGCACTTACATTTACTTTTTGTGTTTATTTTTTCTCCTTTCCCTGCTGTTATTGCTCCTACAGCGTTTGATGGGATAACTCGGACACGCATTTTAATCAGCTGAAATATGGCTTTTACATTTCTCATTTTATTGTT
Organism: Lissotriton helveticus; assembly: GCF_964261635.1. Lineage (NCBI taxonomy): Eukaryota > Metazoa > Chordata > Amphibia > Caudata > Salamandridae > Lissotriton > Lissotriton helveticus. The sequence goes on along the minus strand of NC_136070.1, from coordinate 901,666,036 downwards.
CTTCACTAATTAGTGTTTTTGCTACTGTTTAATTTCATAATTTGAATGCAACTCATGTAGAACGGTGAAGAATACTAAAAACTAGGGGGCATATTAACAATACCTTTGCTGCACTTTTATGCCGCTGGAGCGTCACTTTTGTGACGCTTCGGAGGCGCAGTGTTCCGGCCCATATTTACAAAGCCACCATGTGTGGCTTTTCATGGCCATGTAAGTATGGCCCACTTTCACCCATTACTCTGCGTAAAAGGGTGTTCCATGGTTGTTGCTGTGGGTGTTTCCACGCATCCCCAGATTTAAAGATTTGGTAAACCTGGGGATGCGTCAGATTCTAACGCCTCCCCAGGGGAGGCATTAGAGTGGTGCGATGAGGAAAAATACCTTTATTTCTACTCGTTTTTTGCTCTTTCTATGTGTGCTGCATTTTGAAGCACACATAGAAGGAGTAAAATGGCATCAATGATTGTTTTTGTGCAAAAGGTGTCCCTTGCAGCACAGAAACAATCATCCCAGCAATGCAGGCACTCTTGAACCATTGTGCAATGATGTCTACGTTAGCGCTAGGTAGCCACTTGTGCGCCAGCTCGGGGAAAAGCACACAGATGTGTCGTATTGCTGTTAATACGACGCAACCCTGTACTTTCTTAATGACGCGTTGTTGTAGCACTGGGGAGGCGTTAGAATCTGAACCATTCCCAGTTTTACAAAACCGTGTAAATCTAGGAATGCGTCAGTATCCATGGATGTTGCGTAGGAACACCCAAAACAACACCCATGGAATGCCCCTTTCACGCAGAGTAATGCATGAAAGGGTACCATATTTAAAAGGCCATAACAAGCCACGCATGTTGGCTTTGTGTGACCTTGTAAATATGGCTCTTCATTGTGCGCCACCAAAGCGTTAAAAAAAGTGACTCTCCAGTGGCGCAGGAGCCTTGTCAATATACCCCCAGGTTTGCTGGTTCAGTGGACCAGTGCATAAACTCCAGGAAACTGTTCCCTCTCATGGTTACAATACAGAATTCCTGTAGGTTCACTTAGTCTCTCATACTTCTCAGGTCAAGATTGTCAACATAGCTGCCATTGACTTTTATTTCTGTTATATGTTGTAGTGTAGCTTTCCTTTTGTATTTTCCATGGTGTGTGAAGTACCGATATTATAGTCAGTAGATCTGGCTTTAATGTGCTAAAGCATGCAACCATAAGAATGCACAATGCTGCTTGCACGCATTAGCATCTTAAAGCCAGAGACAATCGCTTATCTCATGGTATTTTAAAAACTACAAGAAGGTAATGGCAAAGCTACACTACAATGAAAGTATAGGAGGCCCCCTAATGTGAAGGTCAGGGACCAGGGGAGTAAGATTAAAAAGTAAGGGTGTCCCTAAGAACGAATATCCCCGTAGGAGTGGTCAGTGAAGAACTTTAATACCCACTGCACCCTTTGCCTGCACAACCACCAAAAATGCATCTAGAGTATTATATCAATAAACAACATTTCATGTATCTGAAGGACCTGGACTAAATAACAGTATGCAGTTTAAACACTTACTAAGTGATAGTGTTATTTTAACAGCTAGTTAAAGTACTACAAGAAATACATTTTGCATAAAATTGAACATGAATTTATTACATTTCATAGGTAAAAACATTTTTTTACAATTGTTAGGCAATACACAAAGAAATTACAAAAAATATATAAAAAAACGTTATACAGTATATTATACAATAAATTAAAAAATGTTCTTGAGAACAAAAGTCGACACGGCGTTTCGGTTACAAACCTTCTTCAGGACAGTTTCTATAAAGAAACACAAAATTACTCAATGGTACTAAAAACATACATACAATACCTATGAACATGTATAAAAATTGTCTGACTGTAGTACATTTATGTGAGAATAAACATAAATATCCATTGAAAAATGGAGCTCTGTGATCACAAAGTGAATTTCTAAGTATTACTGTTTTTTAAAACTTATCGAAACAGATAATTCAAACTGTGTAAACAATATATAGTAGGATGATTTTGAGATACATCCGCTTTAGGTGGGGTCTATTTTGTGCAAGCCAGTAGAATATGACAATTTCATCTTTACTTTATAGGGATGGTTGTGCCGGTAATCAAGTGGGATTTTGCGCTATGGGGAAAGTTACATGTAGGTACAGCACCCAAGAGTTAAAGTGCTAATTAACGATTACATGGAGGATGATGTAATCAATAAGGCAAGAGTCTCTTACCTCAAACAGTATTTCTGTATCTCGCTCAGGTTTTTCTTTCTGAGATCAAATATTAAAAAAGGTGTCCTGATGTAGGTACACACTTAAGACGGCAACTATCCAGCTTAGTTAGACTGGGTCTAGTTGTATTGGATAATGTCTATAAAATTAAGAAAAAAGAGGAGTAGTTTTAGATCATGTCGTATATAATTATTCTCCTATCCTGCTAGTTGATCATAGTAGGGTAGGAATGTACCTTGTTATCAGATCAGTCAGTTCCGTGCTGTGTCAGAGGGGCCACCGATTATTGTTAGTATTGCTTTATTCATACTGTAAGATAAAAGAAGGCTCACATGACTCTTATAAATCGATACTAGTGGTCCTCGAAAGGTTTTCCTATTTTATAAAACTCACCAGGAAAGGGAACTCTGACAATCACTGTAGCCGCGTGCTAGATATGCTTCGTCAGCTATTTCTAAATATTAGAAGATCCTCGCGGTATCTAAAACATCTGTTGAAATATGAATGGTAAATGATTCCCTGTTATATCTTATTCTTTATTTAGTTATTTCTATATAGATGCCGATATATGTTAATGCGTCTACCTGTATGGTCTTGTACGCATAATGTTACTTGCAATAAAAAAATTGCTATTAAAATCGTAAACTTGTATTTCTATCTAGACCGTTTCTTTTGAACGATTTAAATCATATCATTTGCCGTTTCAAACTTAATCCTATGAGTTCTGAAAACTATCCATGTAATTACCCAGAGTAGAGGAGCCAACCTATTCTACGTAATTAGTTGTATATCTGCTCATTTTTATTTACAAAGAAAAGATACTGATACTCTCCTACCCATTCCTAAATCACAAATTCTGTCTATGTTGAGCTAGCTTACAGGATATACCCATTCCATCAGGCTGTTACCCCCATTGCGATAGCCCGAAATGACATTCACGCTCTAAAATTTCAAAATGACCTTACTACCACGCCGCAACCCGTGTGCTTACCCGAATACAAGAGAACGGCCTCCCTGCTCCTCCGATCACAGCGTCCGGGGTTCTGTTTTGTTCAATAGAAAACGTTGTGCACTAGCACGGTCTTGTTTAAATACAAGGAGCCTTGCTAATGGTCAATGTGAGATATTACGTTATTGGCTAATACGTAGTCACGTGATCGCGATGTCCAAACAAACCCGCGTTATGGGAAACATTAGCCCTAAGGGTAGGAGAGTATGAATAGACATCATAATTAAATACAAAGTTTATCTTTACTACTTTACGAGGATTATTTTTGATTTTTTATCTCACATTCAAAATTTATAATCGCTGTATTGCTATTGACATATTTGTCCTGTTCAGTGTGAATATCCCAAAAATTACACAGGAAAGACAACGATTTCATTGTACGGTTCCTATTGTTTCTACCTAGCGTGAGTACAACTTGTTACTCCAGATTTTAATTGCTGTCACTCAAAAAAGTTATGCTCATCAATTGCCGCAAAAGAAACAATTAACTATGAGAGAACTTTATTAAACCTTGTCAACAAGGAAAACTTTATTGGACATGGTTATTCATTCGTGAAGGGATGTTTATCAGAAATTATTAACTATGAGAAAACTTTATTAAACCATTGTCAACAAGGAAAACTTTATAGGACATGGTTATTCATTAGTGAAGGGATGTTTATCAGAAAGTGACAACCCAAGAAATTAAAAATTGTGTTGGTTGTGACTGTTTGAGACTGTTGGCTCATTCAGTAATGAACCTACTATTGGTATAATGTCCATCAAGGTTTGTTGATGAGAATTTTATCTTACAGTATGAATAAAGCAATACTACCAATAATCGGTGGCCCCTTCGACACAGCACGGAACTGACTGATCTGATAACAAGGTACATTCCTACCCTTCTATGATCAACTAGCAGGATAGGAGAATAATTATATACGACATGATCTAAAAATACTCCTCTTTTTTCTTGATTTTATAGACATTATACAATACAACTAGACCCAGTCTAATTAAGCTGGATAGTTGTCGTCTTAAGTGTGTACCTACATCAAGACACCTTTTTTAATATTTGATCTCAGAAAGAAAAACCTGAGCGAGATACAGAAATACTGTTTGAGGTAAGAGACTCTTGCCTTATTGATTACATCATCCTCCATGTAATCGTTAATTAGCACTTTAACTCTTGGGTGCTGTACCTACATGTAACTTTCCCCATAGCGCAAAATCCCACTTGATTACCGGCACAACCATCCCTATAAAGTAAAGATGAAATTGTCTTATTCTACTGGTTTGCACAAAATAGACCCCACCTAAAGCGGATGAATCTCAAAATCATCCTACTATATATTGTTTACACAGTTTGAATTATCTGTTTCGATAAGTTTTAAAAAACAGTAATGCTTAGAAGTGCACTTTGTGATCACAGAGCTCCATTTTTCAATGGATATTTATTTTTATTCTCACGTAAATATACTACAGTCAGACTATTTTTATACATGTTCATAGGTATTGTATGTATGTTTTTAGTACCATTGAGTAATTTTGTGTTTCTTTATAGAAAGTGTCCTGAAGAAGGTTTTTAACCGAAACGCCGCGCCGACTTTTGTTCTCAAGAACATTTTTTCATTTATTGTATAATATACTGTATAACTTTTTTTATATATTTTTTGTAATTTCTTTGTGTACTGCCTAACAATTGTAAAAAAAATTTTACCTATGAAATGTAATAAATTCATGTTCAATTTTATGCAAAATGTATTTCTTGTAGTACTTTAACTAGCTGTTAAAATAACACTATCACTTAGTAAGTGTTTAAACTGCATACTGTTATTTAGTCCAGGTCCTTCAGATACATGAAATGTTGTTTATTGATATAATACTCTAGATGCATTTTTGGTGGTTGTGCAGGCAAAGGGTGCAGTGGGTATTAAAGTTCTTCACTGACCACTCCTACGGGGGTATTCGTTCTTAGGGACACCCTTACTTTTTAAAGCTACACTACACACATTGTGTCTGCGTTTTGGCATATCAGATGTATTTGTAAAGGGAATGCTCACTTCTTGGGGCAACTTGGAGTCGAATATTCACTATTTTTAGGTTTCGACATGGCGATCTGCGCAAGCAGTTCGCGCAGGTGAAATCTTTTGTTTACCATACTGGCTATTGGAACGTCCCCCACCTCCCATTGGCTAGCTCCATAAATGGAGGCTAGCCATTGGGAGCCGGATCTGTCCGTCAAGGCCGGACCAGATTCGGGGGCGTTCCCGCGATTTTTTCCCTGGGCGTCCCTCTGTGCGGCGGTGGGCGGAGTTTTTTTTTTTTTTTCCCTCGGCATCCAGCTCATTCCGCGGCCGACCGCAGCCGCCGGAGGAAGTCCAGTTCCAGGTGAGTGCTTTTTATTCCGCCCCCCCCACCTCCCGCTGTCTGTGTGGCCCTTCCCGCCCCCCCTGACGTTGTCCATTTGCCCGTTACCGCCCCCCCCTCCCCCTCCTGCTGTCCGTCCGTAAATGCTTGTTTATTGTGAAAAGCTCCACCTGCCACCCGGAGAAGGAGGAAGTGCCGTCCTGTTCCTGCCCCTCCCGTGCCTGCGAGACCCCTAGACCGACCTCCGCGTCCCGGCCCGGGGCCACTGACCCACACCCACCTCGAGCAGCAGGGAGCGCGGGGGGGCACGGACAGAAACATGGCCGATGACTTTGGCTTCTTCTCCTCTTCGGAGAACGGGGTGCCCGGGGAGCCCGCGGAGCCGGAGTAGGACCCGGTGGCCGCCTTCCTGGCCCAGCAGGAGAGCGAGATTGCGGGGATCGAGAACGACGAGGTGTTCGGGGTGATCGACGGGGGCGCCGTGCCCACCGAGGAGCCGCCCGAGTTGGGTGAGCAGAAGGGGCGCAGGGAGGGGGCATATCACGGGCTCATCGAGGCGGCCAGTGAGGACAAATGGGCGGCAGGGAAGGAGGGCACCGAATAATCCATCAGTAATCCAAGGCCAGAGAGGCTTCGGGCAGGACGGCAGGCGGGGAGGGATTGTAGTTGTAGGGTGTTGGGTGTCTAGAGACAAGTAGGATTAGCAGATGACTGCAGGCTCTTGCAACCGTATAGTTTCGAGCGCTACACTTGCAAACCATTTTCATTTTAACTGGCCAAGACTACAGCTCCCAGAATGCATTTGGTTCTAGAATTAAAGGAAATCGCTGGGACATGGTGGCTCTGGAATCATCACATACTAAGCGAGGCTTGAGCTGCAGGGTCGAGTTGTTTTCCGACGTGATCGGAAGGGAGTGTACAAGGTTGGCTCCAGTGCAAGGTGGGGGAGGGGTGTATCGTGTTGTGCTTGAAGGGTGGCGACCGGTGATGGACGGTGTTGTGGTGTGTAGAAAAGAGACTGGGGCTTGAAAGGGGGAGGAGTGGGCCCTAGTATGCGTGCACTAAGAGCCCCGGTCGGTGATTTCTGTGGGTCGAAACTGCACCAGACAGAAGCTCACGTCCTCCAAAGGGCTCCGTCATCGTTATACGGAAGCCCCGTTCTCTCTGAATCCCCACAGATCCGTCTTCGCCATGTTGGTGCTATTAGAAACGGCGGCAGGGTACACCATCTTCAAGGTAAGGAAGGGGTGGGTCGGTGGGCAAAGGGGGATACATCGTGAGCACCCCGTGCTCAGAAACAGGGATTACTGTTCAATTTCACCTTTTGCTCTTACACTGGCCATGCAGTGCTATTTTCTTCTAGCGCCACGTGTTTGTTTGGCGAGGGCATATATATATATATCTTCTCCTCACCCTTCACTATTACCGTCAGTATTACCTTTACTACCTCATGTATTTGTGGTTGCTCACAGTTTTTACTACCTCATGTATTTTTTTTGCTCACAATTGTCACTATTACCTTATGTAAGTAACGTATGTTTTTGCAATCTGTTGTTGTAATGTTTCTCATTATGTTTCATCTCTGTTCTTAATGTGAAGCGCTCTGACGCCTTCGGGTAAAGTCCGCGCTATATAAAAATGCATAAATAAAATAAATAAATAATACATTCAAGTAAGAACGGGCTTTGGTTAAAGTGTCTGATATCCTGGAATTGTAATTCAAAGAAAAGTTGGTCACAGGTTATTTTAACATTGCCCACAGTGTCGGCTACACCACTCGTATTAGATTAACATGGGGCGGGCCAGTGTCACGGGAGGTTAGACCACGTGCTCATGTGATACACTTAAAATTAATTAGTTGCCTTCGCTTTATTTCCAAATCCAAGGGAGACCAGGCAGTTGATCATTACAGTATTCGATGCAATATCTATATCTTTCTTTTCACAGCATTCTATGTAATCATAGTCGTGCCATATAGAAGAAAAGAACAGGAATTGAACATCAACAAACTTGTTATCGATTTCCACATATTCATAACATTCGTTGTAACAAGTGTATCCCGTCACCGGGGAATCCTGTATTTCTACAAACATCCGTTTTGTCTGGAGATATTTACACAATGTAAAAGCAGTATACCAGATCTTAATTAATTTGCATTAAATGATCAGGTTGTGAATGTGGCCTGGAATATTTTCATATAGGGTGTGTTGAACTCGGAAAAGTATTTCAAAGGCCATGATACTTACATTTGTTCTTTTATTTGGCGTTTTCGGGAATTTTGGAACTGCGTTCCCCCTTGGTGGTGTCGATAAAGTTTCTACCCCGCCTTGTTATGGGTCTCATTCTTTGTTGGATATTTTTCTGGTATTATTCTAATGGTCTAAGGTGCAACCTTAATTTTTATTCTTTTCTTGTCAGAATGGCGAGAGCTGGAAATCCTTCCAGTGGCTCGGAGGGAGAGTCGCCTTAGTGTGGCTCTAGTTAGCGATTGTTGTTGGTATCTCTTGGGTAATCGTTTGAACTTGATCGGGGCCCGAGGCGGCCGTACCCGACAACAGTAGAATCTTAGACCCCCAAAAGAATGCATGTCTAAAAACAGTCTTAATAAGAACACACAATACAGCGCAGCCGCTTAGCTTCATCACGGTCGAATATACAATGTCATGTTTTTCAGTCTCTCTTCGATCTGTTTTGTCCATGTTGGTATCACCTTTTGTAGCTCTTAACTCTAGAGCGGTCAAAATCGTACCGTTTGGACTGGCTGTTTTTCTTTTTTTTTTTTAACCACCCACACCACAACCCTGTCGGTATCTGATGACTAAAGATTTATTTAGTAGCGCCTAAATTAGCCCCAATTTGATGCATCATCAGGGAACGAGTCCTAATTAGTGTGTGCCAAAGGCGAAACCGTTGCATTGTAAATGCTTGTTTTATATACAACTAATTTTATTGATCTCAAAAAGATGGAATACTGAATAGACCGGCTGAGACTGACTTTAACAAAGAGCATTCTAGTATGGCTACCCATTAGTGTGGATAGGAGCACGTGAACTGGTGGCCATCTTTGAATGTTTTTGTAACAAAAATCTTTCCATCGCGTCTGCACCCATATGTCCATTTTAGAATGATTGTTCCATTCTTTACCCTTTCAAGATGGCTGACACATTGCTGCCAAAAGTTGTTGTTCATCTTGGAAGGTTAAAATTATATGGCACTACAGCAAATAAAACAAGGCTTTGGCAAAGCCAACAGCACTGTAGCCAAAGCCAGAGCTATTCGTTTTGCCAATGCTTGTTTCTCTTGGTGTTTCACACGTAACTTTAGCAGCGCTCAAATTATCACATGTCAGAAACACCACTACTTATTGAGTCAATTAGCTTCTCAAAATGAAGGCCCATAAGCTGTACATATTACAAGTTAGCACTATTTACATTTCTGAGGTAACAAAGTTGGGAATGTTTGTCTACTTTTATTTACACGGATCTTTCATTAGACCGGCCCTTTGTATATTATGCTGCGTAGAATCAACGAATGTAAACCAATATTTTCTTACCATAACCATGAATCTTAATAAAAATAGAGAAGGAAGACAACATGGTTGACTCTAGTAACATTTGTAATTTCAAATTTGTAAAACACATCGCTAATGAGCATTAGCATTTTATTGGGGTGTGCGTAGTTGAATATTGAGTTAATTATGTAGGTGGTGGTATAAGATGTTATTTGCTTACCCTCCTCAAATTTCCACTTATGCTTCGTCAGTTCATGTTTCTCATTTCTGCTGCTCAGATGTCTGATGACCTTCAGTCTCTTCTTACAGGGTCCATCTTCAACACAAGAGTTACATTGTCATCTGTGATTTGACTCTCTTCCCGGTGCTTCGACATCAGGTCCTCCTTTTCACCTAGCTGAATCTTTTTTTTTTACACAGCAATCACAGTTCCTCTGTATACTCTAACTTTATTAACTTGGTTTGTGGCTGACTTCCACAACTGGCCAAATATCTTGCCACTTGTGTTGTGCATTAGGTGGCTATCAAGTGTGGAGATCAAGCCAAAACCCCACCAGCAAGGGCCAAGTGAATGTTTCTGATGCCTTGTTTCTTTCTGCTCTATTGACTTGTTTCTTTGGCACTGACCATTGCAAGATGGCACTGGATGGTCTACCACCAATACGGAGTACTGCTTGTTGAAATGACATGTTACTTTGTAACAGCAGGGCATATGTGTAAGTTGTATCAGGAAGTATCAAACTATGAAGACCCTGTGGTAAAGGACACTTCCTGTGATGCATTTCCTGTTTACTTGCGTATATTTGTGTATGCGTGGGATTTCAGTACCTGGAAAAGGCACAAATCTGGAAATAAAGGGTCTGTTATGACCGGGCCCAAGAATACAGCACGTGCACGAAATACATGTGTAAACAGCATATTACATTTATATACGGAGGGAGTTAGTCATTTAGTAAAAACAGTAACAGACTTTTATGAGGACACTTGGCCATAAATACCTGACCTGCCTATCTAGGAAATCCTGAACCTTCACCACCTCTTAAATTATTTTTAGACACCGCGTTGGCCAGTGGCAGCCAGTTTGGAAAACCTTATTTAGGGCCACTCTTGCAACATAAAGGGATCTAATTATCAAAATATTTCAACTGCACTGCATGGCTACCGAGAAAATCCAAATTTGGTGGTAATGAACTACAGGTTTTAACTGAGGAGGTAGAGAAGAAAGAACCCAGGCTCATGGTGCCTTCTTGTGTCAAACAAGCAATGGCAAAGCCAATAAGTCTCGCCCTTGCAAGAGGTATTGGCTTTGCTAATATGTTTTAGCCATGGTGTACACCAGCGTGGCTTCTGTTCAGAAGGACTAAAAGTTAGTGGGGTAAAGAAGAGAGGAGTAGTGTGGACTGTCGTAAAGTGGTTAGAGTAGAGTAGAGTGGAGTGTTATGGAGTAGCGTGAAGTGGCATACAGTTGAGTGGCATGAAGTGGAGTGAACTGAACTGGAGTGGCATGGAGTGGTGTAGTGTGTTGTGCAAGGAGTAGAGTGTCAGGCCATAGAGTGGAGTTGAGAGTTAGGGTGGAGTAGAGAGTCATAGAGTGGAGTGGCAAAGAGTGTCGGGGAGTGGTGTACAGGGTGTTGCTTTGAGTGGAGTATAGTGTTGTAGAGTACAGTGGCATAGAGCGTAGTAGATTACTGTAGAGTGGAGAAGTGTAGGAGAGTTGAGTGGCATAGAGTGTAGAGTTGGTGGCGTAGAGCAGATTGGAGTGGCAGAGAGTGGAGTGGCAGAGAATGTAGTGGCATAGTGAGGAGTGGTATAGAGTACTGTGTCGTAAAATAGAGTGCAGAAAAGTGGCATGGAGTGGCATAGAGGGAGTTGCATGGTGTGTTTTAGAGTGGAGTAGTGTTGTATAGTGGTATTGAGTGGAGCAGAGTGTTGTTGAGTGGCATAGAGTGGAGTAGAGTGGAGTGGAGTGGAGTTTAATGGAGTAGAGTGCCCTAGAGTGGAGTATCCTAGAGTGTAGTGCCATAGAGTAGAGTGTCATAGAGTGGAGTAGAGTGATTTTGAGTGAAGCGGCATAAAGTATCGTGGTGCAGAGTAGTTTGGAATAGAGTGTGGTGGCTTAGAGTGCATTGGTTTTGAGTAAAGTGGTGTAGAATGCATTGGTGTAGACTGCAGTGACATAGAGTAGAATGGCCTGGAGTGCAGTGACGTAGAGAAGAGTGGTGAAGTGTAGATTGCAGTGATGTAGGGTGCAGTGGCAGAGAGTGCAGACTTGCAGTGTGGTAGAATAGAGTGGCGCAGAGTAAAGTGGCACAGAGCAGAATGTCGCAGAGTAGTGGAACAGAGTAGAGTGGTGCAGAAAGCAATGGCATAGAGTACAGTGGTGCAGAGTAGAAAAGATGGCGTATACTTCAGTGACGTAGAGCACAATGGTGTAGAATGGTGTAGAGTGCAGTGACATAGAGTGCAGAGGCATAGAGTGCAGTGGCACAGAGTGCAGTGATGCAGAGTAGTTGGCAAGAGTGCAGTGGTGTAGTGTATTGGTTTTGAGTAAAGTGATGTTGAATGCATTGGTGTAGAGTACAGTGGCTCAGAGGAGAGTGATGTAAAGTGCAGTGGCATAGAGTGGTGCAGCAAAGAGTACAGGGGCATAGCGTGCAGTGGCATAAAGTGCTGAACAGTAGGGTATAGTGGCATAGAGCGCAGTGGTGCGGAGTAGTTGGCGTAGAGTGCAGTGGCATAGAGTGCAGTGGTGCAGAGTAGAATGTTTCTGAGTAGAGTGAAGTGGTGCAGGGGGAGTGGTGCAAAGTTGAGTGAAGTGGCATTAAGTAGTGGCATAAAGTCCATTGGTATAGAGTGCATTGTCGCAGAGTGGCGTAGAATGGATTAAAGCAGAGTATAGTGTAGTTTCCTAGACTGGCGTGGTGTACAGTACAGTTGCAAAAAGTACATTGGTACATAATAAAGTGGAATAAAGTGGGGCACCGTAGATTAGAGTGCTGTAGAGGGAAGTGGTTTAGAGGACATTGGCATAGAATGGCGCAGAGTACAGGGGTGCAGCGTGCAAAGTAGAGTGGCAAAGAATTCAGTGGCAGAGGTTTCAGTGGCAGAGAGTCAGTGTTGCAGAGTACAGGATTCTAGAGTGCAATGGTGTAGGGTAGATGGGCGAAGAGTGCCTTGGTGTAGAGTGCAGTGGAGTAGAGTGGGGCAGAGTAAAGTGATGTAGAGTGCAATGGTGTAGAGTGAATTAGCATTGAGAGTAGTGGCATAGAGTGTATTAGTTTTGAGGTAAGGGGTGTAGAGTGTATTGGCGTGGAGTGCAGTGGAGTAGAGTTCAGTGGCGTAGAATAAAGTGGAGTTGAGTGGCACAGGGTAGATTGCAGTGGCATAGAGTGGAATGGCACAGAATGGAATAGAGTGGTATATAGTGCAGGGGCGTAGACTAGATTATTTCACAGTAGAGTGCAGTGACGTAGCGTGCAGGGGTGCAGAGTAGAGTGTGGGAGAGTGTAGTGGCATGCAGTGCATTGGTGCAGAGTGCAGTAGTGTGGCATAGAGTGGTGCAGAATAGATTGCAGTGGCATAGAATGCAGTGGTGCATATAAGAATGAGTAGAGGGGCGTGGCAGGGCCGGCTCTCATGTGCAAGCTGTGCACCTGCACAGGGCCACCAAACCCCAGGGGCCACCACGCCAATATATATCCTTAATATATTAATCCTCTGAGGATGGATACATATTTGCGTGGTGGCCCCTGGCAGGGATTTGGCGGCCTCCGGCTCTGTTCCACTTCTAAACACCCTGACCCCCTCCCCTCTTTACTGGCCTGCGCGCTGCGCCCCACCCGGACCCCCTCTTCCGGGCCCCCTACCTACGCTCCTTGCCCAGGGCCACCCTGAGCCTAGAGCCGGCCCTGGGCGTGGTGTGGTGCTGAGTAGAGTGGAGTGGTGCAGGGTTGATTGAAGCAGCATAGAGAGTAATGGCATAGTCTGCATTGTCATACAGTTGTGCAAAGTACAGGGTAGTTTTAAGTGCAGTATTGCAGAGTGAATGAATGAATGAATGAATGAATGAATGAATACAAACTTGGTATAGCGCATGGCAACCCGGAGGCATCCCAACGCTTTAAGTCCCAGAGCAGGACACCACAGCTCAGCGGAACAGGAAAGTCTTCAATCGTTTCCTAAATGCAAGATGGTTGGATTCAAGCCGAATGTTCTCGGGGAGTAGGTTCCAACATTTGGCTTTGGCTGCGTGAAAAGAAAACCGTCGGCCACCCATTCGTGACCTCTTAACCCTCGGGACAGTCAGAAGGTTGAGATGGTTAGATCTAAGGACTCTGGACGATTGGTGATGGCAAAACAGAGTAGACTGTCATAAAGTGCATTGGTGTATAGTAGAGTGGCGTAGAGTGATTTGGCGTGGGTGGCGTAGAGAGCTGTGGCATAGAGTAGAGTACAGTGGTGCAGAGTAAAATAGATTGGCTTAGAGTAAAATGGCCTTGAGTGCAGTGGCATATAGTGCAGTGGCATAAGGTGTATCAGAGTAGAGTATAGTGGTGTAGAGTGTTGCAGAGTAGAATATAGTATTATACGAAAACAATGTTCCTTAAAAGAAACAATAGGGCAATGATTAATATAGACTTGAGTCAGTGCTATATTGAGGATGTGCAGCCGGACAGTCAATTTAATGAATTATAAATGTAAAGACGAATAGGAGCACACCAATACAGTGGGCCACAATCCTGCGTCCTACACATACACAAAACAATTACATTTGAACACAAACATTTCAGGCAAGACAAAGGTAGCTTGTGAAAAATACGAATAATTGGGGCAAGCTTTAGAGAAAACAGCAAATGTATTGTTTTATCACATTAGCTTAATGTGCATACTGTTCAAACAAGTTGACAACGTTTTAATCCTTTTAAAACAATGCTAGGATCATCATCAGGACGGGTTTAATACAAGCCTGAATTATTATAGTGCCTCATATACTCATACAGGTGGGATCAAGAAGAACATGAAGGCTGAGAAGAAGCCTGGAAGTCGCTTCAGTTGTGGACCTGGAATGAGTTATGTTGCAGCTGCTGTTAAGGTCTACGTAGAGATAAATTGGTGATGCAATGCTAGACCTGGGCTACGATACGGGCTAGGTGGCGGTGCACTGTCAGCCCATTAGGAGAGGAATCGGGTCCGGAGCTCGATGGCTGAGATATGAGACCTTAACAGCAGCTGCAACCTAACTCATTTCCGGTCAGCAACTAAAGCGACTTCCAGGCTTCATCTGAGCCTTCATGTTCTTCTTGATCCCGCCCGTATGAGTATATGAGTATATGAGTATATGAGTATATGAGGTACTATAATAATTCAGGCTTATATTAAACCCGCCCTGATGATGATCCTAGCATTGTTTTAAAAGGATCAAAACGTCGTCGACTTGTTTAAACATCATGCACATTAATCTTATGTGAAAAAACAAGTGCATTGGCTGTTTTCTCTAAAGCTTGCCACAATTATTCGTATTTTTCACAAGCTACCTTTGTCTTGCCTGAAATGTTTTTGTTCAAATGTAATTGTTTTGTATATGTGTAGGACGCAGGATTGTGTCCCACTGTATTGTTGTGCTCCTATTCGTTTTTACATTTATAATTCATTAAATTGACTGTCCGGCTGGACATCCTCAATATAGCACTGAGTCAAGTCTATATTAATCACAGCCCTATTGTTTCTTTAAGGACCATTGCTTTCGTATAATACTGACACACAAGCTCCTTATCTACCTTGTGGGTTCCCTTGTCTGTTTTAAAATATGAGTAGAGCATAGTGGCACAGAGTGCAGTGGTGCAGAGAAGTTGGCATAGGGTGCAGTGGTGTAGAGTGCATTGGTTCAGAGTAAAGTGGTGTAGGGCACATTGGCGGAGAGTGTAGTGGTGCAGAGTAGAATGTAGTGGAGTGGATTGGAACGGAGCAGAGCAGAGAGGAGTGAGCAAAGTGGAGTGGTACAGAGTAAAGTGAATTGGTATACAGTGTAGTGGCATTGAATGCAGTGTTGTAGAGTAGAGTGGCATAGAGTGGAGTGGTGCAGAGTGTAGAGTGCAGTGGCAAAGAGTGCAGTGGTGCATAGTAGAGTAGTGTGGGTTAGAGTGCATTGGCATAGAGTAGGGTGGTGTGGAGAGGCTTTTAGTGAAGTGGTGTAGAGTTGGTGTGGTGCAGAGCAGAGTGCAGTGATGCAGTGTGGAGTGGCATAGTGTGGAGAGGTGCTAAGTGGAGTAGCATAGAGTGGATTATGCTTTGTGTGGTAGTACACTTCCATTACAAACAACACATCTTCAATTAAAATCCCTATTGCATTTGTACAGGCATACAGTTTTACGAATTAAAGTAAACAGCACACAAACAATAATGTATGAAAATGTCATCACCTAGTGTATTGATTTATTAAAATTGTTTTCAAAAATGTCTTTCCACCACACTTTTGGGGTTTTCTAATTCTGAAATATCAGTACAGTTAATTTACAAACATTTACATTTTGTTGTGTGCTCGAAAAAAAATTACATCCTACAGCATTCCTCAAGCACTCCCCCAGATGCAGTATAATTGTCACATAAATCCTCTCACTTTGAAGTCAGGAAAAGAAAAGTACACAAAAAGCTACCTGGAAGACAGAGCATGGCATTATACCTCAAACTTAGAATGGGCAGTGAATGTGACAAGATAAGAAAAAGGTTTGAAGGCCTGTTTACAGGAATCAAATGAATACAGTAAGTAGGGTTTGGGTAAGGGAAAGGACAAACTCAAGCTGGACAGCCTAAAACAAATAAAGCCAGCAAATAGAAAGCAAGGAAATTTGAGTTGCAAACCACAAAGCCACTGGTAAAGAACTAGTGGAATACATTTCCAGGGAAGCTTTACAAATGTCCCAAGATGCCATTAGCAAACCACGCAGCTGTGCTGTCTGGTAGACTTCACCCTAAAAACAGCCAAAGGTAACCACAGACTTAGAGCAATATCATTCAGAACATGCATGCTTTATCATCCCATCCATGCGTAGTTGATGACTGTAAGAAACATTCTCAGGATCTCAAACGACGTGTGTGACGTTTAAAATCATAGGTATGACCACTGGAGCAGGATCAACTCTGGTTCTTGAACCCACACCATGCGATGGGGATGCAAAAAGTATCATCCACCTATCCATTATTGAGGGTTTTGAAGGCTGATCAGAAGCTGGGGGTGCTGAGGAAACAGGTAAGTGAATTTTACTTTGATATTTTGCAATTTATTTGAATAGATGGGGTCTCATACAAATTTCAATCTTTTTTATAATAGAAATATGCACGGGGCAAACAATTATGCTTGTATGCTGCATCATAATACAGAGATTGTTAGTAAATGTTGATTTAATGTTGTAAAACACAATAGCCTCCAGGCTGGCATATCTCATGTAATTCAACAACAACATTAACATGGCTGAAGCAGCCATGAGGAAACTTGGTCAGCTGCTGAACCACACACAGAAACTGCTGAGGTTCCTATATCTCAAGTCAACAGGGAAATAATGGTGACATTTGCGCAGATATCCCAACAACTTTTAGCTATGCAGGGCATAGATCTTTGATTGAAAACGCCAAAGCATCTACAGCGACTGTTGCAGCTGCTAGTGAACGTCTCACCACAATCAGTGACAACTTAACCAACTCAGTCCATCTCCAACACACCTAATGTAAGTCTGCAATGAGACGCACAGAGACCAGAGACTGGCCCAGTTCCAATATAATATAGGCTTATCCAGGGCAAAAGCTAATCATAGTGCCATAGACGGACAACAAACACAATCCAAGCCTTCACCTGCAAGGTTGCTCAAGAACAATTTGCATTGTTAGCAGCAGCAGAGGTACATACAAATGCCCTACAATAAAGGATTTCAGGCAGTTGCCTGCCTCTGATGTGCCTGAACTAGCCAAAAGTGACAAAGGCCATATTCCCACGCTTCCAGTTCAATCCTATCCTCCCAGCAGACCTCCCCCATCAGGCCGCAGAGGGGGGTCCACCAACACCACTGGGGCAGACGAAGCACCTGAGAAGAAGAATGGCCAACAACCCCTTGCATGTTGATTTCTAATTTTATTTTGTGATGTGGTAGTGCAGGTATTTTAGGACTGAAATGGCATGCACCCCAAATATCAAACACACAATAAGGGTGGGACAGAATATCGAGGACAACATTTAGGGAAACAAATATTCCCAGGTAAGTAAGTCTATATTTTCTATACCTAACTCCACATATATGTAACTATGCGGTACATATACCTTCATGGTATGTAGATGGGAGTGCAGAATAGTAAATCTTTACTTCCCTAGGTGAACTTACCTTTCAATATTGTGTCCCTTGATATTCAGTCCTCTATTTTCTTGTACCACAATATTGTTGTTGCCAATAGTCAGTAGAAGAACTGATTGGTATAATCCAGAGATTAGTACTGTAGGAGGTCAGGATGCCGGTTTCAGGGATGGTTGATAATTTGTGAGTGGGAGGAGGGGAGTTTGGGCCAGCAGACTGGTGCACAATTTCATTTTTGAGGACTGTAGAGTTTTTTGGGGGGAGTCTGGCTGATACGTAAATTTGATGGAGGAAAGTGATGGCAGTTTTTTTTTACAAAAATAAAGCTCTTCAAGCTATGAAATGTATGTAGCCTTCATTTATTCTTCAGGCTTCTTATTTTTTCGCAATACCATTTAATTTTGTGGTTGGTCTGCCGGTACTGACAATGATACCCTGGGTTGTTTAAGATGTGCTTTGTCCTATCGGATATAGTAATTTTCCATCTCAAAGCAATGGGTGCCCACGGGCAAAACAAATATTTATATATTTTAATCTCTGGCTTCTAGGAGTTTGAGTGATGGTCAGGACAAGCTGTACATGGATGTCACGTTTACATATGTACACAATTGTGTCTGATAATGTATCACATATATCTTCTTCACATCATATTTTATAGGTATTGTATTAAGCTGCAAAACAGCATATTTTTTGCACTATATAATGATTTATTTACATAAGGTGCGTGACAGCGGTGGGTTTGAGGTGTGACTTGTTTGTATTTGTGATTTAACTTCGTTACAGAATGCTCTGAGCAGGAGGAATCATCTGCTCATATTTATTCATGGCCTTTTGTTTGCATGCATCTTGTAATATCTGTGAAATATTTTTTCTGCACGCAGAGTTGTACCCAGGTTTTGTGCGCGATAAATCCACACACAATGAAACAGGCTCAAATTCCGCATGCCAAAAGTGGTATGAGGAAAAACGTGTAATTGGGTTGAGCGAAATGGACACCTGACCTCATGCAGTGATTTTGCTCTGAATGATCTGCGATGGAGGCCTCAGAGGGGTATTTGCTCTTCTCCCACGTATCTAGAGGAGTACTTTCTTCATTAATTCTGTTCTTAGATGGGGAAGTGTATCAGCACTACACTTCCTTTATTGTTTTATTGAGGCATTTTGCTTACTTTCTATTTTTGCTCACATTGTTTATTACTTATTGTTGGACTTGGCCCTTTTTGCAGGGTCATCCCTGAACTGTTTGCCTTCCTCTTGTATTTTGTCTGACCTGTTTTTGTTGGTTTTATGACTCGGGGCACTTTAACACTGCAGATCAGTGCTAGACTGCATAAACTCTCCCTATTGTAAATTTATGTATGGATTAGTGACTCCATGATTGGCTGAAATGGTTTACTTGTCTGACCCTAGTACAGAACACTGAGTGTGCCCAGAGCTTGTAAACCAAATGCTGCTGGTGGGCTTGCAGCACTGGTTGTGCCACCCACAGAAGCATCCTGTAAAAGTGTGTCTCAGGTCTGCCATTGCAGAGCCTATGTGCAGTCTGGTACTGCCATGTTGACTGTTAAAGTGCACCCACTTGCCAGTCCCTAAACCTTCCCTTTTCTGCATCTTAGTCACCCCTATGGTAGGCCCAAGGGCAGGGAGCATTGTAGGTTAAAGGTAGCAGGACAAGCCCTGGTGTGTGTGGCATGTCCTAATAGTGAATTGCAGCCATTTTTGTTTTTCACATTTGCAAGGCTTCCTGTTCCCCGTAGACCAGAATAGGCAGTTTAATTATTACATCTTATAATCCTAACTGATTCAGGGAACTAGGTAGAAATTTGAGTTTAGTATGTCTGAACTCAGAATGATAAAATACATATTTTGGTGAAGTTGGTTTTAACATTCTGTGTTTGAAAATACCACTTTTAGAAAGTAGGTATTTTCTTGGCTTTTTTAGATCTGCTTCTGCCATACCTGGGTTTCTGCTAGGAGTTTTCTGCAAGCACTCTGAGACCTTCGGGTGATTTATGCGCTATACAAGTGTAATAAAATGAATAAAATAAATTGTCTAACTATCCAAGCCTACCTCTACTACGTTGGGCGATTCCTTGTCTGGAGTTTGAGTGACAGGGGCTGGGGGATTCTAAGAGACAGGGTGAGTCAGCACAGGGTTGAATAGAGAGATCTGCATGTAGATGGAAGGGAGGAGTGGCACCTGGGACAGGAATAGGGCTGTGCCTTCCCTCCACAATGCTGGCTCCACCTCCTGTGCTGCGTATGATGTCCCTGGCCTGCACTGTGAAAGGAAAGAATGAGTCTTGTCAAGAAAGTGCTCCAGGTCTGACCAGAACTGGTTTGGACTAGGCAAAGGCCTCTCTGCCTTCAGAGAACAAAGGGAACATGAGTATAAAAGAGGGAACCCAAGCCCCAGAACTTTAGATCACTTTTGGGAAACAAGAAGAAACCTTTGCTGAGGAGAGGAACCAGAGCGACTGAGGAGAGACTATCCCTAAGCTGAAGTGCTGCTTGGGGGATTGGCCTGCAGTGGTTGCCTGACTGCCAAATAAAGGAGAGAGGAACTTTGTGTGTACTTTCATCAACTTGTGAAGGATCTCCAAGGGCTTGGGAAAGAGCCAGCCTCCTACTGAAGTCTCAGGGACAACAGACTTCATCCACCAGCTCCCCAAGAGTTTTTTGGAAGTCCCTGCAGTTGTGTTGGGCTTTCTGAGGGACTGCGTGTCCCAAGGAGCTGGAAGCGCGACTCACGAAGGAGAAGCGTGACGCCGAACTGCAGCAGTCTTCACAACGTGAAAGTGCCTCGCATCGCCGGAAAAGAGGATCGACGTCACACCAGACTCCGCCGCATCATCGGAGAAGTGTGTCGCAGCCACAGCCACTGTCGTTGCATCGCTGGGAAAGCATGTCGCCCCTGCAAGCTGTCGCATTGTTACCGAAGCCCCTCGCATAGTCGAAGAGGATTGACGTTGTATCAGACGCCGCCGCATCATTGGGAAGCGTGTCGCAGGGCCTGTCGCGGCTCAGACGAATCCGTCAGGCATGCACGCACCGTGTTGCATCCAAGAGAAGACGCCATCTGTGTTTCATTGCACCGGATCTTCATCGCATCGCGGCCTTGCGGGCCGCATTGCCACAGAAGCGCAGTAAGGAACGGACGCATCACCTCCCCTCACAGAGAAGAACCGACGCATCTCCTACACATCAGTAGGGACCCAACGCATCACTGTTCAACCTTTAGAGGAGTTGGTATGGAAGCCATTACTACATGACCACAAACATTACATATGCATGTTTACAGAAAGATGTGCTCTCAGCTGTACTTCAGGCTTGACAGACTGAAAATAAAGCCTTCTGTACCAGACCCCATGCCAGGCACTCCCCTCTGGGATAGCTCTGTTTCTGTAGCCCCCTCCCTAAAACTTCTCACCTGCTCTACCTTTCACCTGGTCGAAATTAAGAGGTTCAAACTTGAGATGCTTGGACAAAAGGTCAGATGTTATGACATGGTCAGGGAATTTAATCCAGAATAAAAGATGAAAAAGAGAGAAGAAGCAATAGGGGAGGGCCGATAAAGAGGGCACACACCATTTAAGGTGGGGGGGAGTAAGTGCTGAAGGCAGTGTAAGTCATCCCAGTTCCCACTGATTAGTGGAGGCTCGAAATATTGAGTGGGATCTGTCCAGTCACTTTAATACAGTAGCCAGAATATTGAGGGCCAAATATCAAAAGATATGTATGAATAGTGTAAGTATAGGTTTGCTCTACATAACTCGACCTGTATGTACTATGACGATATCTAACTTCCAGGTACATAGATATGGAGTTTACAATAGTAAATATATACCTACATAGAGGCATTTATCTCCTTGGTATTTTGGTCTTCTACATTTTGGCTATAATATTGTGGTAACCTGATAGTGCCTACTCGATATTATGGACTACAGCCCCACTGAATCTCCAGTGGTCCTTTTTGCTTCCCTGCCAAGATGTTTATGGGAAACTCTACCATTCAAGCTGGGGTGCTTGTGAAACTGAGGGGCCAATTTATCATGGTTTTGCGTCTCCCCTGCAAGTGGGCGCAAGGCTGACACAAATCCTAGAATTACATTTACCAAGCCATGCAAGGCCACCTTGAGTGGCCCTGCATGGCTTGGAAAATGTAGAATAATGCAAGACAGCACAAGTTGCTACCTTGGATTATTCTGCCCATGGGCGGTGTTCCATGGGTGTTGCATGAGCGTTCCCACGCATCCACCCATGGATTTTGGTGTATACCTAGTCGGCAAGTGTACACCCCAAAAAGGCAAGCCACACCCCTAGGATGGGCTGCCTGGTATATACAACGAAATAAATGTTCTGCAATTTTTTAGAATGACAGAATAGAGAGTTCTGGGAAGAAAAGGTGGCCCATTCCCCAGGATGTGGTCACCTCCGGGGTGTAAGGGGCACCCCTGACATCAGAACCTCAGATCTGACCGAACTGCAACAAAGGACACAAGAATAGACCCACGTCTGCAGCAGCTGGAGCTGCACAAACCAAAAGCATGATGCGCTGCACCTGTTGCAACCTTCCTGGAACAGCATGACTGCGATTCATCCTGGACCAAAGTTTGGTTCCCCCAACCAGAGGGACCCCTTTGAGAGCCAAATGCAGCACCAGACTCCCCTGGGTCAGTGGCACTAGTTCCCTGCAACCGCAGGTAAAAACCATGTACTGGAACCAAAGCATCGCTGGCCTTCAGGCCCTCCAAAGGATCACCCAGAAGTATATGTTCCAGTGCATTGTGGGAAATGTAGTCCTGAACTCCTGAAAGTGTCAGGCAGTTACTGGGTTCCCCAGGACCTGTGGAAATCAAAATAACTTTCTGCTTTGCTAACCGCTGCCAAAGCTTAGTGGCTTCAAATCTGGCACCTACCACCTTTACTCGACGCTGCACCTCAAGGGAACTCTGCAAAACATTCATCCGATGTCAGCAGTGGCTTCATTCTGACTTTTTGCACCTTGTTCCCCACCAGCACCATGTAAGCAATAAAACCAACATTTCTGTGGCTCCCACTTCAGCACCAAAGACAGCCAGGACAACACTGCACCTAGGCGTTTCGAGCCAGGTAAAATCAAACTGACTGTCGCGGCTTGGTCATGGACCCACATCACCTTTACCCTCCCTGGGTTCCACCAACTTGAACTGCAAGTGGACAAATTCACTAGTGCTTTTTCCCATTAACTGCAATGATAATGTTTTGCAGTACTAAATTGCACTGATTTATTTTCGCTTCTAAAGTCTATAACTTTGGCTGTACTTATCAGATTGACTTTGTTTTGGTGTCTAAATATATATAAAAATCTGCTTCATGTTTATAAATTGGTGTTGGATTTATTTGAGTTGTGCCAATTACTTATTGTTCATGTTTGTACTCTGAAATGCTTAACATGTGCCTCTAGTAAAGCGTGACTGCTCTTTGCCACACTACCAGGACTGAGCTATCGATTTATTATTGTGAATCCAAGGACCATCTTTGGGGTTTGTGTGGGTATAGCAGAGTAAAGCCTAACCAGCATCACTAGATATTATTCCACCTTCCTACAGATACTTGTGTGGACCCACATGCCTACTTTCAGGATTTTAAAACTATGTAAAAGGCAAAGGGAATCTCACATGATACTGTGACATTTATGCTTGGTGTACCAAACAGATCTCGAAGGATCAGTGACTGGAGAGATGGAAGTATGGTAATAAGGCTAACCTTGTGCATGTGGATCAACATTTGGAGTCGATATTTGACCTAAATAACTGTGACAGCACTTGGGGCCCGATTCACAGAACTAACTTAAGACAAAATCCTAAACTTACTACTTTTGGTATTCACAGAAGTTAGGATTTTGTCTTAAGTTTGTCTTAAGACAAACTTAAGACAGACTTAAGTTAGGATTTTGTCTTAAGTCTGTCTTAAGTCTGTCTTAAGACAAACTTAAGACAAACTTAAGACAAAATCCTAACTTCTGTGAATACCAAAAGTAGTAAGTTTAGGATTTTGTCTTAAGTTAGTTCTGTGAATCGGCCCCTTGATGATTCTGCAGCTAATGCACACATATGAGCAGCAAAGCAGGTAGATCCTGCGACAGCCTGAATGTCTCTACTTTTTGACATTTTAATTGTGCTACCTTTGCCTTTGTATTCTTTTTATTATGGGTGGGGAAATGTTTAATTCCACCCACGGAATTTGTCGACTACGCGTTACTCTTGTAATGCAGAGTTCTGGACAAATTCCATCAATCGCTGCATGCTCCACTCTGGAGAACACTGCTTACACTGTTTTAAAAGTGTCCAGTTTGCTCTTCTCCTTGCCTGTGAATTTTTCTGCTCCAATTCTTATTTCTATTTTCTGTCTCTCTTACTGTTTGGGTACAGGATTGTGCCCTACCACAAGTAATCCCCTTTTGTATTTCATTTATTGTCTTTGATTGTAATAAAATAAAAATCCTGGTCCGGCTGGACAGGTCAAATATATAGACCCTATTGTGTTCTATATTTAAAAATTACTCATATGTCTAATTAAGCTCAGGACCTCTGTTCACGTTAAATAACCAATCGCTGCATGGCAGAATTTTTCTTTCCAGAAATGCGACCACGAGAAACAGAAAAGAAGTTCTAGTTTACCAAACTGGGTTGGACAGGGAGATAAATTAGACACGAAATGGTAGATTTATTATTTTTTTGTGCAATGCAGTGCAGCAACCAAAGTTACTACATGGCGCAACCAGAAGAAAACAATGTGCAGTCCCTGTCTGAGACAATAAACCTACGATTTCACCATCATATATGTGTAGTGTGCTTGATCACTACACAATAAATATCCATATTTTCTAAATAGAAATATGGCCTGCTGTTTCTGTCATCCTTTGTACTAGCGCACAAACAGGTTGAACAGCACCTGGCACAACCTTTGCACCTTATTGCGAAGGTGTGTGCGCAGTGCTGAGCATACGTTTTTGACTGGACGAATACACTCCCAGTACCAAACCCAATACATAAATAATTTCTATAACATTATATGCATTGGATATGTGCTGTACAGTGCGCCACACCTGCAATGTGTGGAATGTTTAGAGAAATTCCAACATTTCTCCAACTCAGCACCTACTTTAAGGAAGCTTTATTTTTTATGCAAATCCCAGTCTATTTAAGTAGATTGGGATTTGCTTCAAACTCTACTGGTGCTTGCTCTGTTCCACCCAAGAACCACATGTACTGCACCCTCGAATCAAAGTGGCACAAAGAGGCACCAAGTGCAATTTGTGCCACAGAATGGCATCTTTCAGAGTGTAAAATACCTTTCGAGCTGGAAAGTAACCATCTTTCATAGACTTTGCACCGTTTTACATGACTTTGCGCTGGCACAAGGTATTGGTAATGTCACCGTTTATTGATCTTATTTACAGTCCTGCTGAATGATCATATCTTGCAAAACTGCCGCAGAAGGGGTTAAAACCATGAGGTGCGATAAAATTTCACTATAAAAATGGTGTCTGAAAATAAGGCCAGCAATAAGGCCTTTTAGCTACAAAACAACAACATGCACCCTTTGTTCTGGTTAAGATATGTTGCTGTGGATGTTTTTTGAGTTTCTGCACAAATCGAATTATGAACCATGTCTCAATCAAACATGCAGTATTAGTAAATGCAGTATTACTACATGCAGTATTGCTACATGCAGTGTTGCTGCAAACACTACCGGGACCAAATCAACCAGGTTAAATCTTGCAAAGCTTGCCCCTGGAAAAAGGCATGAAATTCTAAAATCCATTTCGGAAAATGGTAGTACCAATTTCTATGAGGAATTCTCCACTTAATAGGGGTAGATATGGGATCACTTGTAATTCTGTGGTAATTCCGCATCCCAGAATTATGCATTCCTTTATGTTAACATGCCTGCCTTATCGCTCAGAGGCTAAAACCGCGTATGTGATATGATTGTTGGAGCGTTGGTGTTAAAATGGATTTTAATGAGGTAGGAAGAAAGACAACTCGCCGCCGGCCTCAGTTGGCTGCGCGGGATCCGCTAGCAACCCAGAGGGATTCCCTGAGCAGATCCTCTCTCGCGAGATGGAACAGGCCCTTTGTATGTTGCTGTGGGCTCAATGTGTGAGGCGGGGCACATTGCGGGAGAGACGCAGCACAGAGAGCGTTTGAAGTGTCTTCGAAATGATGGTGAGCGCAGCTGGTGAAGAAGGTGTCATTTGATCAGTGACAAAGCAGAAAGACTACAGATGGAGGAACCGAAGTCTGAAAAAGATTCCAGTGATTGTCAAGTCCCAGAGATCGGCGTCTGCTTCCTGCCTAACTCCACGTTTCTCTGTGGTGCGCAACAGCTCCCAGTAGGTTGCTCCCAGTAGGTTTCCCGAACAGTACTTCAACACCCCTCTCGAAGGCAGTGCTTTATTTGTAAAATAATAAGTACCGGTGCTCAGACACCCACAGCTGGCACTATAAAATACACAAGATGATGGACGGAAGGTTGCACAATGGCAAAACATTCACCCCCAGTCACAGATCTGGGTTTAATCCATCGTTCTTTTGCTCACCAAGCCACCCCAGTTCAGACATGGCCATATGCAAATCAGTCTTGGCCCTGTGCCTCATGGGAACAGTCCAGCCCGTACTGCCAAGCCATGTCTTTCCTGGACCGGAATCAAGCATCCTAGAACCGGTTTCTGGCTATCAGCCGTTTTCAGCCAGAATAGCTTGACTCCAGTGGCTTAGTGAGCAAGGGGCCCGCGTCTGGGCATACCCTTCCCACATAGGGTGAACAGCAAAACACACAAGATGATGGACGGAATGTTGCACAATTTCAAAACATTCACCCCCAGCCACAGATCTGGGTTTAATCCATCTTTATTTTGCTCACCAAGCCACCCCAGTTCAGACATGACCATATGCAAATCAGTCTTGACCCTGTGCCTCATGGGAACAGTCCAGCCCAAACTGTCAAGCCATGTCTATCCTGGACCGGAATCAAGCATCATAGGACCAGTTTCTGGCTATTAGCCGTCTTCAGCCAGGATAGCTTGACTCCAGTGGCTTAGTGAGCAAGGGACCCACGTTTGGGCATACCCTTCCCACATAGGGTGAACAGCCTTGACCCTGAGGCACAGGGTCAAGACTGATTTGCAAATGGCCAGGTCTGAACTGGGGTAGCTTGGTGAGCAAAAAAACGATGGATTACACCCAGATCTGTGACTGGGGTGAATGTTTTGCCATTGTGCAACATTCCGTCCATCGTCTTGTGTGTTTTGCTGTACACTCTATGTGGGAAGGGTATGCCCAGACGTGGGTCCCTTGCTCACTATGCCACTGGAGTCAAGCTATCCTGGCTGAAGACGGCTGATAGCCAGAAACCGGTCCTTGGATGCTTGATTCCGGTCCAGGGAAGACATGGCTTGGCAGTTTGGGCTGGACTGTTCCCATAAGGCACAGGGTCAAGACTGATTTGCGGATGTATGACGTTACAACGCATGCTTTTACCACGCATGCTGTTACAACGCGGTTTTTACATCGCATACCATTACAACGCATAGTGCTTCTGGGTGCTGGATAGTGAATAGTTTAATTTACTATTCCAACTCCAGTCCCCGTGGACACTAGGGAAGGTTATTGGATAGTAAATTAACCTATTCCCTATCCTATAGCGCCCCCCAGAGCAATGCGTTGTAATAGTTTGCGTTGTAATGGTTGCGTTGTAACAGTAGTGCGTTGTAAAAGTTTCGTTGTAAGTGATGTTTCCCCTGATTTGCATATGGCCATGTCTGAACTGGGGTGGCTTGGTGAGCTAAATAACGATGGATTAAACCCAGATCTGTGACTCGGGGTGAATGTTTTGCCATTGTGCAACATTCCATCCATCATCTTGTGTGTTTTGCTGTTCACCCTATGTGGGAAGGGTATGCCTAGACGTGGGTCTCTTGCTCACTACGCCACTGGAGTCAAGCTATCCTGGCTGAAGACGGCTGATAGCCATAAACCGGTCCTAGGATGCTTGATTCCGGTCCAGGGAAGACATGGCTTGGCAGTTCGGGCTGGACTGTTCCCATGAGGCACAGGGTCAAGACTGATTTGCATATGGCCATGTCTGAACTGGGTTGGCTTGGTGAGCAAAATAACGATGGATTAAACCCAGATCTGTGACTGGGGGTGAATGTTTTGCCATTGTGAAACATTCCGTCCATCATCTTGTGTGTTTTGCTGTTCACCCTATGTGGGAAGGGTATGCCCAGATGTTGGTCCCTTGCTCACTACGCCACTGGAGTCAAGCTATCCTGGCTGAAAACGGCTGATAGCCAGAAACCGGTCCTAGGATGCTTGATTCCGGTCCAGGGAAGACATGGCTTGGCAGTTCAGGCTGGACTGTTCCCATGAGGCACAGGGTCAAGACTGATTTGCATATGGCCATGTCTGAACTGGGGTGGCTTGGTGAGCAAAATAATGATGGATTAAACCCAGATCTGTGACTGGGGGTGAATGTGTTGCCATTGTTCAACATTCCGTCCATCATCTTGTGTGTTTTGCTGTTCATCCTATGTGTGAAGGGTATGCCCAGGCGTGGGTCCCTTGCTCACTACGCCACTGGAGTCAAGCTTCCCTGGCTGAAGATGGCTGATAGCTAGAAACCGGTCCTAGGATGCTTGTTTCCGGTCCAGGGAAGACATGGCTTGGCAGTTCGGGCTGGACTGTTCCCATGAGGCACAGGGTCAAGACTGATTTGCATATGGCCATGTCTGAACTGGGCTGGCTTGGTGAGCAAAATAACGATGGATTAAACCCAGATCTGTGACTGGGGGTGAATGTTTTGCCATTGTGCAACATTCCGTCCATCATCTTGTGTGTTTTGCAGCGCTATAAAATGTCAGAGTGCAAATAGAAATGATGCACAGTCCCGAAACCATCTCAGGCCTCTTTAATTCACTGCCAGCCTCTCCACGTTAGCTCACTCTTTAAGGTGTCTGCTTTCTCCCTTTCTGGCTGATTTTCTGGCTTTCTTTTTGTTCGTTTTTCCCTGTGCTGGTCTCTGGAAATGTCTGATGTGGCGAAATAAGTGCCAGTGCTCCCCACCGGCAACCACCGGCTCAAAATAAGCTCTGCTCGAAGATAATTTGAACCCATCTTCACATACTGAGTTTGAACGCTTTTGGATTCAGCAACGATCAAAACAGCTGCATCATTAATCCTCTACCTAGGAACTTAATAAAGGTAGAAATTAGATATCAACAATAAACATGACCACGTTACAATAGGGTGACCCGATCTTGTGACCCCAAAACTGGGACATTTCGCAAAAATAGAGGAAGGACTAGAATTTTACATTAACGAAGTGGCTAAGAATAACAGCCCTCTTCAACATAGAAACACAGAAGAAGCACGAAGCAAATAAATAACATTTATTTTTTAAAACCAGCATCTTACCTGTTAATAAACATGCTTACTTATAACAGCTGCTAACTAGCCCTGCTTTGCAAAACCTAAAAAAGTGCCTCAAACAGTTTTCAGTTGATTCTCTCTAAAACCGGGACATGAACCAAATCTGCCAAAATCTGCCACGACAGCTGTTGGCAAACCGGGATGCCTGGTCACCCTACCTTACAACCAATGGCAACATTATATACCTGGAGCAGAGAGAATAGCATTGATTTTTGATTTGCAGATTGCCAAATTTACTCATTAAAGGGTATTGCTTTCTTCTTGTCCACATTACAACCTCAGGTCCAATTCTGTTAAGTGTGCAACTTTGTTTGTGCCCAAAAAGGTATTCCAATGTAAGCGTTACTTGCCCATGCATTACTTGCATGTGCGCTATTTACCCATGAGCAAATTTGTACCCTATGTTATGAGCCAGATTTATCAAAGTATTGCGTTGCCCTTGAGTCATGCAAGGGAAACAGAATTCTTTGGTCAGATTTACCAAGCCACACAAGGTCACCTTACGTTGCCCTGCGTGGCTTGGTAAATCTGGAGTAACGCAAGGCAGCACTCATGCCGGGAAGGCGTTACAAGGGTGAAGAGTGGGTGTTCCCCCACATCCACCATGGATTTTGGTGCATTCCCAGATTTACCAAGACTGGTAAACTTGGGAATGTGTTAAAATTCTATGCCTTCCCAACAGAGGCGCAACAAAGAAAAATATCTTTATTTCT
Source organism: Lissotriton helveticus (assembly GCF_964261635.1). Lineage (NCBI taxonomy): Eukaryota > Metazoa > Chordata > Amphibia > Caudata > Salamandridae > Lissotriton > Lissotriton helveticus. The sequence continues at coordinate 901,636,397 of NC_136070.1, read as the reverse complement.
CCTCCATGTTTCCTCTTTCTAAGTGTGCTGCATTCTGCAACACACTTAGAAAAAGGAAAACGCCTCTAAGGATTGCTTTGTGGAAGAAGGTATCCATTACTGCACAAAAACAATCCTACATGCAATACAGTGGTACAAAAGGGGGTGGTGATGGACGGAGCATCTGAACCAATCAAACACTCACACCCAGTCAACAGATCTGGGTTTAATCCATCACCGTTCTTTAGCCCACTCTACCACCCCAGTTCAGACATGGCCATATGCAAATCAGTCTGACCCTGTGCCTCATGGGAACAGTCCAGCCCGAACTGCCAAGCCATGCCTTCCCTGGACCGGAAACAAGCTTCTGAGGACCGGTTTCTGGCATTTCAGCCGTCCCTTGCTCACTTTGCCACTGGATTCAAGCAAACCCGGCTGAAGACGGCTGTAATGCCAGAAACCGGTCCTGGGAAGCTTATTTCTGGTCCAGGGAAGGCATGTCTTGGCAGTTCCGGCTGGACTGTTCCCATGATGCACAGGGTCAGACTGATTTGCATATGGCCATGTCTGAACTGGGGTGGCAGAGTGGGCTAAAGAACGGTGATGGATTAAACCCGGATCTGTTGACAGGGTGTGAGTGTTTGATTGGTTCAGATGCTCCGTCCATCACCACCCCCTTTTGTACCACTTTGTTCGCCATAAGTTGGCAGGGTATGCTCAGACGTGAGTCCCTTGCTCACTTTGCCACTGGATTCAAGCAAGCCTGGCTGAAGACGGCTGTAATGCCTGAAACCGGTCCTGGGAAGCTTGTTTCTGGTCCAGGGAAGGCATGGCTTGGCAGTTCGGGCTGGACTGTTCCCATGAGGCACAGGGTCAGACTGATTTGCATATGGCCATGTCTGAACTGGGGTGGCAGAGTGGGCTAAAGAACGGTGATGGATTAAACCCAGATCTGTTGACTGGGTGTGAGTGTTTGATTGGTTCAGATGCTCCGTCCATCACCACCCCCTTTTGTACCGCTTTGTTCGCCATAAGTTGGCAGGGTATGCTCAGACGTGAGTCCCTTGCTCACTTTGCCACTGGATTCAAGCAGCCTGGCTGAAGACGGCTGTAATGCCAGAAACCCGTCCTGGGAAGCTTGTTTCCGGTCCAGGGAAGGCATGGCTTGGCAGTTCGGGCTGGACTGTTCCCATGAGGCACAGGGTCAGACTGATTTGCATACGGCCATGTCTGAACTGGGGTAGCAGAGTGGGCTAAAGAACGGTGATGGATTAAACCCAGATCTGTTGACTGGGTGTGAGTGTTTGATTGGTTCAGATGCTCCGTCCATCACCACCCCCTTTTGTACCGCTACATGCAATACAGGCACACTTACACCATAGTGCAAAGGCGCCCCTGTTGGCCCTAGGCAGCCACAAGCTGCAAGGAGAGAGCAGGAATGCACCGTAATCTTGACTGCTAGGGGACATTCCTGCCCTCTCCATTTGACACATCGCAACAAGTTGTCTTGCTGCACTACGCCAAATTTTTATAAATAGGGGCCTCTGTGTCCATGTGTTTATGTTCAACCTGGCGAGGAATTGTTGACAAATATCCTGAATTTCTGATTTGAATTCTGGTAGATGATATGGGATGTGCAAACAAAAAATTAATGCTATTTGGTATGATCCACCGAAGTGCTATCAATGTTATGCCCCCTTGACGTAAAGTGGCACATAGAAGCACCAAGAGCAATTTAGCCTAAAAGATGCCTAAGAGACAATGAAGAATGCAAAAAGAACAATTGATGGATGGAATGATTAACAATGTCAAACACTCCCCCTCAGTACAAAGATGTGGCCTAAATCTATTGTTTTTTGCTCACCACGCCGCCACAGTTTGGGCCCAGCCACATGCAGATCAGTCTTGACCCTGCTCCATGGGAAGAGTCCAGCACAATCTACTAGGCCATTTCCTCCCTGGACTGGAAACAAGCATCCTAGGACCGGTTTCGGGGTATCACCCCTCATCAGGCAGGGTAGCTTGATTACAGTGGCATGGTGAGCATGAGACCCACGTCTGGGAATACCCATCCCACTTGGGGTGACAATGAAGCACATCAGCCCACAGTGTAAGGCGAGCAGGTATGCCTGACACATTGAAAGCTGCTGATAGAGGAGGACTACCTGACAGCTATGGTCCAAATTGATAGGCAACTGAGAAATGATCAGAAAAATATGGCCACCAGGTGCATCGAAACAATGAAGGAGGGTACCAGAAGTGAACAGCCACCTGTACAAGGAAATAGTGACAGTTATCAGAAATGAAAGGGACATTGGGTAAAAGGGTGGTTAAAAAAAGCTGGAAGAGAGTGAATGTTTACTGAGTTAAAGGTAAGGTGTCACTTTGAATGTAGAGAAAAAAAGAAAAAAATAAATGGGCATATTTACAAGGAGTTAACGCCACCAGAACGTCACTTTTTCCAACGTTCTGGTGGCGTTAATGCCGCCTTATTTACAAGGCAGTGTTAAGCCACTTAATGTGGCTTACCGCAGCCTTGTAAATAATATCCCTATTCACGCAGCACTTAGCGTGAAAGGGGCGTGCAAAGGGTGTTGCGATGGGCGTTCCACCACAACACCCATTGCTTTTTTACGCTGCCCCATATTTACAAGGATGGGGCATCACCAAAAATACCCCCAGGGAATACCTGGTCAAAAGCAAGCAATATAAGGAGAAATGTTTTATTTCTCCTTGTATTTTACTCTTTCCACGTGTGCTGTGTTCTGCACCACACATAGATAGAGCAAATCTCCTGTAAAGAATATTTATGTGCAGGAAGGTGTCCCTTACTGCACATAAACAATTGCCCTTGCAGTGCAGCCAGCGTAGCAAAATGGCGCTAGGGTGCCTGCGCTGGCGTGAGGCAGCTTTTTCAGCGCTAGGGGTAATGCAGAGGTGCGCCGCATTCTTGTGAATACAAGGCATCATTACGTTTTGAAACTGTGGAAGCGTAGTGTTACCAATTTTGGCGTAAGAAAGCGCATCGCCAGTTTCTTGTAAATATGCCACGAAGAATCTCCAACCAAACAGTGTCCTTTACACTACCAAACAAGCCGCTGTAGTCTTAATTACTGGGATCTGGGTCGCTGACCGCTTGGTGTACCACCACTATGTCATTTATCATCACCCACTGAGCTGAAGTTAAGTAACTGTAAGGAAGCAACTACTTCATTATTTATATAGGGAGGAACGCAATTAATGTAGCAAAAGATCACTAACGGAAAGGGAATATATATCCATTTTAAAACAAACAGTACACACAATATGATACATAAGGCAAAAAATAGCATTGATTTTTGATTTGCTTGCAAAAAATTCGACTTTTTCTGAATAGAAGCATAACGCTCTTGTTTGCTCCAAACTACAGTTTCCTATGCAAGACTTGTGGCCGTAACTGGATCCCAAGTTGGGTAGCACCTGATCACGCATCCATTGCGCATGCGCTGTTTGCTCACGTACAACATGCTACCCCTTTGGTACTAGCCTGCAGGTTTACAGCACTACTAGCCCGCAAGGTAACAGCAGGCAAAAGCTATCTTTTTGGCAAATAGCACAAAATTTGTTTTGTGTAGACAGGTTAGTGAACAGAAAGGACACACAAGTGGCATAGCAAGTGGGGGGGGGGGCACGAGTACCCTCCAGTTCTGCCCCCGCCTCCCCTCAACATGAACACAACATGCAATACCCCACATTACATTCGTAATAACCAGGAGATTCCCGTGTGGGTAAAAAAGGCCATGTTTAATTCTCAACATTGAATAAACATGACAAGCATACACGATGCATATTGATATTCATAATTACATTTTCCAAAAAACAACTCTTGTCCTTTTTCTGTTCCCCCAGCCCTAAGGGAGGAGCCCCATCTGGCTCGCATCTCGCGCTGGGGTATCCTACGCCAGGTGCCGTGCACCTGCCCCCTAGAGTGGTAGGCCCGCACCCCTGTTCCTTGTCCGTCATTACCAGGGCCCACCCCTCTACCACCAGGCTGCCCTGGGACTCCCAGGAGGCTCGAAATCTGTCGCCCTAGCCTCCCCAGCCGGTGGTGACTTCCTCCTTGCGGAGAGCTTACCATATCCCCCCTCAGAGCTGGCCTATGGAGTCCGCCAGGTGGCCTCCCATCAATCACTGTTTATTGCTCGCAGGTCTCTTTTCCGCAACAACGCCCCCTCAAACCACTATTCTCAGGGACGGGTAGGTGGGAGAAGGTTTGGTCCTGTAGCACGAAGGTCAGCAGCGGGGCACACACAGTCCGGTAGTGGTGACGGGAACAGAGACCTCGGTCAAGGGAGGTTGACCTTACATAGGCCCGAGGTCTCCGCCCACCCACCACTCCGGATGTGCGTCACCCGCGACCCGGAAGTGACCGGGGGGGGGGTTAGGGAGGCGGCCGTCTGCCCATTGGCCGCCCGGCCGCCCAACCTACAGAAGCTAGGGCGGGGCCCGGAGGGGACGTGCCCTAAGGGCGCGCCTCGTGATCTTCGTCGCTTGGCAGAGCAGCCTCTGGGGGCGATTTGGGAGGTTTCTGTGTTGGTCGATGCTGCCAGCGGCCAGCCTTTCTGGAGGTAGATGGGCGTCCATTACCTCCCTTTTATCAACCGCAGAGGTGTCACTCCCTTTTTCTCGCTGGGCCGGCCCATTATTATATGCATATTGAGCGGAGGCACAGGGCCTAAGAAAAAGTGGCCTCAATTGTTTTCAGGTGTGTTTCACCAGTGTAAGCTAAACCGTGCATTTTTTTAAATCCTACCTGCCCCCCCCCCCCCCCCCCCCCCCCGTTTTTAAATAAAATTTCACAGAAGCAGTGTTTTGTGGAAAGGCAATATGCAAATGTGGGCCACTTTTTTTTAGCGTGCCCGGGGCGATTTTTAATCCCAATCCAACCCTGCACTGACACAGTGATATTCGCACAAAAGCCGGCTAGTTGTGAGATCTTTGGAAATCCAACCGCGTTCGTGCCCGTGGTGAAGTTGCACAGGATACCCACAGCACCGGAATGGACATTTAGCTAGACGCCTTCTGTTGCGAGCGCTGTGGGTGCCCCCTGAGCATGGACAGGCAGGACATGGCCGCTGGAATCGAGCATCGCGCGTGCCAGTAAATCTCTCGCGACAGGGCGGCTTGGCAGCTGTTAAACACAAAGGAGGGGGCGAGGGTAAGCAGGGGCCGCAGAGAGCTAAAAATAGACGCATGCATATGAATGAGGTGGCACCTTTCGAAGGTGCAAATGAACTCTCACAGTTTGCATGCCGAAATAAACGCAGGCGCTGCGCTCCCTGCAGTCACCCTGGAGCACGCGTCACCTCCGCTGATGCCGTCAGCACGCTGTGCGCCGCCGAGGCCTTGACCCAGAGCCTCGAGGGCAGCAGTTAGCCGAAGCTTCCAGAGAGCTCCCAATTTAGGAAATGTTCAAACTTACCCGGTCTCCATCTCTGATAATGATTGAAGGGCGGCAGCGCTAGCCTCTCAGAAGGATATCTATGAGTGAACGGATGGAACACCGGGGTGGAAGATTCTGGCCCATCAGTGCAGTGGTGAGGAGAACAGCGCGAGCCTGCTCTGGAACCTGGCAACGACATTTATTCCCGCCAATGTGAAGGTCTCTCAAACCTATTCTAGGTGTGCTCGAAATGCAAGTTGAATATGTTAACCCTTACTTCACAGAGTGCAGTTGTGTCTTAGGGATCGAACTATCCTTAAATATGCACAACATACCTCCTTGGTCCTATAACCAGTGACGTAGCATTAAATGATGCAGCGGGTTGTAGTATCTTACATGTATGCAAGGCTTTAAGTGGGATGAAAAAACGGGGGGGGTCTCTCAAAGGGGCGTGGCCAATGTAGTTAAGGGCGTGGCTCAGAAACACCTAGAGCTAAAAATTCTGTGCTTAGCATAGTGTGACGCCCGACTCGTATTTTGCGGTTTCTGTCATTGCATCCAGATAGATGATACAACAACTAACATCATACCTACAAAAAGTCACGACTACTGGCTGTGTCAATGGTTGTTAGTTGCATAAGATAAATTAAGCAGAAACTATAGCTTGTACATAATATTGAAAAAGCATCCACTTAAACTCCTGGTGACACCACGAAAATGCTGCTGCTCCTAAGTTTCAAAAAGAGAAGGGAAATCTAGGGAGTAAATGACTCTCTTTAAACGATTTCCCTTCCCCTACAATGGTCACCTGGCATGACGTCTGCCAGCACGCGCACATGGATGTGCCTGCTGTCACTGCAGTCCGGGGAGAAAACAGTCCGCCTGTGCCAGGGCCCAATAGAGACCCGTTTCGAGGCCTCCTCAAAAAAACTGCCGGTGCTCAGACCCGCTGAGACCCGGCCCACTTAAAGCCCTGCATATATGCAATGGCCGTGGGCATAATGATGGCCCTAAAGGACTAGGGTTCCCTACGCCGCAGCAGTCTAGTCCCAAATACGAAGCCTGGATGTAAGAGGTGATAGTCTGCATCAGTGCTTAATTTGAGCAGTTAGTTGTCAATGGGGGCCACCAGAACTTATGCTTGGGGACCGGCACTTATATTTTCGCATCAGACATTTACGAGCGCAACAGAGGGGAAAACAATCAAAACGGCAAGACGCAGGAAGAGAAAGATGGAAAAACCGCCACAAAGGAAGAATTCTAGAACCTGAAAAAGTGAGATAAACCTCGATTAAAGGAGAATGGAGTGCATTTAGGACTACACAGCCTTGGTATTCGGCGTGCTGACATTCATTTGCACTACTCCAAGTTTCTGAGAAAATCTCTGGGCACCAACACTCATTTTTTTTTTTTACAAGCTAACCACTGCTTGCAGTTGGTTTACACATAGAAAGTGTTAACATGCCATTTTGACCTGATTCAGAATCCTTTCACACTCTTGAACTGAAAGAAATTGAGAAACAGTAGCTAAACTTTTAACAGGAATATAGACAGCATGTGGCCAGATGACTATTACTAGCAGCAAATTAGCAACGGCCCCACTTATTGTTAGAAGCCCGAGCACACCACTCCCCAGCTGAGCAAAAGTAAAACCAATTTAAACCAAAAGCAATAAAATAATACAAAAGAAAATTCGGAAAATACGCAGATCTCACAGAGGAAACCTCTTGCGCCACAGAATGCACTTCAAGCTAACACCCTTATACATGTGTTCAGTTCTACATTAGGATTATTCCTAGTGTGCGGAAAATCATATAAAATGTTGGCATGAAAAGAGCACCACTGTTGCTTAGTCTCCAGTGTCCATCCTCTTGCAGTCCTTAGGGGTTCAAATTTAGACGGAGACTTTATTTTGGTTGTTCCCAGCTTTCTCTGCTCATTGCGAGTCATTTGCTCTTTGGAATTCTTTATCTTTTCTACCAACTAGTTTTTTTTTTAAAACAGTGCATTTCAGAATTTATCAAGAAGTTGGCATGTCTTAAGATTATTCCCTCTGAAACCCCTTGATCACACCCAAACACTCCCCAAGAGAGACAGGGTCTTACAGGATGAGCCATCATGAGGCTTCTGCTCCAGGTTCAAGCTGGGCAGGAAGTCTGTAAGGGTAAATTTAGTAGCACTCCTAGGCTTGTTTCCTATGGTGAAAAAAGTGATCTTTAGGACTGAGCCCAGCAAACCAAGGGTACTCTCTCAGCACCGCTGATTGCAATAAATTCTCGGAAATCTTTCTGCTCAAAGAAACTCATTCGGTTAATTTAGGAAAGTGTGATGGCATCATTTACCACCAAGTGCCCAGCTTCCCCTTCTTGTTCTTTGCCCTTCGTGTTTCATATTTAGAAAAAGAGTGCCAGTTTAAGACTGCAAATAACTTCACAGCTCTATTACATACCACCAACACTTTGGATAATGATAGCCACATTTACTACACTTGGCGTCGCGGTTTCATCACTTTTGTGATGCAAACCTGCTGCAAAGTGTTGGGGTTTTGCTTTCTATGCAACGCAAACCAGGATCTTTGTTGGAAAGTATCCCAAAGTAATTCAATGTTGTGCTATGTGCTACTTTGAGCGACTTTGCTTCAAGGGGGTGCTCCATGGAAGGTTTATGGGTGTTTCCAATCAACCACTCACGTGCTTTGACGGAAATCCCTATCTACTATCATTTGTAGACAGAGATATCTACCTAAACCTTTCACCTCCTTTGGGCAGACGTAACAAGTAGAAATGTTTTAATTTCTTCTTATTTTTTCAACTTGCATGAGTGCTGCATTGTACAGCACATGCACAACGTTTGAAAGATATTAAAGGATATCATTTGTGCTGGAAGGGTCCCCTTTCAGTTCAACACCTATGGTTTGAAGAAAGCACACCTCCTTGGCGCATGGCAGTCAAAAGTGGAGGGGAAAAGAAAAATGTGCCATATCTTCGTAGGTATGCCTCATTTTCCTCTATCCCTTTGACACAAGACAGCACAGTAAATTTGGTTGCTATGCTTCTTTTTTTTTGGGCCTGGGAGTATTGTCTGCTTTTTGGCAGCATTCCAGAACTGTACCAGACATGTGTAGCAATGCCTTCTCTTAGTCTGTCATTTGTTTCGGTTCCATCACCTCTCCGCTTCTGCCTTTTGTCCTTGCCCGTTTATATCAGTTTTCTTTTCTCCCTCCGGGCGACACTTCACCCTACATAAGTCGCCATGACATGACAAGAGCCGACATGTTGTTGAGTTATAATGCTTTAGTTCTATGGGCTTTTTATCATGGAAAAGCATTGCTTCTTGGGAATGCCCTTGTCCGTTTAGAGTGATGCCTATTTATTGACAATATAAAGGTAGTATGTTTGAAAGAAGAAAAAAATATAAAATTTCTCTCCAATTAAAAAAATCTGGAAATGTGCCGACTGAACGACCACCAGTAATCTGTGAAATACAACATCATGTCGAACGCTACCCTTATTTTCAGAACAATATGTTAAATACAGCGGTAATGCCCTGCAGCAGTAATGGCATTATTTTGAGTCATTACGCTGAATTGCAAAGGTTTGCAGAAGAGCTGAGTAATAACAAGCTCAGATGGTAGAGCCCAGGTTTGGGCGATCGCCCCAGGCCCAAATGTAAATGGTACTTGTTCTCGCATTGGTTCATTTTGCTGGGCGTTGGAGGTGAGCTGGGAGACCAAATCGGTGCAGAAGCAAGAGTGCTATGGGCAGCCACGGCCGGCAGTGAGAGGAAATGCAGGGCGATGACGTGGGGACGGGGAGGGGCAGGGTGGGGGGTAGTAATGTATGGATTACGGAGTTTTACAGGTAAGTAAACATTTAAATAAATACAAAGAATTTCGTTGAGTGCACTGCATCCCAAAATGCGATGCAGTGCGCGCAACGAAATTCGTTTTATTTATTTAAATGTTTACTTACCTGTAAAACTCCCTAATCCATACATTACTACCCCCACCCTGCCCCTCCCCACGTCACCACCCTGCATTTCCTCCCACTGCCGGTCGCGGCTTGCTATGGGCCCTAGTGAAGGGCAGAAACATTGGCCCCTGAGCCCTAGTTGAATACTTAAATGCAATAATAAATGATACTTTGGGTTCACTGGGCCCAGGTGCCACTGCACCTGCTGCACCATTGATACCTACGCCCCTGGACCAAAGTGATATCCTGGTGTTTCTTAAACAAAAAACTGAGAAAGGGGAAGAGAAAATAAAAATATTCAAGGTAGTTACAATCGTAATATCAGAAGTGACCATAGCAAAGTTAGGTCCCTCATCTGGCAATGAAAGGCCTGAAAACATGGTCTCTGGGGTACTGTCTCCTCCTTAGGATTTGATTCCCTTGTTTGGGGTCTGGCAGGTTTCTTTTGGCACAGTGTCCACCTCAGGTCGCTTCCTCATCTGTGAGCTGTGATGCACTGTTCTGGACCTTTGCCATCAGGGGATCGTCAGGGGATCTGCAATATATGAAGTTACAACGCAAACAATTACAACGGATGCTTTTAAAACGTAGTTTTAACATTGCAGCTATCATTACATCGCATCATTTTACAACACATGCCATTACCACTCATTTTTAAAAACGACCATTACAACACATTCCAATACAACACATACCATTACAACACACAATACTTTTAGGGCAACAGGAGGGTAAGTGTTGGATAGTGTAGGGGTGAACATTACTATTTCCAATCCAGTGAGTGCAACAGTAGGGCAAGTGTTGGATAGTGTTGGGGTAAACATTACGATTCCCACTCCAGTGAATGCAACAGTAGGGAAAGTGTTGGATAGTGTAGGGGTAAAAGTGACTATTCCCATCTACCCCAAAACCCATACCCATCCTAAAACTAAAAAATCTCCATTACTTACCTTATAATGCATTGTAATATCATGCGTTTTAATGGCATGCGTTGCATTGACATGCTTTGTAATAGCATGCGTTGTAAAGGCAGTTGCGTTGTAACAGTTGCGTTGTAAAAGCAGTGCGATGTAATGACTGCTTTGTAATGGATGTTTTCCGGGGATCTGTCACTTCTAAAGGTTTAAAGAATAATCATGGTTCAAGGCCAGCTGTAAACATGTTGTCCAAGCAGGCCTGGTACTAGAGAGTGGGCCTGACCCTCCCAAGATAGCTCCGTGGCCCATCCAAGGCCTATCCACTAGCAGAAAAACATCCTCTGTTCTTTTTCTTAATGGAAACATCACACAGGCCTCACTAACTCTAGTTGTGCAACTTTCCTCCATAACCTCAATGCAGTGGGTAAAGGTCACACCTAATTTGTAAAATTTTCACACCGAAATACAGTAATAGGCAACTGAAAGGTGACCTGTCAACATTTGAGAAGGGCCTTCCAAAATGCAGCAATATATGTTTCTGTGCTTTTAGTAACTTTCAATCCGTTTGAACAGGGAACAATATTTTGTATTGTTAACATCTGTAAATTAGGCAGCAGATGATGGATTATGTGCCAACTGTGGCAAATACATAATTATGTAGAATATACTACAGCAGCAGAATTGCGTAATTCCAGTGGACCGGTTTATGGTACTGCATTAAGCAAAAATACACTGATAATTGTAAAGTTTTGAGTTCTAAAATTAAAAGACTTCCTGTTTCACTAGTACAACACAGATACAGAATGGGAAGGAGCAGTGCAAGTGCCTATTGTACAAAGAAAAGCAATGGCAACAATTCCATGGCAGCACTGGCTACATGTGTTGATACTTACTGCCTCTCCCATAGGCGACCCCGCAAGCTCTCTCTGTGTCTCATACCTGAGGGGGTGAGCCCTCCTCAAGGATCCTTGGCGGTGACCCTTGCCTGCATCTACCTCTGCATCTACGATCTACCGGACATTTGCAGTGCCTTATTGTGAGATGCCCACCCGACGACAACAACCCGGGAGGTAGGGTCGCTGGCTGCTCGCTGATTCCTAGCGGAGGCTCCTGCTAACATATCGCACCAACAGCGTCAACATGGCCTTCACCACCTGGCGCAAGCTCACCCCCACCGAGCCGGCTGACCGCAAGCTCTCCAAGATGGCGACGCGCCTGCAGCTGGCCTCCAGCTTCATCTTCCACCTGGACTCCCACCTTCTCTCCTGGACTTCTTGTTCTGTCCTGGCCGACACTTTGCTGCTGTTTTCGGACAGTTTTCTCTGGACTCTAGCCCTCCTTCCATTCTGTCGCCCTTTAACCCCTTATCCCCGTGGATGACCCTCAAATGTTTTCTCCCTTTTCTGCTTTCCCTTCTCTCCTTACCCTTGCATCCCTCCCACCCTCCCTTTGTGCTGTGACTGCATCCACACTTTTGGAACTCTGCTCTGTGATTCATTGAAATAACTCTAATCACTGGTAAATGCAGTAGACTCTTAGAGTATATCCATTCATTTCCCCTCCCTATGTATATAGGGATAACTCCAATCACTAGTATATGCAGTAGACCTTTGTACTCTCTACCATTCCTATGTGACCCTTAGAGTATAGCCAGTCATATCCCTCCCTATGTATATAGAGATAACTCTAATGACGTTTTATTCCTTCAACTGCTGTCCAGGGAGGCCATCGTGCAATTCCTGCTACGTGTTTGCCTGCTGCAGAAACCAGCGCCTTGAAAGCTGCACCTCGCGGTACCCGCTGCGCGGGTCCCGCATCGTTTGTCCTGCCTGCCGGGTGTCCAACAAAGGCAGAGGATAGCCGCTGGAGACATTTGCCGTTCCTGAGGGCGGGAGAGGAACACTCCTACAGGGCTGCGAGCGCCAGGTGAGGGACAGGGACTCCATCTCCCAGGAGTCCCTGTGTTGCCATCACCTGCACCTGGACGCTCTCCCTGCTTGCCCCGCCCCCAACCACCTCACCACTACATTCAGAACGGCTGATCCCCGCTAAGCGGGACGCGAGCGGGACGCCCGGGGCGAAGCCCGGGCAAAGGGCGGGCCCTCATCGGCCAGAAGAGGCTGGGCTGGGCCGGAGGTCTTGGTCCCTGTATCCTGTAAGTTGTGTTTTACTTCCTTATTGACCCTGCTTTCATTTGTGCACGTACGATGGCAACAGCTGTTACCAGCCCTGCCTCCGTGGGATTTGATAAAAATGTGGGCCACTTAAACCGAACCCTGGACGATTACTTCCTGAAACCAGCCCCCGAGGGTAACAAGGAGCTGCTGCTAGCAGAGAGGAGGGCGGATCGCCGCCGCTCAATAGAGCGTATGAAAAACAGGACCCTCTCTGAGCCCATCATGTCTGTCTCATTGGTTGATGATTTGTTCATTACTTCAGCTGACAACTCGTCACCAACAGCCAGCGTGCCCTTGCTCCTTCAGGATTGTTTAGCTCCAGCAATATCACCTACCCAATCTCAACAAGATTTATTGTTTGTGTCGAATGCCCCCAATAACACTTCCAAGACTTTGATTTCACCCACAATTAGACCTGGCAAAGTTGTAAGAGGGAAAAGTTTAAGGCCACTGCCATCAAAAATGATCGGGCCTCCACCACCCAAAAGGAGACGGAAAATAACAACTGCAAATAAGTCCAAATTAAGTCATTCAGAGTTTGGCAAAAAGGCGAATATTGACGCTATAACGTCATTGGGAGGCCCCGCCATTAAACAAGTACTGGTAGCTGTTTCTCCTATTTCAAAAACTTTAACACAAGCAACTACAGAGCCAGATATTGCCTATACTCAATTGGAAAAAGACTTACAACCGGCTTGTTTTAAGCCACTTCTGGACAATATTGAGTTGATCGTACGTACTTATACGCTCGCAATGGCAGAAAGATTTAAAGGGTTAGAGACAAGGTTGGGAAAAATAGAGGGGGACCTGACTAAGTTAGGGGATCTTGTTCGGTCAGAAGGGCCTTTAAAAGTGCAACAACAAAAAGTCACAACAAAAATGTACCCTCCCTCAAAAAAAGGTTCCACCCCTACACCCCCTGTATCCTCTGTTGGAAACAGTCAGGCAGCAGCCGCAATCCCAGTTACCCTTAACCGACCACATGCGGCCGTGAAAATATCTGACGGCAACAGTTCAAACAAATCTTTGCCAACAGATGCAGCAATAGTTCAGGGAAAATCAACTGCTGCTATCTCAGACAGTAATGCTGCCACCACCGCCAATACTCTGAATAGGGAACCTAGTACCCACCCGGATAGACATCTTAGACCCAATGGGAATGTGAACACCCGGGGGAGAGGTGATCAGATCAGGATACCGCCTGCGGAACTTCCACCAGAAGCTTTGCCGTACGTGGTTGTACTCACTGGGGTTCCAGAATTGACCAATGGTAAAAGGGAGGGATACTTCCAACTAAAAAACAAAATAACGCATTGGCTCTCTTTGTACAGACCTAAACCCAACCTGGTAAATGGCGAAATAGTCCATGTTCGGCGCCTGTCCTGGTTGGGGGGCCGAGCGAAGGATATAGGGGGTGACGTTGTGGTGATAAACTTTAGGGACAGAACAGCAGTACAACACATATTGAATTGGCCTTATGCCAATGAAAATAGCTGTATTGTACCACGCCCTTTGACGTACTTTTATCCCAGATCTGCCGTATTTCCCCCACAATATCCAACCAACAGCACCTACTTCACCCCCCAGTCCCTAATCATGGAGTCTGCACTGAATCCTGCCTATATGCCTTATTTAGCTCCGACACCTGCAATACAGGGGTGGAATACTATACCATTAATTAATAAAACAGAAGTAAAGGGTAGTATGTCACATCTGATCCCATTTACTCCCCTAGAGCTTTATAATAGGTTCGAGGCCTTTAGCGGTCTGGAGGAATGCGACTGATGTTTAAGGTGTGCAGAGGGTATTGGGGAGGGTGTAAATGTTCCCAGTAACACAAGGTTACAGGAAGAGAGGGGTATCTGTTGCTATGAAATAGAAACGCACAGTGCGGTAACAAATGCTGATATGAATAGTAGTTCACCCGTTGTTTTACCTACAGTGTCTTTTAGGATTAACGAGGTGTCTTTACCATCTTTATCTGCTAAAATGTCTAATAACAGTGTTTCTGTAAGTGATGGTGTTAAGGGTGTATGTACGACGGGTTGCCAGGAAGATCATTCTAGCTTGTCATTTGTATCTTTGGATCTTCCATTCACAGTCACTAACTCTCCTGTCCCGTATGGGGTTCACGTTCCTATCCGGGAGCAATTAGATCTGGTTGTAGCAAGCATTGTGGATACAAGGAGCTCACATAATGAGATACCAGCCTTAACACCCGCACCAACTATTAGTGACAACCTTATTTGCCCAGTATTAGCCGAATGTGTGAATCTAATTTCGTGGAACATAGCTGGATTGGCCGACAAGTTATGTGACCCAGTCTGGATATCATTTATCAAAAATTTCTCCATTGTGTGCCTTCAAGAGACGTGGTTGGAGGACAAAAATGTCCATATAGAAGGGTATTTAAGCTTTATTATTCCAGCAGTCGCCTCGAGCAGGGGTCGAGCAAAGGGGGGCCTGGCCACCTTTATAAATATGGGTTTGCTCTGTAAAACCAACATATGTCATAATGATAACTTGAATATTCAGATGCTTGACCTAAAAAATGGCAAGAATGCTTTGACCCTGGTCAACTTTTATAATGCTAATAACAGTAATGGTGGTTGCAACATCATATCCCTAATAGAATTCTTGAGAAAAAATGCACACACTTCATCCCGGAACCTGTTGATAGCAGGTGACTTTAACGTTCACCCATGCGGCAATCCAGGTTCTATCCCAATGGGCTCCTTGGGATGTAATAGTGTTGAAGGCTTTCATTTTTCTCACACCAGGGGTGGTAAGAACCTAAATGACTTAGTGAATGAAAATAATTTAACAGTAGCTATGTCCATGGTTCCCGATACTAAAATCTTTGACACTCCGACCTTTAAAGGACATGGTCAGGGATCCTTTATAGATCATATATTTCTATCTTCAGATCTCGTACAATGGGTTTTGCAATTTACCATTCTCCTTAGTGTATATAGTGACCATAACCCCCTAGTTATTAGCTTGGGTGGGTTTTTACTCACCAAACGACCGTCTCGCATCGATCGAGGCACTCTGAGCTGTATAAATGGCAGACGCCGTATTAAATGGACGACGATAAATAAAGACAATTTATATTCTAAAATTAATAGTGCATGTGAGGAGGAGCTGTTAGCATGCTCATCTTTTGATTCATCCTCTACGAATATTTTGTCGGGGTTCATGGGACTGGTTTCTAAAATTGGCGCCATGTTAACAGCACCAACAAAGGGGCAAAGCAGTACACATGTTAAATGGTTTGACCACAACTGCTCAAAGGCAAGCAGAGACCTGAAGAATGCCCTAAAATTTAAACCTAGAGACCCTGACTTGATAAAAAGTCTTCGTATGTCCTATAGGAAAGCATTAGCCGTAAGAAAAAAGGAAATTAAGGCTAATATGATAGAATCCCTCCTAGATCCCACAGTGCTGGGGAACAGCAGCAAGTTCTGGCAACTTATCAACAAACCTTTGTTTGATAACCCAAATGACACAGCCCTAGGTACAAGCATTTCAGAAGGGGAGTGGGTGTCTCATTTTAGTACAATCTTTAAGAGTAATGAGCATAGGGTAGAAAACGCCTTTTTAACATTACCTGTAACCCCTTTACGTTTTACAGTAAATGAGGTTGAGAGGGGGATCCAGGGTCTGACCAGTAACAAGGCCCCGGGCCCTGATGGTTTACCACCAGACCTATTTAAGTCTAGTATCCCCTTTTGGGCTCCCGTCCTCACGGCGGTAGTTAACGCAGCTGTGACAACGGGGTGCCCAAAAACGTGGGGTCTATCGACTATAGTCCCCGTTTTTAAAAAGGGCGATCGCAGCACTCCATTATGTTACAGGCCGATATCTTTAATAAATTCAGTAGTTAAAGTGGTAGGGGGGGGTAATTCTTAATAGGTTATCTACATGGGCTAAAGAAAAAAATATTCTGTCACCTATACAATATGGGTTCAGACCTGGCCACTCGACCATCACACAATGTCTGAACCTATACTTGATTTTAAGTAAATATACCCTGGCTAGACAAGGAACCGTCTACATGGCATTTATGGACTTGTCGTCCGCTTTCGATTGTGTGGACAGAAGTTTATTATGGGCCACTTTGTTGAGAATGGGAGTAGAGAGGAATCTTGTTAACCTCCTAGCCGACTTGCACTCGGACACTAAAGCTAACGTCCGTTACACTCAAGATCTTAAAGTAACGGACGAATTCAGAATAAATAGGGGAGTCCGACAGGGCTGCATTTTGGCCCCATTTCTCTTCAACCTGTATATAAATGAACTGGAGGAATTTCTTCTAAACATAGAAGCAGACTACCCCCTTGTTGAACGCAAGGGGGTGCCTGTGCTACTCTATGCAGACGATGCCGTTCTTATATCAAGGACGGCAATCGGTCTCCAAAAATTATTAAACTCCTTCTTTAAGTTCATGGAGTCACGTGGCCTTAGTATAAACAATTCCAAGTCCTACGTCATGAAAACAGGAAAGGGTTCTCGGAAAACTGACTCCTTTAGTATAAACGGAGAAAAAATTCCTTTAACTAACTCTTTCTCATACCTTGGGGTCCTTTTAGATCATAAACTAACGTGGGGCCCCGCAGTGTCCAAAAAGAAGGGCGAAATAACAAGGGTAAACTCGGCCATTCTTGGCTTTGGAAAAAAAGTTGGCAACTGCCCTACGGCCGCACTGCTGAAACTTTACCAGGCAAAAAGCGTCGCTGTTGCCTGTTATGGTAGTGAGCTCTGGGGCTATCGTAGGATAAAAGACCTAGAGGTTGCAGAAAACAACGTCCTGAAAAAGATACTGAGGCTACCAAGGGGTACTGGGAATTACTCTGTACACGAGGAGCTGGGGGTCCCATATCTAGGGGACAGAATAGCAGTAAATCCGGTTTTGTGTTGGCTGAATTGTTGGCTTAATACCGACATTCCACTCACACATGCCTTACTGAAAGAGGCCTTACTGTTAGACGATAGGTTTAAAATTCCGTGGGTAAAATATATAAAGGATTGTTTGTCGGCAATTGGCCGCTCTGACTTGTTTTATGCCCCCAACTTGATCACAAAACCTGATGTTGTTTCGGTAAAAAATGCCATATTATTGGTAAGATGTACTGACAGAGAAGAGGTCGAGATACAGAAGGACAGTGTTAGGAAACACTTATTACTTAAAACCTGTCCACAAACGGAGCCTTACTTGACATGGCCTATGACTAGTTATGAACGGTTTTTGTTAACAAGGTTCCGTTTCGATCTATATCACCTTCTACTAGCGGTACCAAGTGGGGCTCAACGGGGTGAAGTGTTGCCAGCTTGTGGCTGCGACGGTAAGTCTCCTCAAGACTTGGCACACTTTCTTTTCATTTGCCCTTATTATTCTATCCCACGGAAATTATACCTTAAACCGTGCCTTATAAAACTGAATTTCTCCCAAATCAAGCCCGCACTTTACTACCTACAACTACTGAATTGTGATTGTACTTTATATGTCTGTAACTTTTTTAAAAAAGCCATTAGTTTTAGGAAAAGTATGGACGGATAATCTTGCTGTGAATGTTTTAGGTGTCTTTTTAACCAATATAGTAATTTATGTATCTTTCTTAACCCTATATTGCTCATGCCCTTAGTGCCCGCTGTACCTTCTTTTTTATGTACTGTATATTGCGTCTTTCACTTGCCTTATGGCACGTATTGTTTGGTATTGTTTTTAAAAATTGTGTACTTATGAATTGTACTTTTATGATTGTAAAATCTACAATCGAATAAAGATTTTTGAAATTGAAATTGATTGACTAGTCTCCTATGTGACTTTTAGAGTATATCCATGTGTATCCCCTCCCTATGTATATAGAGAGAACTCTAACGACTAGTCGCCTATGTGTCTGTTAGAATATATCCATGTGTATCCCTTCCCTATGTATATAGAGATAGCTCTAATCACTAGAATATGTAGTAGTCCGCGTTGCTCTCTACCCTTCCTATGTGACTTTTAGAGTATATCCTGTCTTACCCCTTCCCTATGTATATAGAGATAACTCTAATCACTAGTTTATGCAGGAGTCCGCTGTGCTTTCTACCATTCCTATGTGACTCTTAGAGTATATCCATGTGTATCCCCTCCCTAAGTAGATAGAGATATCACTAGTATAGACCTAGATTTTATCCATTTGTATCTCCTCCTTGTGTGACTTTATCTCTTGTACATTTGCAATTTTTTCTGTTTGTAACTTTTTATAACGCATGTAATCCTAAGTCTTTCTATAACGCATGTAATCCTCAATCCGTATGTTTTCAACTGGTTCTTATGTAAGTCAACAATTTGCAAATTCTTTTTGTACCGTCAGTCCTTATGTTTGAAACTGGGTCCTATGTAAAGCGCGCTGACACCTTCGGGTAAAGTTTGCGCTATATAAAATCGCATAAATAAATAAATAAATAAATAATGCTGTCCTGCTATCCCAATATCCCAAGGTGCTTGTAGAAGGCAGAGAGCACTAATATAATTAGAAGGAACTTAAAGAACAGACATCCCACAATGGGGCACCGATGACTGGGGGTTTATTCTATCCCAACTAATTATCTCATTTTATCACATGAATGGGGGGAAAGGATTATAGTCAGGGCCACTGGAATTATGCGATTCTGATGATACAGCATTGTATGTGTAATTATGGATTTGTCACTTTTGCCACTTAATCTATCACCTGCAGCATAATCTTAAATGGATCAAAAGTTCCTAAAACACACATGATGTGTTTCTGCACAATGGAAGGCAAAGAAGATGGTGTAAGAGGAAGTTGAAGGAGGATGAAAAGTGAGTCTGAGGAAGTAGGAGGGTTGGAGCAGGGTACTGATGAGCAAAATGAGTGATGCGAGTAGGGGGATTGGTAAGCATGTACTGAGTCGGGTGGCGATAAGTGGTGAGCAGAGAGAGAGGGGTACAGAAGAGTCAAGGCAGACGATGATGCTTATGAAGGATGGGGAGATGAGAAAGGAAGGTGGTCACATAGGAGGGTCATGAGCAAATGATAAGTGGTGGAGGGGCCAGAGGCTGAAGTATATGGGTAGAACAAGAAGGAGAGACTGATCGACAGGCAATGTGATGGGTAAAGAGGAGGAGATGGTAATGGGACAGACTGGTGAGAGACAGGAGAATGTGAAAAAAGAGGAAGCATACTACCCCCTACTTAGGGAGACAGTTCAATTGTGTGGCACGCATATGAGCTGCATGTTTCCTCTTTGTTTTCCTTACCATACATTCTGCTCAAAAGACTAACAACAAACGAGTGGTGGAGAAACCAGCCATCAAATTTTAAGTTCATTCATTAACCTAGTAGACGTAGTCTTGGCAGAGGGGGCAGATTGGGGTAGAAACAGTGCCACATTTGATGTCTGGTTGTGTTTTGTTGCTCAGGTTGCCACCTTTGATTGCTCTTCCAATTGTTACTTCGCATACTTAGTTATAATAGGCATAACACCAGGTCTTTTTAGAACTCCTGTGTGTTCATTCATATGCGCTATGTGATCCGAGCCTTAGTGCTTCCATTGTTTAGAATTTGGAGAGCTACCACTGGGGAACAGGTACAGAGATAGAGAAGTGCCAGGCCCGATTACGCACCCCCAGGCAATCACACGAGTGTCTGTTTAGGCGAGAAAATGGGTGTGTCAGTGGCTCTATGGTTGAATGAGTGACTATGTGAGTACTTGTATGGATCTGTGAATGGGTATGTGAGTGGTGTGGGTGTGTGAGTACGTTTATGAGAGGTTGTATGGCAGTGTGAATGGGCATATGAATGGTTGTGTGGAAAATGTAATCATTGATGTCATCAGTAATGTCCTTGACCATGACATTAGTGATGTAATATGTGAGGTCATATGCAGTGCATTGCGGGGGCATAAATTATAGTTAGCTCAGGTAACTGTAACTGCTACATTTCTTGGGTTTTGTACAAGTGAAATGTGAGCGTAACTATAATGTCCCTGCAACCTTTGTTTTTTTCAGTGAATTTCTAGTTTTTTTAAATTCTATTTCCTAACTATAATGTCCATGTAACTTTTGTTTTTTCAATGAATTTCTAGTTTTTTTAAATTCTATTTCCTAACTAGAACGTCCCTGTAACCTTTAATTTTTTTTGCTGAATTTCAACGTTTTTTAAATTTTATTTCCTAACTGTAACCTGTAACTTTGGAGAGTTGGTGTGTGAGTGGCTTTGTAGGTAGGTAGTGGATGTGTGAGTCTCGGACTGGGTGCATGAGTGTCTGAGTGGGTCTGTGAGTGGTTGTGTGAGTCTCAGAGTGCGTCTTTGAGTGGGTATGTAAGTGTCTGAGTGGATTTGGGAGTGGGTACGTGAGTCTTTGAGTGGATCTGTGAGTGGGTGCATGAGTCTCTGAGTGGGACTGTGTCTGAGTGGGTAGA
This sequence comes from Lissotriton helveticus, assembly GCF_964261635.1. Taxonomy (NCBI): domain Eukaryota; kingdom Metazoa; phylum Chordata; class Amphibia; order Caudata; family Salamandridae; genus Lissotriton; species Lissotriton helveticus. Next base: position 901,615,497 of record NC_136070.1, on the reverse strand, counting down.
TGAATGTCTGAGAGGGTCTGTGATAGTGTGCGAGAGTCTCTGAGGGGAACTGAATGTGGGTGCATGTGTGAATAAGTGGGTTTGTGAGTCTCTGAGTGGGTCAGTGACTGGGTGCATGAGTCTGTGAGTGTGTGTGTGTCTCTGAGTGGGCCTGTGAGTGTGTGTGTGAGAGGCTCTCAGCAGTTCTGTTCATTCTGATTGTTAGTCTGCCTCTTGGTGCTCATTTCTGACCTCTATTCCGTCTCTCTTTCTGACCTCTATTCTGCCTCTTGCTGTGCATTTCTCACTTTTATTTTGCTTCTTGCTACTCGTTATTGACCTTTATTCTGCCTCTTTGTGCTAATTTCTGACCTTTATTCTCCCTCTTTCTGGTAGTTTCTAACCTTTATTGTGCTTCTTTCAGCTCATTTCTGACCTCTACACTGCTTCTTTCTGCTTGTTTCTGACCTTTATTCGGCCTCTTTCTGCTCATTGCTGACCTTTTTTTCTGCCTCTTTCTGCTCATTGCTGACCTTTATTTTGCCTCTTTCTGCTAATTTCTCACCTTTATTATGCCTCTTTCTGCTCCTTTCTCACCTTTATTTTGCCTCTTGCTGCTCTTGTCTGTCCTTTATTTTTCTTCTTGTCCACTTTGAATGCGGGGTAGCCTCAAGGCCCCCAAGGTCCCAACTGGCTCCCCACCTCCTGTGGGCGCTAGCATTGCTCCTGCACGGAGGGAGCTGCAAGAAAGGCAACCCCTTTAATGCAGGAGCAATTGTTTCATCTCTTACCCTGTCCGCATCTCTGCGGACAAGGAAAAAGATGAAACCTCCTCTTCCAGCCGGCGGGTGCACTTTGACAGCTCCCGCCCACTTTGCTTTGGCGGGAGTCGCCTGTGCTCCTGCCAAGCTAAAGAGAACAGCTATGTCCCAGGAGTGGGCAGCCCGGGACAGAGCAGGAACTGGCCCTGGGGGCTAGCAATACCCAGGGCCATGTATGGATCCAACAAGGGGACAGCGGAGTCCCACTCATGTACTTTTAAGGGTCGGCCCCGGGGAGGTGGTGGTTCCTGTTGCCCTATGTGGCCAGGGAAGAGGGCCGTTGGCCCCTTTTCCATTTCTTTAAATAAACATTTGGCACCAGAGAGGTGGCGCCCCCCATTAGGTATTTTTTTTTGTCCCAGGGAGTTGGTGGTCCTCGAGACTCAATGAGCCTGATGAGTGGGGCCCTGTGCAACTCCCTCCTTTAAAAAAAAAATGCCCCCAGGTCCTGGTCCAGCCTGGGGCTGTATTGAAAACAAGCACAGGAACCTACGATTCTTTTTCTGTGGATTTGCGTCTCTGTTGCGTTTTCACAGCAATTAAAAAAATATATTCTTTTAGGCCCTGTCAGGGTTCCTGTGGGACACCATGACTAGAGATAAGGGGACAATGTACTCCTACCCTGCCCCCTTTTCTTTTTTTTAACATTGTATCTTGGACTTGGCTGAAGCCAAGTCCCAAGATAGCTGCCAACACTTCCTGGTTGAAGTGTTGGTAGCCAAGCAGATCTCAGCACGAGATCGGGAGGGTTCGCGAAGGGTCTGCGCATCTAGATAGCCTTATTTGGTTTTCTTTTAATATCTAAAAAACTACTGAACAGATTTACACCAAATAACAAAAAACACATTTTCTAGAACAAGAACGACTTTTTTGCCAAATTTGGTGTAATTCCGTCCAGGGTTTCGGGCTGTAGTCGTGTTCAAAATCCCTATGGGAATTAACATGGGAACCACACTTTTGTTTACACCCCCTTTTTCTCAGCCCCTACTTGACAAATCACCTCAAAACTTTGCAAGCACAACAAGAATCACTGGTGCACCTATTTGTTGTTGAAAATTTCGTGAAGATTCGTCAAACTGCACCAAAGATATAGGCAAGTCAAAAACGCTTTTCCTATGGAAACATGGTCCTAACTGTAACTACCTACTGATGGCCACCACTAGGTAATATATATATCGAAACAATACCATTTCAGGCTAAGAGTGCTGCATAAATTATGCAAAAATTAAATGATGAACTCTGGGTGGCTCCCAAGTTTAGGTGGAGAACAGCTCCTATATAGGGCACCCTTTAACACCAGTGACACTCTGAATCTGCTCACCTCAAACATCTGTGTTTCTAGCAAACATTTTAAGCATGGGATTAGTTTAGTGTCATCCACGCTGATCTAGAAAGGGACAACTTATTTTGCTATTTATACAGCAAAACCTTTAATCATAGGAGTAGCACAGTGCCATCCATGCTGAGCTGTAAAATGACAAAAGCTGTTTACCACTCCAGGAACAGCTTTGGATTGGTAACATTCCATCCATGCTAACCTGGAATGAATAAAAGCAACCCCTGACATGTGTTTCAATGTCATTACAGCTCATCAGAGAAGCTTAGTTTTATCCAGACACAAGGGAACAGCCAGTAAAATTAAATAAAAAACATTTCAGGTTTAGAGTGCCACATTGAAATTGGTTCAGTAGTTTTTAATTGTTATTGGCCAAAACATAGTGATATATTAGGCCGCGGTATGCTGCAGTAATTTTGTGGCATACCGCGGTAGGTGGCAATGACAAAACACAGTATTATTGGTTAATAAAAGGCCTTACAAAATAAAAAGGCAGCCATTTTGTTTTTATGACTGGTTTGGTAATCCATAAGGATGAAATGAGGCACATTAGCAAAATTTGTATAGGTGGAAGTATTCATTTTTTTACATGGTTTTTAAAATGTTTATGGACTTATGCAGTACTTTCTTAAAATTATCTAGGAAGTACTGCGGTACCTATTAAAATATATTATTATTAATATATGATAAAAGTCACTGTGCGATATACCACTATACTCCCACGGTACAACACGCCACTGTACTCTCCAACATGCCACTTCCCTCCATAACATGCCACTCCACTCTACGACCCTCCAATCTACTCTATGACACTCCACTCTACTCTACGTTACTCCATGCCGCTTCTTACTATAACACTCTACACCACTCCACTGTGCAACATACCACTCCACTGTATGACATGCCAGTCCACTCTATGGGATGCCACTCGACTCAACAACATGCCAGTCCACTCTATGCCACTCACACCATTCCACTCTAAGAAACTCTATGACACACCACGCCACTCTACACTATGGCACCCCACTCCACTCTACTCCACTTTATGCCTCGCCCCACTATGCCACTCTACTGCACTCTTCAACACTTTACGACACACACCACTCCATCCTAAGACATGCTACTCTACTCTACGCCACTCCACTCCACAGTACAACATGCCACTCCATTTTGCAGTACTGATTGAAATCTAAAAACATAATTTATATATCACAAAAGACAATCTACATCACACCACTCCACTCCACTCTATGATATTTTTATTTTTATTTTTATAAAACTTATTGAGCTCACAAATACCCGAGGGTGTCTTGGCGCTAGACAGAAAATCATAATGTGGCAGGGTTTATGTGTGATTAGCTTGGTCTATTGAGTAAATAGCCAAGTTTTTAATTGTTTTCGAAAAAGTATTAATGTAGGAATGCTCTTGAGTTGATTAGGAAGGGCATTCCATAGTTTGACAGTGGCAATTGAAAAGGATCTGTCCCCCAAGTAGCTTTCCTTGTTTTAGCTATCTCAAAAAGATTTGCCTTAGAAGATCAGAGAGTGCGAACTGGCCTGTATGGGCAGAGAGAATGCTTTAGAAAGAGTGGCCCTTTTTCGTGGATGGTTTTAAAGGCTATACACAGAGCCTTGAATTTAATTCTCTGCCTCACTGGTAACCAATGAAGTTTCCGAATGACACTAGATATGGGTTTAAACTTAGGCATTCCGGTGGCAAGTCTGGCGGCTGCGTTCTGCACCAGCTGAAGTTTGTTTAACACCTGTTCTTGTGCATTGAGCAGAAGGGCATTACAGTAGTCAACTCGGGACATTAGCAGAGTGGAAATCAAGGTATTTATGGTGTTTATGGGAAGGTAAGGTAGCAATTTCCTGATCATTTTTAGCGTGAAAAAGGAAGCGCAGACTATGGAGTTTGCTTGATGTATGTAGGAAAGTTTATTGTCAAAGATCACTCCCAAGTTCCTGACCTTGGTGACTGGGACAGGTAAAGGTCCTAGATCTTGAGGCCACCAGGTAGGGGACCAGCTAGGAGTGAGCTTGCCGAATACCATAGCCTCGGTTTTGTCCGAGTTAAGCTTTAAACAGTTTTTGCTCATCCAATTACTGATGGCATACATTCCCTGTTGGAATTTGTTGGCTACTTCCAGTCCATTGTTGTTGATAGCCAGGACAAGCTGAGTATCGTCACCGTAAGATGTAACTGCTAGGCGATGAGCTTTAATGTTCCTCGCCAAGTCCGCTACATAGATGTTAAAAAGTGTTGGACTTAGCGAGGATCCCTGGGGGACACCACAGGGAAGAGCGAAGGAACAGGATGAGTATCCGCCCATGGACTCCGATTGTTCCCGGTTGGCTAGAAAGGAAGAGAGAAGGGAGATGGCGCTCATAGAGATTCCGGTGTCTTTGACACAGTCGATAAGGGTTGGTATGATCGACCGTGTCAAATGCTGCGGAAAGGTCGAGCATTATGAGCACCGCTGCACCTCCTCCGTCCAAGATCATTCTGATTTCATCAGAAGCTTTTATTAGAGCAGTCTCCCTGCCATGACCTTTTCTGAATGATATGCCACTCTGCTCTACAACATACCACGTCACTATATGACATGCCACTCAACTCTACAACACTCCACTTCTTTCTATGACACTCTACGACACACCACTCCACTCTACAACCAGTGCCTCCTCTCTATCACTTGCCAGTTCACTTAACCTCATTCCACTCTGCGCACCTCCACTCTAAGACACTCTATGACACACCACTGTATGACACACCACTACACTCTACTCTATGATCCACTACTCCACTCTAGGCCACTACACTCTTCAACACTCTACTCCACTCTACGACACTCCACTTCACTCTACAACATTCCACTCTCTGATATGCCACTCCACTCTACGGCAGTCCACTCTATGGCAGTTCACTCTATGCCACTCCACTCTACACCTCCACATTTTAACACACACTGTGGCATACCACTCTGTGACGCGCCATTCCACTCTACTCTACGGCATGCCACTTCACTCTACACCACTCCACTCTGCAACACTCTACTCTTCTCTATGCCCCTCCACTGTGTGCCACTCTACTCCACTCTTCAACATTCTATGACAGGCCACTCCAACCCACTCTTTGACACGCCCACACCACTTCACTCTACTACACGTCACTCCACTTTACAACAGTCCACTTCACTGTACAACACTCCACATCATGTATGACATACCACCCCACTGTACAACATGACACTCCACTCTACGACATGCCACTCCACTCCATGACATGCCAGCCCACACTATGCCACTCCACTCTGTGAGATGCCACTTCACTGTAACGCATGCTACTACACTCTACTTCACTCTTTTCCACTCTATGATATGACATGTCACTCCACTCTGTGATACCTATTTAAATCTAAAAATAATAATTTATATATGAGAAAATACACTTTACGACATGCCACTCCACTCTACGACAATCCCCTTCACTCTACGACACGCCACTCCACTCTACAACACTCCACTTCACTCTAAGAGAGTCCATGCCACTGTACGACACGTCACTCCCCTGTATGACACTGTAGTGGGGCTGAGCCTTGTATTCATGCAGTGTTAAGTTAGCATAAGCTTATTAGAAGTTTAAACGCCATTTTACCTTTTGCTGTCTTTTGCACACGGCACACACGTTAACTATTGTTTAGAGTTAGACTGAGTGTTTTGTTTCACATGAGAATAACTTGTTTTTCTACAATGCTAATCTTGTTTCGTAAGCTTAGTCTGAACAGTGAGTGCCGAGGGCTTCAAGGTTATATCAACACTGTAGATGTTGTTAAAACTGATCAGTGCACATCCTAGCCATAACATATATGCAACTGTAATCAACTCAGATACTGGCGCCTTTAACAAGGCACTGTGTAGGCATGATTGAACACACATGGAGGACATTTGTCTGCTGAGAGCTTGTGCAGAACTCGATGTGATTCACTCCTGCTAATCTTTGAGGTATGGGGTCGCCTATGCAAGCCTAAGAGACCTTCTTTAGTTATAAAATAACCTACTAGCATGGGAGGGTGAAATATAGGTATAAATGTAACCTGTTTCTATTTAGCATTATTTGAGACGGACGCACGGTAAAGACTCGGAGATTTTTAAATCCCGGGCCCGATAGCGGGTTTTTTCACTACGTGAGGATACTTGTATATCTCTGAACCAGGGAGGATTGTTGATATAAGGAGGTCGCCATTAAGAGATGCTGTCAACTGATAATATTTAAAAACAGCACCTCATCTATCATCAGAAACAATCAAAATATACTTTCAGAAGTCAGCTCATTTAGAAATCATAATTCACCTAGTGAAATCTGGACGACACTTATGTAACTGTGGGTCCACACACCAGAAGTACATGCTGAATTGTTTTGGAGATTCGCAAATAAAAGAGGTGTTGCCCTGACTGTTGCCCTGGTTTCTTCCCAAGCACCGACAATTTCCATTAATAAAAAGATTCAAAGTGCTGGGACGTTTTTAATTGTTAATATTGTGCCTGAAGAAGGTGGTTGGACCTTTAATACCACCAAAACGCGTCGCTTCTTGGTCATTTTTTATTCTTATAACAAATTTGGTTGTTTTTTATGTATGTTTTCTGTACAATAGGATATCTCTTGCATAATGTTTAGAAATGATGAACTGTCCTTGCCGCACTTTACTATCTTATGAATTGTTTTCAGTAGATAGCAATTGCAATAATTTTGAGAAAAACATTGTGAAATATTGTATTGATATATTATGTTTTTATCAGAGCCAAATAGCTCGAGTCTGATTTTAACAGTTTTATGAATTATTGAAAATAAACATTTATACTTTTGATTGATTGGCCAATGTGTGCTTGTGTGATGTGGTCAGATTCTATGGTTTGAGCATCTATATGTGTGGTATGATTATGTCCCAAAGGGATTACATTTTTTAAGACTTCAGTCTAGTTGATGTCCTGTCCCTTTGGCAGAGTAGGACCCCTCTCTCTTGTTTTGCTCTATTTAGCATTATAACATGCTTTCTCCCTTTGTATTTTATGGAATAGTAACTATGCTGACAATCATATTTCTTATCATATGTCTGCTTGTATTAGCTAAGATGCTGCACCTGAGATCACGGCGTTAAAATAAACAGTTTAAACTTGGTTGTGTCTCCCTTTACTCCCTAATCTGGACTGGTATGAGAGTATAATGAAAGAGTTTTCATGTTTCCCACCTTACCTGAGGTATCCTAAGTCGCATGTTCTGGGTTGTCTAATCATTGGTGACGTTACTATAGGACGAAGAGCTAATGAGGCAATGATGCTAGTCTGGTAGGGGATTTTGGGTACTAAGGTGAGTTTTTGGCACACCCTAATTCACTGAGGTCCTGAGTCTCTGTGCTCAGTTCTGTGTCTGAGCAGAATCCCTGCAACATGGCACCCTAACAGTGGTGGTCTTATTACATGATGCTTGAGTAGTGCTTATATCAGTCCTTAACGCCTTCACTATTGTTTCCGGTTAACAGTGGTGACGGATAAACCTACCTATAGTTACATAGGTCTTTTCAAGCTTGAATCTTTTAAAACGGTTTCCTTTTGAATTACTACCCAGTTGTGCTACATTGTTTTGCATTGGACCTATCCTGTCTGTGTCGTTATGGGTGACATTGACATACTGTAGCATAGTCGCATTGCGGTCCGCAACCATTTGCAGGCTTATAACGTCACCTTGGAGGGCATGGCGGTTATTTTGGTAGTGAGTGCTGAGATTGCTTACCCGTTTGAGATTTTCTACTCAATGGTGACATTTCCTGCTGTGGATGCGGCTACTCAGGTGTTTAACACTTATACTCACACAGCCGTGCCCGTGGAATATGTTCCTTATAGGACACAGGAAATTCCGATTTCTGCATGGCAGCACCGTGTTTGGTTTAATGGTGCACTTCCCCACAGTGTACCGGTGATTAGATTAGGTCCTTTGTCCATTCCAGGCGCTTCTTGGCCTGTTTTGGCTGGATTTACCCCGCATCCTCGTGCGGGGGCAGTCCCAGTTGCTGAGTTGAGGTTCCTATATACCTCCGCTATGGGAGTTTTTAGGGCCTTGGTTCAATATGTTACCCGCAATTTCCAGGGCAGGGCCCCTGGTGTTGCGGTGCTTCCAGCTGGACCGAGCAGGATGAAGCTTAGTCCCGTCATGGTTAATGCGGTTATGGGCAAGCCTCCCCAGGATAAGGATGATATGACTTTCTGGCTGGAGGCAGTTTTTCCTAATTCAAGTCCTGTAGAAAAACACAGGATTCTTACAATTAGTTTGCCCAAGGACTTGGTACTGGAAGCCGGTGACTGCGAGTCTTGGGGTAGAATCTTTGTGGCAGTGTACTTGAGGTGCTTCGGCACTCCGTCAATGACTGTCCTTCCGACGGTCATTAAAAGTGTTCAAGATGAACAAGAACTGCGGTTGAATTGGGAATGAGACTCGTTGGCTCATTTGACGTAGTTTCCAATCTCGTCCTTTCTAATATAAAGGGAGATACAGTAAACTTCCAGGTTTCTAATGCTTTGCGCGAAGTCCCTGATGCTGACAAACCCCGACAGTTACCGAAAATTATTACGGCGGCTTATAAGACCATAGGCCGTAATAGTTTAGGTGTCAAGCCCTTTTCTGCTAAAGATAAAAAACAAACTCAGGGGTCAAAGTCTGAGAAGGACAATCAACCCAAAGCTCCAAAGTAAAATTGGAACAAAAACAAGAAACAGGGAAAACAGCAACAGAAACAGTAGTCCAGTCCCGTCCCCCGTCACCAGTGCCTGCGTCTACTGAGTGCTCTTATGACTTGTGCGACCGCGCTACGATTGAGTCACCTGATTGTTTTCAGGTTCCTGATCAACGTTCTCCTTGTTCTTTACAGGACACATCGGCCTCATCGTCCGGTGGTGGAGGCGGCGGCAGAGGACGGGGTGGCCAGTAGAGTCGCGACCAACCCCGACCGAAAGACGGAAAAGGCAAGCAGGACGATTCTTCACAGAAAATACCCCAGTTTCAGAAAAAGAAAGTTGCCACTTTAACAGGGAGATATGCCACAGATAGTGAGATCGCAGCTTCGGAATCAGACGTGGGCACTGACGCTGTTGGGCAGCGCGGCGGAGATTACCATTGTTCGAGAGGCCCTGCGTCCACTACTGAAGGTGACAGCAACTGACAAATTTGTTGTTGTTGAGACAGCTGATACTAGAGTAGCTCCCCCTGATAGGCTTTTTGAAATTGACCTTTTAATCGAAGGTGACATACTACGTACCATAAAAGGGGTATTTTGGGAAAATCTTACAACTACGTATGACATTTTGCTAGGGGAGGCTGACTGGCCCCCACCTTTTGTTCTCGCTGCTCCAAGAGGGGAGGAGGTAATCCTCCCTAGTTTTGCGCACACCGTGTCAAAGGAGCATGCGCTCAATTTTGCAGAAGAATGGGCTAAGGACCTTGCGCCTGCTTTGTACCATACTCACTGTGGTTGGGATAAATTCTCCCCCCAACATGAGATTTCCTTGCGGTCTATGCCACAGCATCAACCTCAATATCCCAAGCGGCGGGAAGCGAAAGCTTCGGTCGCAGAAATCCTTGAACAATTGGAATATCAAGGTGTGATTGAAACTTGTGTTTCTCCGATGAATAACCCTCGTTTTACTTGACCAAACCTGATGGTTCTTACCGTTTGGTATTGGATTACCGGCATCTAAACTCGCATTGCTGTACCTGTGCAGTACAGAATACCCACCGCTCTGCCCTAGTGGATGGTCTTGTGCGTAAAAGGTTTAAAACCACACTTGACATATCCAATGTTTTTTTTGCCCACAACCTTTCTGATTTAAGTAGTCAATGGACCGCCTTTACCAGCGGTGGCACACAGCGAAAATTTTAACGTTTAGCTATGGGCTATAAAAATAGTCCAGGTGTGTATGCTGCCCGTATAGTTTCTCTTCTAGAGAGAATTGACCCAGATGCGTGTTGTATGTGGATGACATTTATCTCACGGACGACGAGATATGGGCGCATCTGTGCCGCGTTGACCGCATAATTTGTAATTTTGCGGACTTCGGTTACAAATTTAACTATGCTAAGTCTCACATTGCAGAGTACACAGTTTTGTTTGTGGGCTATGAGCTCAACAATGAAGGTCGAGGATTGGCTCCTCACCTCTTGGAGAAATGCACACAACTGCGCGCTCCTACAACACTGAAAAAATTGCAGTCTTTGCTGGGATTTTTGAATTTTGGGCGTACTTATATTCCCGAATATGCCCAGCGTATCAAGCCATTATATGCCGCACTTATATACAACCAACTTTTACCAAATCGTGCTGACTGCCTGAACATTCGGCCATTTTGCAATCTTTGCAGGCTGATCTTCTAGAATCTAAATTCTTACTGACTCGTGATAACCACACCAAGCTGGTGATAAGAATCGTCCCTGGGGCGGTCAATTTCGCATACCTTACTTTTTAACGAAGGTGACACAGTGCCTATCGCTTACAAGTCACACTTGTACACTTCGGCTGAAATGCGATTTTCCACTGTGGAAAATTTTTGGACAGCAGTGCAAATGGCGATTTTGAAAGAACGCGCACTGACGCAGGGAAAACGCATGTTGGTTGTTGCCCCGTATCCTGCCTTGGAGGCAGTGACGAAAGCCAGTGTACCTAATTCTAAAGCTTTGCACCCAAGGTGGATACAATGGGCAACATCATTGACATCTCAGGATGTCACGTTCATTTTTTACGCCTCCTTGCGGTCGCAGGAGTTCTTGCGGTATGAATTTGTTCATCCTGCCCCGTTGACTATGCACCCTTTGGAGGATTTCCATTGTTTCATTTACACTGATGGTTCAGCGCAAGTTGCGCATGGGTCTAAGCACGCATACGTCTCAGCTTGCGGAATTGTGGTTGGTACCATGGTGAATGGAGAATTCAAGTCCGATGTCGTACATACACAGACATTAGGGGACTGTACCGCCCAGTTGGCAGAGCTCCGTGCTCTGATGCTTGCATTGGAGTACGCAGACCCTAGTGTGACTACTCTTATTGTGAGTGACTCTTACTACCGTGTCCAGTCTTACAATGACAATCTGTTCTTTTGGACTCAAAACGACTATCATGACTCCAAAGGTAGCACAATAATACAAAAAATGATCTGGGTTCGAGTGGCTGAACTTAAAGAGCAACTGCCACTCGTATATGTAATTCATACTCTTGGTCATCAGCGTGTGTGAGTTCACACTGTTGGCAATAGTCTGGCCGATGAGGCCGCGAGGACAGCAGTTTCAACATATTTGGTTGCAGCAGTTACATGTTCCAAAAGTAAGATTGATGATGACGTCTTGGCAGCAATTGCGTCTACTGAGAAGGGAAGTAAATATCCTACTGGGTTTCCTTCAAAGTATCCTTATCATTTAAGTCCTGATAAGTTCCTTATGTGAAAATACCAGACGTTGGTGACAGATTGATTCCCAACGCGGACCGCAGGTCAGCACTGATTACAGCTGCCCACGAGGGTGTTGCTTCCGCTCATGCGGGCGTTTCGGCTCCTGTATCTCAGCTGCAACAGCGTTTTTGGTGGAGGGGACTGTATAAACAGACGCGTGATTATGTCCTTCAATGTAACATTTGTCAGCAGATCAAGCCCTCGACTGCTATGCGTCCGCCCCAGACACCGTTGTACATTTCTAATAAACCACTTGGTTGTGTTTATTTGGATCACTGCCGTCCTTTTTCTTCAGATACTGCGTATAAGTACATCTTGGTTGCAGTTGATTCTTGCACGCGCTTTGTATGGGTGAGGCCCCACCAAAGTGCTGATTCACGAACTGTCATAATGGATTTGCATGTCTTTGTGGAAATTTTTGCATGTGGCACCTTCCATTCGGACCAGGGTCCAGCGTTTGCCTCTAGGGCGTACAAGGATGCCATGAGTTCATTGAGGGTCCAGGTCAAATTTTCGTCTCCATACCGGCCTGAGGGTAATAGTGTTGTGGAGCGGATCAACCGTGACTTAAAGCAATCCTTGACACCTAGAGATATAGGTACCGGCCAGAACTGGCTAGCTCATCTCAATGGCGTACAGCGTGCACTTAATAATCTCCCTAGAAGGTCTCTGGGTGGGCGGACCCCATACGAGATGCTCTTTGGTATAAAATGTTTGTCCCGGACCTTGAAGGTCTAGACCAGGCGGTGGCAGCTGCCCCCTTTGACGTAGATGAACATTGTAATGTTTTACAGACTATACAAGAGACGTGATACTGTCTTGCCAAGAAACACAAGCCCTCCACATCTGATGCTGCGTTGCAGATCCCGGTCGTTGGCTGGCTACCCCGAGTCAGAGAACTGGTCCGAGAGAAGCTCGAGAACAAGAAAGAGTTTGGCCCTTCATATCGAGCTCCAGTTCCTGTACTTGGCGTGCAGGGCACAAGAACAGTTGTTTTACCTCCACTTCCAGGTCGTAAGGAAAAAAGGTACATCTCCATTGACAATGTCAAATTACACAGAGTGGCCGATTCTTCTAAGTATGACACCTGCGGTCTCTTGTCCATCGATACTGAGAAATTCTGTTTTGGCCCCGGTTCCTAACAACAAGCCTGACGTTGCCTTCGAGATGCCTGCAGTTTCAAGTCCTTTATTGAATACCCCACCTGATGCTAATCTTGATGATACTGAGTATACTTACCCAACAGACTTATCGATGCCCGATTTACAAACCTGTTTGGCAACTGAGTCAAGATTTTCATTTGACACTAACTCTACCACATCGAAGTCCCCTTCAAAAATTTCTGTTTTTGCAGCATGGTTAAAAAAACATTTTTTGATTCCTCCTTGGACTTACATATGGTTGGGGCTTTTTGCAATTGTTTTGTTTATGTCAATTGGCTTTGTGGTGTATTTCTTCCGTCTTGTGAAAGGACACTACGTTGAAAAGAGAACTTCAATTCGACTAATTATTTAAACATTGGCACCCCCATTCCTCATCTCACAGATTGAAGAGGGACCTTACTTTTGTAAATATTACTGCTTGGCCCGTCTTAGATCGGATTGTATGGGATGCTGTTAAATTTCAGATTCACGGTCCCACAGAGGTTATAAATGTCCCGAACGTACTAAGAGTTTCTATGGGGGATGTGATTAAACAAAATATACGCTCTGATGATTGGGACGTTCAAGCCGTAGAGGCTTTGTTTTCAGATTTGAAATATTATGCTGCTTTTGATGCTGAGGATTTATATTTAGATTCAGCTAATTATGGTGATTTGTTCTATTATCAACACTATGGAAATCACTACCCACATAAAGCAAACACAAGGAGGAATATAGTTAATTATACGCAATGGGAACATTGCCCCGCTCCTGTTGAAGGCAGCTCAAGTTCTCTTTTAAAGAGATTCACTTATTTTACTGATTTTAATCAGTCAAATCCTAATGCATTTTATTTTAAGATGTCCGAAAAGTCCTCCTCCAAAGTTAGACTTACCAACACAAAATTGTTATATTCAAAGTCCTTTCTTGACCAATTGGCTATTGGGGGCTGTGAACTGTGGAAAGATACTATTGATCTTAAATCTGTTTGGGGTTCTAAAAATTGGCAAGTGCAAGGCACAGATGCTTTGCATCATGCATGTCTCATCCCAAACCATATGTTGTTTTTGATTTCGACAATTTCACAAACAACCTGCTTTGGATTGGCTGCAACTAAAAAATTAAATGCTCCTTCTTTTCCAGAGTTGGAAGAGTACCCCGAATGGGATAATAATACCAGTATTTCTATCAGGGAATTTATAGACCCTGTTGCTGAATTCTACTTTTAACATATCCAGTTTAGATCCTAAGGGTTGGTTGTTATGGCAAAGAAGTTAAGAATCTTGCCAACATTGTTTTCTGAGTTTGGCCCCTAACTACACGCAGGTTAGGGTGGATCCCCGTTTTGAGAGTGACCATTCTATAACTACCTATTCCGTAGGCAAACTGTGTCAGAATTGGCTCAAACACTCCACTTTAGCGTCAGTTAAGCTTCATTTGTCTAAATTGACTGACGATGTTGATCTGAATGACTTTGTCAAGGGCCCTGCTGCCGGCAGATCCAAAAGGTGGATATATGCTATTTACAAGGAAGTTTGAAACTGTCCCAGATTGAGGCTGATTCCCGCTCAAGAGCTATAGATCAAGCAAATTTAGAAAAAGTGCTAGGAGTTGTAGATAACAGCATTAACACGCTTTCTTCCCGCATTTACACATTAGATAATATTGTTTTGTCTGTTGTTGATATTGTGCAAGAAGATGTCTTTGTTTTGTACCATGGTCAAAATCAATTGCGTTCCATTATGCAGTTTGCATGGACTTTACAAACGTTAAAGGCAGGAACACGTCCTCATTGTTTGCCCCTTTTAATTTGTCTGACAAACAGCAATTTATTTCTATGTTACATATTGAAAAGTTAGAACCTCAGCCGTTTTCTGAGGCCGAGACAAAATCTGCTGTGTGGCTTGTCCATGGGTTAATAATATTACCTTTTCCTTTGTTCAAATTCGAAGCCTGCATGAAGTATTATGCAATTGGCAGGTATGAACCTCTGGGCACCTCTTATCTCCATGAAGCTTGGTCACTACCATTTACCTATAGGTGCCTGAGGGAGGGAAAAGAGGTTTATTTGAATGGTGAAGATTGCACAACAACACCTGATCACTCCTTACTGTGTAGGAATATCCAATTGCATGGCTCGTGTAATCAAAATGCACCTAATTTGGTCTGTGTCTTAAAAGGTGCTCCGACGCCGGCTATCACACCCACATTCACATTACTAGCAAACGCTAGCTATTTACTTTTAAATAATAAAGATTGTTGTGGGATGCTGGCTGGAATTCCTTACATCGTGACGGTCTCCCAACGTGTAGTTTGTTGTAAAAACGTAATGTTTCCTCGTCCACATGGGAAGCTGGATGTTTCCAACAGGCCATCGATTCCGACCTTGAAAGCAGAGTTCAACAAGATGAGTAGAATAAAAGCTCTTTTGTCCCAGAAAGAAGTCGCCCGTACATGTGCCCGTGAAACATCTGTCCTTCACGTGGCAAACACACGCACAGAAGTGCATGCGTTATTAAATACGGATCTTCCCCTGTATTTCGGGGAGTTAATTCACACTATCTTTAATGCCTCCTCGACCACAGGGCTGGCTCACTTTTTAAAAGTTGCTAGTAGTGGCCTTGTGACTTCCTTCCAAACTATATTCGGTGTGTTTCCAGCATTTTTTCATTCGATTTTTTTCCAGCCTCCTTGGTGGATTTACCTTGATGCTCGCTCTGGTTGCCGGAGTGCTTCTACTACTTTGTTTATTTAAGAATGGATGCACATCCAGTGCCAGGAGACAATTTGTCCCGGCTGTTGTTGCTCCGCAACCGAATGCTTGATTACTATGGAGCGCTGCCTCTGGCTACATTGAGTGCAGTTTATGGATTATCGTTTCGATTTTCCTTTTTCACATGCGTCCAGCCTGTCTTTCATTGCCTGAGCTGCAATTTCGAATGGGCTCTGGATTTGTGTCTCTGCAGTACGGTGTCTCCCAAGGCAGGTTATGATCAACTGATTAGCCCCTTATTTACTCATGAATTGCTTTGTTCTGGAGGCGGGATTATGGCCTTTGCAACGATGCATGGAGTCCTGGGACGTTGGAATATTTTTGCAGCAGTGAATGATTTCTTGGCACGCAGTTATATTGAAGTAAACCCGAGTTGTCCTCTGATGGTACTAGAGGCTCTGGTTGTTGAGGAACATGTATGCTCATTTCTGATACTAAATTGGATGGCTGAAATATTTTCGGATGAGAACAATGACTTCCTGTTGGAGGCTGTTGCAACGTCCTGTGCATATACACTGTTGGAGTGAGGTGCATGTCCTTCTCTCTCTCTTTTTCAAGACCGACGTCATATGCTGGACATCGGATTTAAAAAAAAAATCAATTTTTTCTGGCCTACTGGCTATACTGTGCCCACAAGTGATAACTAAATTGGAGTATTTTCAAATTTCGGAGTTTTCTCCCGTTTTTCCATCATGGCAAATTTGAACTTGATTCTATCTCTCGAACTTGAACTCTGAGTTCCTACTTTGCCCCCATTACTTGTCCGTGCTCCGATCAAGGGAGGGTGTAGTGGGGCTGACCCTTGTATTCATACAGTGTTAAGTTAGCATAAGCTTATTAGAAGTTTAAGCGCCATTTTACCTTTTGCTGTCTTTTGCACACGGCACACACGTTAACTATTGTTTGGAGTTAGGCTGAGTGTTTTGCTTCACATGAGGATAACTTGTTTTTCTACATTGCTAGACTTGCTTCGTAATCTTAGTCTGAACAGTGAGTGCTGAGGCCTTCAAGGTTATATCAACACTGTAGCTGTTGTTCGAACTGATCAGCTCACGTTCTAGCCACAACATATATGCAGCTGTGGCCAACTCAGATACTGGCGCCTTTAACAAGGCACTGTGTAGGCATGATTGAACACACTTGGAGAACATTTGTATCTTGAGAGCGTGTGCAGAACTCAATGTGATTCTCTCCTGCTAATATTTTAGGTATCTGGCGCCTATCCAAGCCTAAGAGACCTTCTTTCGTTATAAAATAACCTACTAGCAAGGGAGGGTGAAATATTGGTATATATTTCACCTATTTCCATTTAGCATTATAACATGCTTTCTCCCTTTGTATTTTATGGAATAGTAACTATGCTGACAATCATATTTCTTATCATATGTCTGCTTGTATTAGCTAAGATGCTGCACCTGAGATCACGGCGTTAAAATAAACAGTTTAAACTTGGTTGTGTCTCCCTTTACTCCCTAATCTGGACTGGTATGAGAGTATAATGAAAGAGTTTTCATGTTTCCCACCTTACCTGAGGTATCCTAAGTCGCATGTTCTGGGTTGTATAATCATTGGTGACGTTACTATAGGACGAAGAGCTAATGAGGCAATGATGCTAGTCTGGTAGGGGATTTTGGGTACTAAGGTGAGTTTTTGGCACACCCTAATTCACTGAGGTCCTGAGTCTCTGTGCTCAGTTCTGTGTCTGAGCAGAATCCCTGCAACATGGCACCCTAACAGTGGTGGTCTTATTACATGATGCTTGAGTAGTGCTTATATCAGTCCTTAACGCCTTCACTATTGTTTCCGGTTAACAGTGGTGACGGATAAACCTACCTATAGTTACATAGGTCTTTTCAAGCTTGAATCTTTTAAAACGGTTTCCTTTTGAATTACTACCCAGTTGTGCTACATTGTTTTGCATTGGACCTATCCTGTCTGTGTCGTTATGGGTGACATTGACATACTGTAGCATAGTCGCATTGCGGTCCGCAACCATTTGCAGGCTTATAACGTCACCTTGGAGGGCATGGCGGTTATTTTGGTAGTGAGTGCTGAGATTGCTTACCCGTTTGAGATTTTCTACTCAATGGTGACATTTCCTGCTGTGGATGCGGCTACTCAGGTGTTTAACACTTATACTCACACAGCCGTGCCCGTGGAATATGTTCCTTATAGGACACAGGAAATTCCGATTTCTGCATGGCAGCACCGTGTTTGGTTTAATGGTGCACTTCCCCACAGTGTACCGGTGATTAGATTAGGTCCTTTGTCCATTCCAGGCGCTTCTTGGCCTGTTTTGGCTGGATTTACCCCGCATCCTCGTGCGGGGGCAGTCCCAGTTGCTGAGTTGAGGTTCCTATATACCTCCGCTATGGGAGTTTTTAGGGCCTTGGTTCAATATGTTACCCGCAATTTCCAGGGCAGGGCCCCTGGTGTTGCGGTGCTTCCAGCTGGACCGAGCAGGATGAAGCTTAGTCCCGTCATGGTTAATGCGGTTATGGGCAAGCCTCCCCAGGATAAGGATGATATGACTTTCTGGCTGGAGGCAGTTTTTCCTAATTCAAGTCCTGTAGAAAAACACAGGATTCTTACAATTAGTTTGCCCAAGGACTTGGTACTGGAAGCCGGTGACTGCGAGTCTTGGGGTAGAATCTTTGTGGCAGTGTACTTGAGGTGCTTCGGCACTCCGTCAATGACTGTCCTTCCGACGGTCATTAAAAGTGTTCAAGATGAACAAGAACTGCGGTTGAATTGGGAATGAGACTCGTTGGCTCATTTGACGTAGTTTCCAATCTCGTCCTTTCTAATATAAAGGGAGATACAGTAAACTTCCAGGTTTCTAATGCTTTGCGCGAAGTCCCTGATGCTGACAAACCCCGACAGTTACCGAGAATTATTACGGCGGCTTATAAGACCATAGGCTGTAATAGTTTAGGTGTCAAGCCCTTTTCTGCTAAAGATAAAAAACAAACTCAGGGGTCAAAGTCTGAGAAGGACGATCAACCCAAAGCTCCAAAGTAAAATTGGAACAAAAACAAGAAACAGGGAAAACAGCAACAGAAACAGTAGTCCAGTCCCGTCCCCCGTCACCAGTGCCTGCGTCTACTGAGCGCTCTTATGACTTGTGCGACCGCGCTACGATTGAGTCACCTGATTGTTTTCAGGTTCCTGATCAACGTTCTCCTTGTTCTTTACAGGACACATCGGCCTCATCGTCTGGTGGTGGAGGCGGCGGCAGAGGACGGGGTGGCCAGTAGAGTCGCGACCAACCCCGACCGAAAGACGGAAAAGGCAAGCAGGACGATTCTTCACAGAAAATACCCCAGTTTCAGAAAAAGAAAGTTGCCACTTTAACAGGGAGATATGCCACAGATAGTGAGATCGCAGCTTCGGAATCAGACGTGGGCACTGACGCTGTTGGGCAGCGCCGCGGAGATTACCATTGTTCGAGAGGCCCTGCGTCCACTACTGAAGGTGACAGCAACTGACAAATTTGTTGTTGTTGAGACAGCTGATACTAGAGTAGCTCCCCCTGATAGGCTTTTTGAAATTGACCTTTTAATCGAAGGTGACATACTACGTACCATAAAAGGGGTATTTTGGGAAAATATTACAACTACGTATGACATTTTGCTAGGGGAGGCTGACTGGCCCCCACCTTTTGTTCTCGCTGCTCCGAGAGGGGAGGAGGTAATCCTCCCTAGTTTTGCGCAAACCGTGTCAAAGGAGCATGCGCTCAATTTTGCAGAAGAATGGGCTAAGGCCCTTGCGCCTGCTTTGTACCATACTCACTGTGGTTGGGATAAATTCTCCCCCCAACATGAGATTTCCTTGCGGTCTATGCCACAGCATCAACCTCAATATCCCAAGCGGCGGGAAGCGAAAGCTTCGGTCGCAGAAATCCTTGAACAATTGGAATATCAAGGTGTGATTGAAACTTGTGTTTCTCCGATGAATAACCCTCGTTTTACTTGACCAAACCTGATGGTTCTTACCGTTTGGTATTGGATTACCGGCATCTAAACTCGCATTGCCGTACCTGTGCAGTACAGAATACCCACCGCTCTGCCCTAGTGGATGGTCTTGTGCGTAAAAGGTTTAAAACCACACTTGACATATCCAATGTTTTTTTTGCCCACAACCTTTCTGATTTAAGTAGTCAATGGACCGCCTTTACCAGCGGTGGCACACAGCGAAAATTTTAACGTTTAGCTATGGGCTATAAAAATAGTCCAGGTGTGTATGCTGCCCGTATAGTTTCTCTTCTAGAGAGAATTGACCCAGATGCGTGTTGTATGTGGATGACATTTATCTCACGGACGACGAGATATGGGCGCATCTGTGCCGCGTTGACCGCATAATTTGTAATTTTGCGGACTTCGGTTACAAATTTAACTATGCTAAGTCTCACATTGCAGAGTACACAGTTTTGTTTGTGGGCTATGAGCTCAACAATGAAGGTCGAGGATTGGCTCCTCACCTCTTGGAGAAATGCACACAACTGCGCGCTCCTACAACACTGAAAAAATTGCAGTCTTTGCTGGGATTTTTGAATTTTGGGCGTACTTATATTCCCGAATATGCCCAGCGTATCAAGCCATTATATGCTTTGATACAACCAACTTTTACCAAATCGTGCTGACTGCCTGAACATTCGGCCATTTTGCAATCTTTGCAGGCTGATCTTCTAGAATCTAAATTCTTACTGACTCGTGATAACCACACCAAGCTGGTGATAAGAATCGTCCCTGGGGCGGTCAATTTCGCATACCTTACTTTTTAACGAAGGTGACACAGTGCCTATCGCTTACAAGTCACACTTGTACACTTCGGCTGAAATGCGATTTTCCACTGTGGAAAATTTTTGGACAGCAGTGCAAATGGCGATTTTGAAAGAACGCGCACTGACGCAGGGAAAACGCATGTTGGTTGTTGCCCCGTATCCTGCCTTGGAGGCAGTGACGAAAGCCAGTGTACCTAATTCTAAAGCTTTGCACCCAAGGTGGATACAACGGGCAACATCATTGACATCTCAGGATGTCACGTTCATTTTTTATGCCTCCTTGCGGTCGCAGGAGTTCTTGCAGTATGAATTTGTTCATCCTGCCCCGTTGACTATGCACCCTTTGGAGGATTTCCATTGTTTCATTTACACTGATGGTTCAGCGCAAGTTGCGCATGGGTCTAAGCACGCATACGTCTCAGCTTGCGGAATTGTGGTTGGTACCATGGTGAATGGAGAATTCAAGTCCGATGTCGTACATACACAGACATTATGGGACTGTACCGCCCAGTTGGCAGAGCTCTGTGCTCTGATGCTTGCATTGGAGTACGCAGACCCTAGTGTGACTACTCTTATTGTGAGTGACTCTTACTACCGTGTCCAGTCTTACAATGACAATCTGTTCTTTTGGACTCAAAACGACTATCATGACTCCAAAGGTAGCACAATAATACAAAAAATGATCTGGGTTCGAGTGGCTGAACTTAAAGAGCAACTGCCACTCGTATATGTAATTCATACTCTTGGTCATCAGCGTGTGTGAGTTCACACTGTTGGCAATAGTCTGGCCGATGAGGCCGCGAGGACAGCAGTTTCAACATATTTGGTTGCAGCAGTTACATGTTCCAAAAGTAAGATTGATGATGACGTCTTGGCAGCAATTGCGTCTACTGAGAAGGGAAGTAAATATCCTACTGGGTTTCCTTCAAAGTATCCTTATCATTTAAGTCCTGATAAAGTTCCTTATGTGAAAATACCAGACGTTGGTGACAGATTGATTCCCAACGCGGACCGCAGGTCAGCACTGATTACAGCTGCCCACGAGGGTGTTGCTTCCGCTCATGCGGGCGTTTCGGCTCCTGTATCTCAGCTGCAACAGCGTTTTTGGTGGAGGGGACTGTATAAACAGACGCGTGATTATGTCCTTCAATGTAACATTTGTCAGCAGATCAAGCCCTCGACTGCTATGCGTCCGCCCCAGACACTGTTGTACATTTCTAATAAACCACTTGGTTGTGTTTATTTGGATCACTGCCGTCCTTTTTCTTCAGATACTGCGTATAAGTACATCTTGGTTGCAGTTGATTCTTGCACGCGCTTTGTATGGGTGAGGCCCCACCAAAGTGCTGATTCACGAACTGTCATAATGGATTTGCATGTCTTTGTGGAAATTTTTGCATGTGGCACCTTCCATTCGGACCAGGGTCCAGCGTTTGCCTCTAGGGCGTACAAGGATGCCATGAGTTCATTGAGGGTCCAGGTCAAATTTTCGTCTCCATACCGGCCTGAGGGTAATAGTGTTGTGGAGCGGATCAACCGTGACTTAAAGCAATCCTTGACACCTAGAGATATAGGTACCGGCCGGAACTGGCTAGCTCATCTCAATGGCGTACAGCGTGCACTTAATAATCTCCCTAGAAGGTCTCTGGGTGGGCGGACCCCATACGAGATGCTCTTTGGTATAAAATGTTTGTCCCGGACCTTGAAGGTCTAGACCAGGCGGTGGCAGCTGCCCCCTTTGACGTAGATGAACATTGTAATGTTTTACAGACTATACAAGAGACGTGATACTGTCTTGCCAAGAAACACAAGCCCTCCACATCTGATGCTGCGTTGCAGATCCCGGTCGTTGGCTGGCTACCCCGAGTCAGAGAACTGGTCCGAGAGAAGCTCGAGAACAAGAAAGAGTTTGGCCCTTCATATCGAGCTCCAGTTCCTGTACTTGGCGTGCAGGGCACAAGAACAGTTGTTTTACCTCCACTTCCAGGTCGTAAGGAAAAAAGGTACATCTCCATTTACCATATGTCAAATTACACAGAGTGGCCGATTCTTCTAAGTATGACACCTGCGGTCTCTTGTCCATCGATACTGAGAAATTCTGTTTTGGCCCCGGTTCCTAACAACAAGCCTGACGTTGCCTTCGAGATGCCTGCAGTTTCAAGTCCTTTATTGAATACCCCACCTGATGCTAATCTTGATGATACTGAGTATACTTACCCAACAGACTTATCGATGCCCGATTTACAAACCTGTTTGGCAACTGAGTCAAGATTTTCATTTGACACTAACTCTACCACATCGAAGTCCCCTTCAAAAATTTCAGTTTTTGCAGCATGGTTAAAAAAACATTTTTTGATTCCTCCTTGGACTTACATATGGTTGGGGCTTTTTGCAATTGTTTTGTTTATGTCAATTGGCTTTGTGGTGTATTTCTTCCGTCTTGTGAAAGGACACTACGTTGAAAAGAGAACTTCAATTCGACTAATTATTTAAACATTGGCACCCCCATTCCTCATCTCACAGATTGAAGAGGGACCTGACTTTTGTAAATATTACTGCTTGGCCCGTCTTAGATCGGATTGTATGGGATGCTGTTAAATTTCAGATTCACGGTCCCACAGAGGTTATAAATGTCCCGAACGTACTAAGAGTTTCTATGGGGGATGTGATTAAACAAAATATACGCTCTGATGATTGGGACGTTCAAGCCGTAGAGGCTTTGTTTTCAGATTTGAAATATTATGCTGCTTTTGATGCTGAGGATTTATATTTAGATTCAGCTAATTATGGTGATTTGTTCTATTATCAACACTATGGAAATCACTACCCACATAAAGCAAACACAAGGAGGAATATAGTTAATTATACGCAATGGGAACATTGCCCCGCTCCTGTTGAAGGCAGCTCAAGTTCTCTTTTAAAGAGATTCACTTATTTTACTGATTTTAATCAGTCAAATCCTAATGCATTTTATTTTAAGATGTCCGAAAAGTCCTCCTCCAAAGTTAGACTTACCAACACAAAATTGTTATATTCAAAGTCCTTTCTTGACCAATTGGCTATTGGGGGCTGTGAACTGTGGAAAGATACTATTGATCTTAAATCTGTTTGGGGTTCTAAAAATTGGCAAGTGCAAGGCACAGATGCTTTGCATCATGCATGTCTCATCCCAAACCATATGTTGTTTTTGATTTCGACAATTTCACAAACAACCTGCTTTGGATTGGCTGCAACTAAAAAATTAAATGCTCCTTCTTTTCCAGAGTTGGAAGAGTACCCCGAATGGGATAATAATACCAGTATTTCTATCAGGGAATTTATAGACCCTGTTGCTGAATTCTACTTTTAACATATCCAGTTTAGATCCTAAGGGTTGGTTGTTATGGCACAGAAGTTAAGAATCTTGCCAACATTGTTTTCTGAGTTTGGCCCCTAACTACACGCAGGTTAGGGTGGATCCCCGTTTTGAGAGTGACCATTCTATAACTACCTATTCCGTAGGCAAACTGTGTCAGAATTGGCTCAAACACTCCACTTTAGCGTCAGTTAAGCTTCATTTGTCTAAATTGACCGACGATGTTGATCTGAATGACTTTGTCAAGGGCCCTGCTTCCGGCAGATCCAAAAGGTGGATATATGCTATTTACAAGGAAGTTTGAAACTGTCCCAGATTGAGGCTGATTCCCGCTCAAGAGCTATAGATCAAGCATATTTAGAAAAAGTGCTAGGAGTTGTAGATAACAGCATTAACACGCTTTCTTCCCGCATTTGCACATTAGATAATATTGTTTTGTCTGTTGTTGATATTGTGCAAGAAGATGTCTTTGTTTTGTACCATGGTCAAAATCAATTGCGTTCCATTATGCAGTTTGCATGGACTTTACAAACGTTAAAGGCAGGAACACGTCCTCATTGTTTGCCCCTTTTAATTTGTCTGACAAACAGCAATTTATTTCTATGTTACATATTGAAAAGTTAGAACATCTGCCGTTTTCTGAGGCCGAGACAAAATCTGCTGTGTGGCTTATCCATGGGTTAATAATATTATCTTTTCCTTTGTTCAAATTCGAAGCCTGCATGAAGTATTATGCAATTGGCAGGTATGAACCTCTGGGCACCTCTTATCTCCATGAAGCTTGGTCACTACCATTTACCTATAGGTGCCTGAGGGAGGGAAAAGAGGTTTATTTGAATGGTGAAGATTGCACAACAACACCTGATCACTCCTTACTGTGTAGGAATATCCAATTGCATGGCTCGTGTAATCAAAATGCACCTAATTTGGTCTGTGTCTTAAAAGGTGCTCCGACGCCGGCTATCACACCCACATTCACATTACTAGCAAACGCTAGCTATTTACTTTTAAATAATAAAGATTGTTGTGGGATGCTGGCTGGAATTCCTTACATCGTGACGGTCTCCCAACGTGTAGTTTGTTGTAAAAACGTAATGTTTCCTCGTCCACATGGGAAGCTGGATGTTTCCAACAGGCCATCGATTCCGACCTTGAAAGCAGAGTTCAACAAGATGAGTAGAATAAAAGCTCTTTTGTCCCAGAAAGAAGTCGCCCTTACATGTGCCCGTGAAACATCTGTCCTTCACGTGGCAAACACACGCACAGAAGTGCATGCGTTATTAAATACGGATCTTCCCCTGTATTTCGGGGAGTTAATTCACACTATCTTTAATGCCTCCTCGACCACAGGGCTGGCTCACTTTTTAAAAGTTGCTAGTAGTGGCCTTGTGACTTCCTTCCAAACTATATTCGGTGTGTTTCCAGCATTTTTTCATTCGATTTTTTTCCAGCCTCCTTGGTGGATTTACCTTGATGCTCGCTCTGGTTGCCGGAGTGCTTCTACTACTTTGTTTATTTAAAAATGGATGCACATCCAGTGCCGGCTGTTGTTGCTCCGCAACCGAATGCTTGATTACTATGGAGCGCTGCCTCTGGCTACATTGAGTGCAGTTTATGGATTATCGTTTCGATTTTCCTTTTTCACATGCGTCCAGCCTGTCTTTCATTGCCTGAGCTGCAATTTCGAATGGGCTCTGGATTTGTGTCTCTGCAGTACGGTGTCTCCCAAGGCAGGTTATGATCAACTGATTAGCCCCTTATTTACTCATGAATTGCTTTGTTCTGGAGGCGGGATTATGGCCTTTGCAACGATGCATGGAGTCCTGGGACGTTGGAATATTTTTGCAGCAGTGAATGATTTCTTGGCACGCAGTTATATTGAAGTAAACCCGAGTTGTCCTCTGATGGTACTAGAGGCTCTGGTTGTTGAGGAACATGTATGCTCATTTCTGATACTAAATTGGATGGCTGAAATATTTTCGGATGAGAACAATGACTTCCTGTTGGAGGCTGTTGCAACGTCCTGTGCATATACACTGTTGGAGTGAGGTGCATGTCCTTCTCTCTCTCTTTTTCAAGACCGACGTCATATGCTGGACATCGGATTTAAAAAAAAAATCAATTTTTTCTGGCCTACTGGCTTTACTGTGCCCACAAGTGATAACTAAATTGGAGTATTTTCAAATTTCGGAGTTTTCTCCCGTTTTTCCATCATGGCAAATTTGAACTTGATTCTATCTCTCGAACTTGAACTCTGAGTTCCTACTTTGCCCCCATTACTTGTCCGTGCTCCGATCAAGGGAGGGTGTAGTGGGGCTGACCCTTGTATTCATACAGTGTTAAGTTAGCATAAGCTTATTAGAAGTTTAAGCGCCATTTTACCTTTTGCTGTCTTTTGCACACGGCACACACGTTAACTATTGTTTGGAGTTAGGCTGAGTGTTTTGCTTCACATGAGGATAACTTGTTTTTCTACATTGCTAGACTTGCTTCGTAATCTTAGTCTGAACAGTGAGTGCTGAGGCCTTCAAGGTTATATCAACACTGTAGCTGTTGTTCGAACTGATCAGCTCACGTTCTAGCCACAACATATATGCAGCTGTGGCCAACTCAGATACTGGCGCCTTTAACAAGGCACTGTGTAGGCATGATTGAACACACTTGGAGAACATTTGTATCTTGAGAGCGTGTGCAGAACTCAATGTGATTCTCTCCTGCTAATATTTGAGGTATCTGGCCGCCTATCCAAGCCTAAGAGACCTTCTTTCGTTATAAAATAACCTACTAGCAAGGGAGGGTGAAATATTGGTATATATTTAACCTATTTCCATTTAGCATTATAACATGCTTTCTCCCTTTGTATTTTATGGAATAGTAACTATGCTGACAATCTTATTTCTTACCATATGTCTGCTTGTATTAGCTAAGATGCTGCACCTGAGATCACGGTGTTAAAATAAACATTTTAAACTTGCTCGTGTCTCCCTTTACTCCCTAATCTGGACTGGTATGAGAGTATAAAGAAAGAGTGTTCATGTTTCCCACCTTACCTGAGGTATCCTACGTCACATGTTCTGGGTTGTCTAATCATTGGTGACTTTGCTATAAGACGAAGAGCTAATGAGACACTGATGCTAGTTTGGTAGGGGATTTTGGGTACTAAGGTGAGTTTTTGGCGCACCCTAATTCACTGAGATCCTGAGTCTCTGTGCACAGTTCTGTGTCTGAGCTGAATCCCTGCGACAACACAACACTGCACTCTATGACATGCCACACCACTCTTTGACATGCCACTCCACTCCACTCCACTCTTTGACATGCCACTCCACTCCACTCCACTCTATAACATGCCAGTCAACTCTTCCCCACTCCAATCCATGCCCTTCCACTCTAAGACACTCTATAATACTCCACATCACTCTGGCATGCCACTCCACTCTAGGAAACACCACACCACTCTACAACAGGGCACTCCACTCTACGAAACACCACTCTACTCCCCTCTCTCAATCAATCAAAGGTTTGTAGAGTTTGGCAAATCACCCATAGGGTTTCAAGGCGCTGGAGAGTAGATTGCTTGTTGTTATACTGTTCATTCATAAAGCCAGGTCTTAAGTCCCTTCCTGAACTCCTGGAGTGATGAAGTGGCCATGAGGTGCAAGAGGAGGCTATTCCAAGCCTTGGCCACAAGGAGCAGAAGGATCACCCTCCTCTGTTGCTACAGTGGATCTGGGGGTGTTAGTGATAAAAAGAGTGGCGGATCGCAGGTGTCTGGTCAGTTGATGAAAGGTCATGCATTTGTTGATGTATGCTGGTCTTTCGTCTTGCAGGGCTTTGTATGCATGGGCCTGCATCTTGAACTGGCATCTCTTCAGAATCAGGAGCCAGTGAAGTTTCTTGAGGTATGGTGTGATTTGGGTCCATTTAGGGATGTCAAAGGTTAGTCTTACAGCTGCGTTCCGTATGGTCTGTAGTCTTTTCTAGAGATGTGTGGTGATTCCTATTAGAGTATGTCCAGTCTGTTGGTGATGAGGGCTTTTGTGATGGTCCTTCTGGAGTTGACTGGGAGCCATCTGAAGATCTTGTAGAGCATGTGTATGATGTAAAAGCAGGTGGATGAGACTGTGTTTACTTGATTCTTCATGGAGAGCTTACTGTCTAGTATGATGCTGAGGTTGTGGTCTGTTGGGGTAGAGAGTGTGTTGAGCTCAACGGGCCTCCAGGTATTGTTCCATGGTGAGGTGTTGTTCCCGAGGATGAGGACTTCTGTCTTGTCTGTGTTGAGCTTGAGCCAGATGTCCTTCATCCATGCTACTACATTCATCATGCATCTGTAGAAGTTGGCTCTGGTGGTGGAGGGGTCTTTGACAGTGAGAGGATGAGCTGGATGTTGTTAGCATAGGATATGATGTTGAGCCTGAGCAAACTGGCGATGCTGGCCAGGTGGGTCATGTACGTGTTGAAAAGGGTGAGGCTCAGAGACGATTCTTGGGGGACGCTGTAGATGATGTTCTTGGGTTCAGAGGTATAGGGTGGGAGATGGATTCTCTGAGTTCTTCCCGTTGAGTATGAGTCGATCCATTTGAGGGAATCTCCCTTGATTCCGCTCTGGTGGAAGCTGTTGATCAGGATGTGGTGGTAGACAGTGTCAAATGTGGCTGACAGGTCCAGGAGGATGAGGGCTTCTGTTTTTTTCGCAGTCCCGCAGGAACATGATATCGTCAGTGCCTGAAATCAGGCCTGTTTCAGTGCTGTGTTTGGCACGGAATCCAGTTTGAGAGGGTTCCAGGAGGTTGTTGCGTTCTAGGTGGGCAGTGAGCTGCTGGTTAATGGCCTTCTTGAGAATCTTCACTGGTAATAGGAACAGGGAGATAGGCCTGTAGTTCTTCGGTTTTGATAGGTCAGTGGAGGGTTTCTTCAGGAGGGGCTTCACTTTGGGGTGTTTCTAGCCCACAGGGGAGAAGGCTGAAGTGATGGAGGTGTTTAGGATGATCTTGAGTTCATCATCAATCTTCTTGGTTCCGAGGTTGCAAATGTGGTGAGGGCATGGGTCTGTGGGTTCTCCAGAGTGCACATAATCCATGGTGGAGATTGTGGCAGGAGTTGTGAGGGGGTCCCAGTGGGTGAGCAGGTGTTTGTGCTTGGTGTTCGATGGTGTGAGCAGGTTGATGCTGTCAGAGGCGGAGAGTTGAGGGTTTGAGGATTTCATAGATAACTGAGATGTTGTTGTGGAAAAAGTCCATCAATGTGTTATAAAGTTCTTGGGAAGGGGTGATGTCGTTCTCTGCAGCTGCGGGGTTAGAGAACTCAATCATGATGGTGAGGTGCTTCTTGCAGCAGTTCATGCTGGTTTATATGTGGTCTGCTAGGTTATTCTTCTTTGTTTCTTTCAGGAGTCTGTGGTACTGGTTGAGTGCGGTATTGAAGGTCGTGTGGTCTCCTTTCTCTTTGCTGGTGTGCCCTTTCCTCTCCATTTGATGACATTTGCTTTTGTGGCTTTCAGCTCCACAGTGAACCAGCAGGCTCTTATGGCAGGTCTTTTGGCTTTGGTTGGCTTGGCTGGGGCGATAGTGTTGGCACAATCTGTGATCCATTGTGCGAAGGTCTTTGCGGTCTGTTCTGTGTTGGATGTGGTGTGTGGGAGGAGGGCTTTAAGGGTGTTGTTCCACTGGTCTACTGATGTCTCTTTCCAGTTTCTGCATGTGGGGTTTTTTTTTTGGGGGGGGGGGTGCCCGTGCTGATGGGTCCTAAGATGGTGAAGTGGAAGCTGTAGAGGTTGTACTTGACCCGGTCCCAGGACGTGAAAATGAGGTTGAGTGTGTGTCCTGCGATGTGGGTAGGGTCGGTAACAAGTTGCTTGAGGTCCATGTTGCCTATGCTTTCCAGGAGGTCTGTTGTGTCAGTTGAGGTCTCCTAGGAAGATGTAGTGCTCGAAATCAATGGGAGTGGGGCAATGAGGTCCAGGATGGCATTGCAGAAGCTGGGGCATGGTATTGGTGGGTATCTTTTCTGTCCGTGTTAAGTTGGAAGATAAGGTATTCCATTGTAGGGGTCGGGTCATCTGAGGAGGTCGTGCACGGGATGGTGTCCTTGTAGATCATGGCAGTTCCACCTCCGTGTTTGTTGGTTTGTTCCTGGGGCGTTATCTTTTAGCCTTCGGGAGTGGCAATGGCAATGTCCAGCATGGAAGCAGGGTTTATCCAGGTGTCTGTGAGGAAAATGACATCTAGGGCAAGGGATGAGATTGTGCCCCAGCTCTCGGTGATGAGTTTGCTGAGGGATTTAATGTTGAGTAGAATGCACTGAAGTTGCATCTTGGCATTCTTGGTCGGCCTGGGAGATGCGGTTGTGTTTGTGGCATCTCTAGCATGGCTGGTTGCTTCAGTGCTGCAGGTAAAGAGGCAGTGCAAGCAGGTGAACGGCCCTCTGATGGTGCTTGGGTCACATGGCAACAGTGGTTCTTGTTATTAGTGCGTCCGGGGTCCAAGACTCAGAGGTCTGTGATGATGTATTTCTGCAGGATGAGAGGGTTCTTGGTTCTTGACGCGGTATAGGCGTGGACAGACGCAGACAGGCTTATTTTTGGCGTGCCTTTGTTGCACCAGTGGTACGGCTGCGCTGCAGCCTCGTTAAGTAGGTCCTGGGTGGGGACAGGGCACTGGGGGATCGGAAGCGAGAAGACTGGAGAGTGGGAAATGAGCATTGAGGCAGAAAAGTAAACAATCAGCAGTGCAAGATAAACGGCTGACTAAAGAAAGTGACAGGAAAGAAAAAGGATCGACTTGATCAAACTATCTAACTACGCAGATGCAGTGAAATGCAAATATACAGTTAAATAACAGTGCAGTATGGGGCAACTAATACATAAAAGGAAATGGCTACTACTGGTGGTGAGGGGCAGGAGGTGAGGGAGGTCACACAAAGTGGTGGCAAGGGGGACCTGGTTGCTTCAATTTGATCCAAAAGAAATCTTTCATCGCTGCTCGTCTGGATGGATTCCATCCCCGAGAACTACCTCATATGGCCAAAGATGACTTTGGAAACCATTTCCAAAAGATGTCCACAATAGATTTAGAGCTGAATAGATCTAGACCTACTCCTCAATGGTAGAAATCCTAACTCCAGACATAGATCCCAAACTGACCACTTTTTTGGGCAAGTTTCTTAAGGACCCTAAACATTGTACTGGCAGGTCTTGAAAAGCATGGCAAAACAAACTTCTTGATTTGTCGGATTTACTTTCCAAGGTCGTAAATTTGGCTTTTGGCCTTTATGGTCAAGGATTAGGGTACCCCCATTGACTCAGGCGCTCCTGTGGGATTGCGTCAGAGAGTTATTTGTCTCCATGGCAATGCACACTATTTACAGACTGCTGTAGATCAATTCTATCATGAAGAAACCCCAAACTGGCAACACACGAGGCAGGTGCTTCTGCTGGAGACTCTTCAGGGATCTCTTTGGAAAGGAGGTGGCAACGTTTGTAAACCCATTTGCATCTCTCAATAAGGTTCACGCTGCACTTAAAAAAGACTTCACCTTTTCATCAGTGCAGGCAGAGACTGGGCTCGCTCCATTAGCTTCTTGTCCTACCAGACCCTATGAAGTGGAAATACTTGATACATAGGCCTTTGCAGTGACAACTAAACAAGCAACCTTTTCTACTAATGAAAAGTTTGAGGCTACGGGGGTTGATTCCTGCATGAAGGTTTCCTCAGAGGGTCTTCTTTGTACAGCCAGCTACCATCTTTCTGGATCTGGGAGGAGAATATTTCTTTATTTGTACAGCTGGGAAACAATCACACATTACGCATGCATGATTCAGACAGTGTTGGGTTGTCAGCTCAAATGTTATTCAACTCCTACCCAAACAAATCCCCCCAGAGAGATCCTTTTTTCAATGCAGAAAAAACTTTATAGATCAAAATACGTCTTTACTGAAACAGGCCATCAGACTGTGTGCTACTCATCCCAATGGTTTGTGCAGCAATATTTGTTTTGTGGAAAAGAAGGACAAAGGCTTTGCCCGATGATCAATCTCAATTAATTCAATACTTGGATCCTTTATAAACATTAAAAAATGGAGATAATCCTTCTTTTGAGAGACTTGTTAAAAGAAGACTGATTAATGGTCCGGTTGGACAACAAGCACACCTATCTAGCAGTTCCAACTCTAGGAGTTGTTGGCACTACCATTTTAAATCTGTTCACTACCTTGATGTTTCACCAACTTACAGAAGCTGGTTGTAGACTTTTTTTTAGAGCAAGCTGGATTTGTTTGATCGTTTATCTAGATGATATCCCACTTATGTCTGGAAATTCCATCCTTCTCAAACAGCAACTGCACATGACAATCACTCTTCTTTAGAACCTAGATTTTGTGGTCAATCAAGACAAAGCAAATTTAAACCCTACCAATCAGATGAGTTTCCTGGGGTTTGACATAGACCCCATTTCAACATCCGTTCCCTTACCGATTCAAAAGATTTGCACGATTAGGAAGGACATTTGCAAGGTACTTGCAAGAGATAAGGTCACAATCTGTTGGGTGGCCAGACTGATAGGCCTTCTCCCCTCCTTCCTGGACTATTACACTACTGTCCTTTAAAGACTATTAGAACATTGGAATGTTGGTAGCTCCATTGAAACAATGGAGTGCTCCTGGTTTATAATGGCAGGTATAAGCCCGGAGCTCCAACATTCCAATGATTCTTTGTTCACGGCTCTGGCTGTGAACAAAGGCTTCAGGGAGCCTTAGGGGATTTTAATCCCCTTGCGCTCCCTGAAGGCTTTGTTTTATTTGTTAGAACATTCTGCCCTCTAGTGGCAGAATGTTCTAATAGCCTTATAGCCCTTGCAGCTGGGCTATACCAGCTTTGGCTCGGGCCTTTAACACTGGATAGGGGCTTTAATAGCCGGTATAGGACGCTATGGTGGGCTATAAGGCTAAAAAAATACTACATTTGTGGAAAGGCCTCTCAAGCTCAGACCTAATAAAATTGTCAACAGAGGTATGTCAAGAACTTCAGTGGTAGTTTGATCACAAGGAGGTATTGAATGGGTCATTTTTGGTCTTTTTCCAGATACTGCGACCAAATCGTATTCTAGCCGTTTGGATGGAGTATGAGATGTGGCGGAGTAACAACAGGAGAGATATGGTCCCAAGAGGAGTTATCGCTCCACACCAACTACCGGATCCTTTGCAATCCATTCCTACTCTCCATAGAAGACTTATTGTTGTATCCTTTTAAAAAAAGGCAATGTTTTGACAGACCAGTATGTCAACTTCTGAAGGGAATTTAGTCTCACCTATTAGCGGAGATTTCCAGAGACATTTGGCACTACTGCCTGTCTCACCCTGTTTGTTTCCTGGCAGTGCATCTCCCAGACAAGGGAAACAATGTAACAGACTAAAATTCCTATTACCTCACTTTAGGAAAGTGCCCATCTTTGTATGGTCACCTCCACTTTTTTCTCCAAATGCTGATGGTTATGACTCTGATAGTGCACTGGAGTCTGCTGCACAGACCCCAGTGTCTATGCTCTCTCCAAAAACGTATGTTCGGCGTAGTTATCCCAAATTGCCCCCTTATAAGTCCCTAGTATATGGTACATGGGGTACCCAGGGCATTAGTGGTAAAGGGGTCCCCAGGGCTGCAGCACATGTTTGTGCCACTATGGGCGGTACATGTAACCTACTAAAAGCAAGCCAGCCATTGCAGACCAAGGAAGCAGTGCAAGCTGCTCGATTTCGACTGTGCACTCTCCATGGGTGGCACATTCACCTACTCTGTGTTTAATGTATGTAAGGCACCCCTAAGGAAGGCCCCTCAGCCCAGGAAGAAGGGTGCGCTATATTAAAGGTGTGGACATGTAAGTGCAAACCTATATGTCCCTATAGTGTTGTTCCCTGTTGGAAAACACTATATGTGTTATCCGTCCATAAGATAACATGCACTGCCAACTGGGTACCCTTGAGATTGGCAGCTCTGTTATGGTACCCCTAAGATACTTAATCTTTGGTTTCACACAACATGCCTTCTCACCCCTGACATGATTCTCATGCCCTGAGTGACGTGAATGCACCCACAGGGCACCTTAGTGCTTTCCCCAAGCTTTACTGCATTCTGGCTGACCAGCCCAAGCTTTCCCGCCCCTACTGCTGCCAAGACAAGATTATGACCTCCTGTCAGACAGTGTGATGACTCCCAGGGGTCAGAGACAAAGGCTGGACTAGAAGGAGGTCACACCTCCCTCCTCCTCCGATGTAGAGAATTGACGCATCAGACCGGTGAACTTCAAAGCCTACACCACTTCTGATATGCACCTGCGCAGTCCCCCTGTGGAGGAAACAGCCCTCCTCTTGCCCCCGGTGCGCTTGCACCGGGCAAGGTGTGAAATTAGCTATGCAGAAGGTGTACACCCCCAAGTAGGCTGGCCACACCTCTAGGGTGTGCAGCCTGGTCTGTAAACCTAAAATGTAATTCTGCCATATTTAAGAAGGAAGACATTGTGGGTTCTGGTTAGAAAATGTGTCCTTCACCACTGAATATGGCCACCTCAAGGGCAGACTAGCTGCCCATTGGCTACTAGCTCCCACACCGATAACTCCCATAAATCTATGATTTAAGGGACCCCCTAACACCAGAACCCAAGATCGGAACAACTTACTTCAAGAAAGGACCAAGAGCAGACCTGTGTCAACGACAACAGGACTTTGCCCACCAGCAGAAAGCAAAGGAGAGATACATTGTCCCTAATGCAACAGACTTGGATCTGAGTTAATGACCCTCATCCTAGGCCAAAATTTGACACTCCTGAAGAGAGGGAACCTTGTGGAAGCCAGAAGTACCCTCAGTATCCCCTGTGGCACTAGTCACCCTGCAAACTGCAGGTAAAATTGCTCACCAAATCTAAAGAATCGCTGGTCATCAGGCCCTTTGAGGGATCATCCAAAAACATATGGTCCAGTGCATTGTGGGAGCTTTAGTCTCACCTGTATCGACATCTCAGGCCACTACGTTGCTCCCCCAGACCCAGTGAAGTTCCCAAAGCTTTCAGTTGTGCTTACCTCTGCCAATGCTTTTTGGTCACCAGTCTGGTAACTGACCCCCAACACTCAGCGCTGCAGCTACAGATAACATTGTGCAACCATCATCTGACGTCAACAGCTGTGTACCTGTTGTGTTTTTGCATTTGTTTTTTTGCAGCATTGAGTAAGCAGTAAAAACAGCACCACCGGCGCCTCCCGTTCAGCACCAAGGACAGCCAGAAAAACTCTGCACCCGGAACCCAGGGGCTAGGTAAAATTGGTCTGACTGTTGTTGCCTGGTCCTGCAGCCCACATGACCTTATCTCTATAAGGGTTCCTAGTAACTTTACCTGCAAATGATCGATAGTCACTTGTGGATTTTGCCATTGACCTCAATGTTATTTTGTCTATGTATTTTACTGCACTGATTAAATATGCTTCAACAATCTATAACTTTGGTTATATGTATGATATTCCATTTGTTTTGGTGTCTAAATTAAGATAAAAATAAACTCTCTTTTTATAAACTGGTGTTGGTTTTCTCTCGAATCGGGTCAATCTTTTATCGTTCATATTGGTACTTTGAAATGCTTAACAAATGTTTCTCTAGTAAAGCCTGATTGTTTTTTTGCCACTCTATCAGGAGTGAGCTAAGGATTTATTAGTGTGAATCCAAGGACCATTTTGGGGTATTGTGGTAATATTACATGGTAAGGCTTCCCAGCCATACCACATAATATTCAATTTTCCTACACTCACAGACTCCAACAAGTGGAAAGTGAATTCATCTTTGTTTTACAGGATAATTGAGAAATGACGGCCATGTCAAATGGACCTTTTTCCATCTCACCTGATCTTCTGACTGCCCCTGTTTTACAGTTGGAGACTGGACCCATTGGCAGTGGCAACAGATGTCTTTTTGTAGGACTGGAAGGGTTTGAATTATGCCATCCCTCCCTTCTCCATGCTTTTGAGAGTAGCTTTCCAGATCATGAAGTAAAGAGCAAAAATTATGTTAGTGTCTCCTCTGTGGAGAACTCAGAATTGGTTTCCAGTCTTCCTTGCCAACAATATTAGATTATTCAAATCTTTCTGATTCAACTCCTGGACTCAGGAGGACAACACCATTATTGATCAGGCATTATGAACTGCAGCTCGTGGCCCGCACACTTTCTGGAGACATTGGAAAATAGCAAGATTTCTGGATCAAGCTCTTAGCCTCGTCAATGAGGCTTGGCCCAACTTGACTTACTTGAGAATCCAGTCAGCCTGGTACAGATAAATACCCTGGCACATGTTACGGAATTTGGCTCCTTTGGCAGCAGATGTAACCTTTATGTTAAATTTCCTGGCATCTCTAGCAGCTGAGGGTCTTTCTTATAGAACAGTGACAACCTATCACTCAGCAATTTCTGCTGGTCATATACTTAATGCAGGTCACCCCATTGGTCAACATCCTTTAGTCTCCAAATTGTTGTTGGGTATTAGATTCCTGCCCCCCCTTCAATCAAGAAATTCTGTTTTATGGGATGTCTCTGTGGTCCTGAAATTTCTCCGTTCTTGGACTGAGTATTTATCCAGGATAACTTTCAGCATGGTTGGGTATATATTTCTTTGCCATACTCTTGTAAGTGTCAGATGTTTGTAGATTGGGCCTTGCTCCAGAAGGAGTTACCTTTTTCCTTTCTGATATCCTCTTTCCGATATCTAGGATAGCAAAATCTGCATCTATACAGGTTTCTTTTTCAACTTTTCCAGGAGACTGGACATTGGAGGGCATTTTTTTCGAGAAAATGTCAGAGTGCAGAGCTGTGCCAAATTTGGCAGTGCCGCACTCTGACATTTTCAAAGTGTAGGGATACGCTGTATTTACAAGAATACGGCTCACCCATGTGTCTTCCCTAGAGCTGGTGCTAAATTTAGCTGCCTAGCGCCAACGCAGGCACCCTTGCACCATAGCCCAAGAGTGCCTGCTTTGCAAAGAATGATTGTTTATGTGTAGGAAGGTGTCCCGATCACTAATTTCGATTTGTTACTTCTATGTGTGCTGCATTCTGCAGCACACATAGAAGTAGCACATCTTCATTATTTAATGATTGTTTATGTACAGGAAGGGACACTTTCCTGCACAAAACAGTCATTAATGGCATTTTGCTCTTTCTATGCGTGCTGCAGAATGCAGCACACATAGAAAAAGCAAAAACAAGTACAAATAAAAGTATTCCCCTAGTTTCAATATTCTAACACATGCTCTTGCATAACGTTAGGTTTTGGCACTGCCTCAGATTTACACCTCCTTGTAGATCTGGGGCAGCATCAAAAGAAGTGGTTTTTGTGGTGGACCACCCACAGCAGCACCTATTGCACATCCCTTTCAAGCTAAGGGATGCATGAAAGGGGCCTTATTTACAAGGAGGCTTTAAGCCACAAAACGTGGCTTAATGCCGCTTTGTAAATATGGAGAAGGGTACAGCGCCACCAGAACATTGCTAAAAGTAGTGACGTTCTGGAGCGCAATATCTCCTTGTAAATATGCCTCTGGGTGTGGTAAACTGTTTACAGGTCTATGAAAGTGTCACTTCTAAACTCGGAACGTCACCTTCTGGCAAATCGCTCATTTCTTTTTTTGGACCCTGGGTCTCTGTTTTGCTGGCCTATCATGGCTCGATGGATCAGATGGATTTTGTCTGAAGCAGGCATGGGCACTTCCATTTTTGGAACTTGCTCAGTCAGAGGGGCAGTAGCCTCCAAATCTTTCAATGTGGGAGCATCCCCTTAAGGATATTATTTGAATGGTAGATAGGGCAGCAGAATCTAGGGGCCTAATTTATGAGGCCCTACCGGCACCATGGTGCAAGGGTGCCTGCATTGGCGCACGGCAGCCCATTGTGCACCGGCACTTGGGAAAAGGCTAGGAATGCGCCGTGCCTTATAGATACGGTGCTTTCCTGCCCTTTTGTTGTGACGTGGGGCAGCGCAGCAAGATTCCTTGCAGCGCCGGCTTCCGCCAAAACCTCATAAATGAGGCCTATGATTCAAAAATCCTACTCAAATATAGCAAGTAATCCCTTTCCCATGTTTCTTGAACAGCTTTCAACTTGCTTAATCTGAAGGCTCCAATCTGGTCATGGATTTTTTTTTTTTACAGCAAAGGTGAACAAGAATTTTGAATTCTATTTAAGATACACAGTGATGAATATCCCAACTTTTTTTGTCTCACTTGTGAAGTGTACGGTACGGTTACAGAGTAAAATGTATGTTCATATTTCATTTCACTAGCCGAAATTTTCTGATAATTTTGCCGCCGATTTTATGAATTATCCATTTAGTAAAGTGTTTTGTTCAGTCTCAAATCAAAAGTAAGAATGAGCATTAACGTTACTGTTCAGGAGGGCATCAGTTTCTCACAACAAGGAGAGAGAGGCGGTTCTTATATCTGTCAGCCTTGTTTGTATGTGCATCAAAGTAGAGATTGGCTAACGAACTTTTGGGCTTCATGGGAAGTTTTTCTGAAACGTGTTATGATATTGTAGAAATTGAAACTACAGTGTGTTAATTATTTACAATAACATGGCTTCTGCAAAAATAAAAGCAGAAAAGAAATTGCATAATCCTGGTCTGCATACCCTTAATAGAACTGAAAATTCTTGTAGACATTTGCTATAACATTTTTTATTAGTTTCTGGCATGGGAATACATCCCACCAACATACACCCTAATTATACCCACCCTATCAATATCTAATCGCTGAAGAAACACACGCATTTCTCATAAATGATAGAGCATAGCAGCTCCAGGGACAAACAAAAAGGCATAAATATGTTAACAAACAGCAAAAACATCAGCAACTCTTATGTCCTACGAAAAGCCTGGGACCCAGGGACAGCATTTCAAAACACACCTAGGGTGAATGTCCATAGTAGAATCATTGGCGGTTAGCTGTAGGTCCTTGGTGTCCACTCAGACTGACATTTTGCACAATAGGGCAGTTTCCCCTTGTAAACTCATAGTTGTGCATAAGATGTAAATGTAGATATTATTTTTATTATTATTATTATTACATCAACAACTATAATATTGCTTCCTATGCTTTGTCAGCTCTTTTGTACAGCTTTTAGGACTGGTAGAATCAGGTTTGACTGCTTGGCTTTGAAGGTACCTGGGGTTCAAGACACCTATGAGGCTTCCAGTTGAGACACGATCAGGGTTTCTTTTTCTTTTCTTATAGTTTGTGTACCTGCACATGCAGCTTCTTCAGCAGTGTCTAATGTTGCAAAAAGGTGAACATGCCACTCTGTAGTCAGGGAGTCAGGATAGTAAGTGTGCAAGAATAGCCCCACCTAATAAAATAGCTTTCCCAATCATCCTTTAACTCCTCTGCTAACTGACCTACACTGCCTAGCTTGGAGCTCTTGCCTGAGATTTTGCTGCAAGGTACCAGGTCAAAGGTAGAACCAGGTGCTACGTCATACTTCAGGTGGCCACTGTTTCTTCCATCCAACATGTGAATAAGTCGGGCGAGGACCTGCTCGGGGGATTTGGCATGCCTTTCAAGGAACATTTGGGATCGTTTCCTGAGCAATGGCAACATTTTATAAACAGAGGGGCATATTACCAACGATTAGCGATATTTATCGCTAACGATGCTTAGCAACAAATTTTTTAACGCTAAGCATCGCCGGAAATTATCGCAGAGATAACTTGCTATTAGCAAGGTTTATCTCAGAAGTGATCAAAATCCTCGCGCTAACTGCCAAATGAGAGATTATCACTGGAAAACCAACGATAAACTCTCGAAGTTTGGCGTTAGCTTGATGATAGGGGCTCACAAACTTAGCCATGATATCCACCTTCCATAGGATATCATGGCTAAGTCAGGAAAATACCAGGTGTAAAAAAAGCAGTGCTAACCGCGGTTAGCGCTGCTTTCTTTTATCACGAACAGGGTTAGCGAAATCCTTGATAATAGGAGAAATGTCGCTTAACAACATTTCTCCTATTATTTTTCTCTGGAACGCCCCCTTTGCATCTCATTAGAGATGCAAGGGGAAGCGTAGAGAAAAAGGGTGCTAACATGCGAATTTGCTTGTTAGCACCCTGTTGCTGATAGGGAGATAATTTTATCTCTGCTTTCTTGGCTTTTAAAGCCAAAAAAGCAGAGATAAATCCCTTGATAATATGCCTCAGAATACGGGCAAGGCTTGCAAACATGATGGCGAATTGGCCCTCCTGTTTGTAGTGACTAGAAGCTGGACCAACACTTTTTGCAAGGAATAAATGTAGTTTTAGTTCTCTAGTGGTTGTCCTTTCGAACGCCAGCTGCACACGTTTGCTCGCTGGGTGCTGGACCCTGTGGCCTGAGTAACAGACGCCTTTCTCGTGAACTATACTTTGATTAGGTGGCATTCATTCCCTTCCATCATCGGAATTTTGTATGTCTTGACTTCTATTCTGAAATGTTTATGCCCCTTTTGATTCGGGAGTCGTAGCAAAAAAACATTCCTGCTCTGCGGCAGGTAGCAGTGAAGTGTCAACTACTACTCCCATCTGACTCTTATGTAGAAGTGTGAGTGTTTAGCCATGAGTTAGTTCTTAGGGGTTACACCAACTTTTTCCATTAAGGATGTTTTTACCTCTCAAGTCAAACTCTTGAGAAACTCATCCACGCGTTATTTTCCACAAAGTACCATTACCCCTAATCCACCTCTAAATTTAAGCCTAACCCTATTTATTAACCTTACATCTCAATTTTATTAAACCTTGCATTTTTTTAAACTCTTATTGCAAATTGATAGTTTCTATGTGCTTTAGTTTTTCTTCATCATTGCCTAGTAAAACGGTTCTTATTTTCACATTTCTTCACGTTGCATTTGTCATAATACATTTTCTTGTTTAAAATAATCTCTATTTTCAAATGGTGCAATTCAGGCATGTTTATTTGGCTCTCATTTAGGTGTTAGCGAGAGGTTGCAACTGATATAATTGATTGCTGGCGGGAGCGACAGCGGACTACTTTGGAACTTCTATGATTCAAGCAATAAGAATAATGAAATTTTAAAAAGTAAATAGTTTCGTTTTGCCTTGTGTTGTGTTAGTATCTGATTGTGCATGTTATCAACCATTGTTCATTGCAATTTGCAGCCTCAACTTTGCAATAACCATTCGTTTTTTTTTTTTTAAGTACCGTACCCCTATTATCTGGATCAAAGACTGTGATATCAGTTTCTGATAGGACTTCAAGGGCATGTGACGTCACGTGTGATTTACAGCGCTTAATTTGTAACAAACAAAATATGAGTGACTAGGCCCAAGATGTTTCTTAGAAGGCCACTGCAGCTTGCACCGTCTACTGTCCGAGTCTCTTC
Source organism: Lissotriton helveticus (assembly GCF_964261635.1). Taxonomy (NCBI): domain Eukaryota; kingdom Metazoa; phylum Chordata; class Amphibia; order Caudata; family Salamandridae; genus Lissotriton; species Lissotriton helveticus. The sequence continues at coordinate 901,574,425 of NC_136070.1, read as the reverse complement.
TTCCAAATGCCGTGCTGACGCTGCCTACTAACGATCACACTTCTGCAAATGTGATAATTTGGACTATTCAGAGTTATCCAAACGTGTAAGAAATGCCTGGACGTGCTGGCAGTATTACATTTTTAATTTTTTTCTGCTGGTCATATACTTAATGCAGGTGAGAGAGCACAAGTTTGAAAAAATGTATAAGTACGCCATATTTACAAGCACGTAGTTAGTTCACATGTACTTTGCACCAGAGTGTTTATATTTAGAAGTGAAATACACAGAGTGTCTTATATTCAGTGGTGAAATGCATAGAATGTTTAAGTAGAGTAACGATAATCATAACTGTGTGAGACTAATGTAGAAATGTTTGGGATGAATATGAAAACCTCATGTTCTCATGTTAAAGGAATAATGTAAGAGTTGAATGTAACTCTAAAACCCAGTATTTTGTGTAGGCCTCATGGCAATTCACAAGCAAATCTAAACGTGCTGCTAAAATAATGTGAGACAAGGTTGACATGGTTCTTTCAAAATGTACTATTGAACTTAGGGTTAAAAGTATATGCTTTATAGATGTGTTATTTTAGAAACGTATGCTAGTTAAGAATGTTTGCTGTTTAAATCAAGTTAACGTTTTAAGAGTGCAGGAACCTGCTGCATGTAAATCAAGTAGGCCAGAGCCGATAATGTCATGTAGTTTAAATCGTCATGTGCTCGTTAGAGGAGAGGTCGTGAGGTGTCCAGTATGAAGCTCAGAGAGTGTTTTATGGCCTAAGATATGGTGAAGTCTGGAATTTGAGGCCCACTGCAGGACGAGCTGTATGCAGGTGCGAGGGTCCTAATCAGCTCGAATGAAAGGGACTTTGTTCAGTGGCGCCTTGCGCAGGCCTGTAGGAGTTTCCAGGAATTTCAGGGGGTATCAGCGCACTGAAGAAGCTGCCTGGGAACCAAGGTCAACTTTAACGAGGGTCTTCAAGAGTACCATCATGGAGTTTGCCGCGGAAAGATGTACCACGTGAGGGGCGTCCCAAGGGGCGTTTCTATTGGAAATGTGATTTGGTATTAGGGAAAGTGACCCGGGAGGAGAGCAGAGCAGATGATTTTGGGAGCCTAAGGAAGCGGATGGGTAGGCAGATAGGCTGATCAGGAGAGACCCATTATCAGAGAAGAGACAAAGAGAAGTGCGTGATCTTCTTAGGAAGTCACCACGGCTGACACCTAGAGGGTTAAGATCTTGTTAAGTAGGGATGTCATTTAGTATAGTGTAGGGACAGACTAACCTTAATTTTCTTTTCTGTAATGACTTTGAGGTTGCAACTTGTATCCATTTTAGCAACCCTGATGGTATTCGAACTTGTACTTATTATTTTGTTCTTCAGACTCAGACTATTCAAGAAGTTCATGTTCATAGTGATTCCGATATACCTTTTGAATCTCATTTTGAGAAGTTTGTATCTTCAGTTATCTTTGACTTTATATTAAATCTTTAAAACTTAATTTTGGTCAGTGGTCATTTAGAGTGGTGTAAGTTCTTAAATTGATTGTTTACCTCGAGATTACCTTTTACTCAAGACAGGTACCAACGATCCAGTCGACAGGAAGAAGGGATTTGGCAAGATAATTAGTAACCAGTAATCCCGCGTTAGCAGTTGGTAGCAGAGTGAGGATGGTTATCTTCTTGAGGAAGGTAATCTAGAGAGGTTAGTTTACCCCAAGGCCCGAGACGTCGAGAGACGAGCAGCGGAAGAATCGTGTGCCGAAAGGTGCAGACGGTGCGAGAAAAGCAGCAGTATCGGAGAGTGAGTATAAAAAGGGTCATGCGTGAACAGATTGCGGTGTTTTGTGTTGTATTTGTATTGTAATGTCTTGCGGAGTTGAATGCCTGTAGTGTGAATGAGAGAAGGTTGTGAGCGCGCGCAACCTGGTAAACTGGTAACCTGGTAAACGGGTGAACTGGTGAAATCTTAAGTTCAGGCCAGAGCTTAAGTGGTTTTGGGTGTATCGAACATCCAGGGTAGTTGTCGACCATAGTACGGAGGTCACGAGGTACCATTGACCGCCGTGGATCCAAGATAGGGGGAGTGTAAGAGTGAGTGTATGAGTAACGGACGCTGGTCGAAAGTTACTGCGTGTGAGTAACCTATCGGAGAAGGTGATTGTCTGGAAGTAAACGGAAAGACATTTCGCCAAGTTAGGGGGACAACTACAGAAAGACTGTGGGCGTACAGTCAAAGAAAGGTGATCGCTTGGACGGAAGTAATCATTTTTCAGAGTATGAATGGGATGCGTGCATGACCGAGGAGACGAGCTGAGAAAGGAGGGGAACTGCTGCGAAGGGGGACGGGTGACGTCGGCTAGAGCCGCGCTCTGATTGAGCGGTTGGTGTGACGTTAGCTAGAGCCGCGCTCTGGTTGGGCGGCTAGAGTGACGTCGGAGGAAAGCCGCGTACGGATAGGCCAGTTAGTGAGAACGGCGCTGAGATTGGTGGAATATCATCAGGAAGTAAACAAACGCGGAGAAAAGAGAAATCATGAAGTGTTTTAAGTGTTTGAAAGGGATTTTTAAACGTAAACGAAGTGAACATTATTACGGGGAAGAGGCTCCCCCAGAGGGTACGCCAGCTCATTATATGGCAACGAATGTTGGGCTGCATACGATATTGTGGATTGGGGCTTGGAATAAGCTTACGGAAGGAAATGAGGAAATGCAGTTCCCGAAGTACGGGACGTTTAAATTAGAGGTGTTACATCGGCTAAAAGCAACCATGTCCTCATTGAAACCCTCACCTAGACCAACACAGTTTGAGGCTCTTAATGCATGGATTAAGGCTGCACACGACCGAAATTTGAACAGGCGTCAACAAAGGCTGACGCGATCGGTAAGGGCAGTGCGAGATTCCAAATGGGATGAGGAGGAAAAGCGTTGGAGGGTACAGACTATTGAGGTGGAGAAAATGTATCCGATGAGGGAGGTGTCAGGAGGAGGAAACCTCATGGAAGAAGACGAGGAAAGCGAGTCGGAGGACAATCTGATAAACAGATTGTTAATGGATAGACCACCTCCGAGAGTGGGATTGATAGAAGATAGAGGGCTCGCAAGGGAAGATGGGAATGAGATAGAGGGATATACACCACTCCCTATATCGGAATGGACACCTAGCAAAGGCGGAGAAACACCTCCAAACAACACTGTACAGAGTGTAGTGGGAAGGTTTGTGGTGCAGAAAACGCCAACCACAGAAAGGGTTGAGTCTGTGGGATTGCCAGACGCTCTTCAAGTGCCTGTTACCATAGGACCCATAGTTTCGATCTATAATTCTGAGAGAGATAGAGGGGAACAACAAAGGCAATTGGATAGGGAAAGGATTGAGATGGAAAGGAGGAATAATGTGACGAATGCATGGAAACAATTACCAGGTTCGGTAACGTGGAACACCCCATTAGACACAACTGTCGGTCCCAATTCAGAACAGGGAGGTCCGAGAGGACCAATGGATCTAAGGGGACCACGGCCAAGATCTTTTTCAGAGTTAAGAGCTGATTTGAGGGAATGGGACGGGTCCATAGTATCTCCGAGTAACAGGACAAGAACGGAACCAGAGTGGGAAAGCAGGGGAAACGGGACTGTATCTCATTGTGGGGCCAGCGAAAGCAGTCAGGGCCGGGAAGGCCAAAGTCAAGAGAATAGAGGGGATGCAGGTCCTACAAATCAGAGAGAACAGTCGGAACAAAATACTAGGATTGTAGAATGTGAGGAAATGTCCCGTCTCTGGGGGAACGGAGGAGATGAGGCGGTACGGAATTTTCAGAATAGGTTTAGGTGCCTTCATCATACGCTTGGGGAAGACGTTCAACATTGGAGAAAGGAGAACAGCGATAGGTCCCGCCACGCCTCGAATACTCAGGAAGCACAGGGAAGTAGGGAAGAAAGAGGGAGTAATAGAACCTCTTATCCTCAATCCCGTGAAACTAGCCAGGATGGAGAGAGAGAGGCTGGGAGGCATGAAGGAGTGTTTCACCACCCACCCCGAGAAGACGGAAAGGCATGGGACTTAGAGAGATGGGAACAGGGGAGGACTCCCTATAATTCACCAATACCTAAACGTAGATCTCGGAGCTGGGATGGGAGAGATGCGGATGGAGGAGCTAAATTGAGTGTCTTGAAAGCTGAAATAAAGGCAAAAAGGCTTGATGTTACCAGTTTAAAATCAGATGTAGATGAGATAATAGATGGAACATTGCCTTTGGAGAGGATAGAATTGTATGAACAGGATGAGTTATTGTTCATGGCAAAGGATATTACTAGGAAAGCTAGAGCGGTTCATGAAAAACTGACTGATTTGGCAGACAAGTATGCCGTGGATTTGTCTAGGACAAGGGCATTACAGAGTAACCACAGATTACAGTACGCAGACCAAGATCTAGATGAGAAGAGAACTGCTGGATTAAAAACACACATAAGAGAGCTGGTAACAGGGATAAGAGTGTGGAGAGAACTGGATAAATGGGAAGAAAGGTGGTCGAAAAAGGGCACAGTTAGGCGAAGTACAAATGTGATGACCCCTGAGGGAAGGGTAATGCAGATGGAGGCATTCCCTTTGCGAGAAATATCAAATGGAAATTATGTACATGTGCCCTGGAGTAGAGGAGACTTAGCCGCATTTACCAACTCATTCCCGAAGTTGCGGGACAACCCAGTCGAGTGGTATAAGCAGGTAGAGAGGTTTGTTAAAATTTCGAAAGTATTGTGGATAGATTTGAACACGTTGTTTGACATCGTGGTCCCATCTGATTTGTGGACCCCTTGTAAGACTAGTGTCGAATGGCCAAATGCTGAACCATTGAGAGATGTTCGAACTAATGGACCAGCTGAGATAGTCATGCGAAAGTATGAAAGGGTAATAGCATGGCTGAAAGATAAGGTACCACCACAGGATATAGATTGGGTAAAAATAGACCGAACAAGGCAGGAACCCAAGGAGACAGTTCACGAGTTTTATGAAAGATTGTTGAAAACATTCAAGCAATACAGTGGGCTAGATGTAATGGATCCCAAAGACATAGGGCAGTTCGTGTCAAAGTTTGTATTGGGGTTGAGACCTGATATTTGTTTGATGATACAGCAACATTTAATCTGTTGGCAGAACAAACCACTAGATGAGATTTTACGATATGCGAGGTACTGCAGTGACGAGATAGATTCTAAAGCCAAGAATCTAAAGGAGAAATTGATGGTGGTGCAAATGCAGTCCGCTGGGAAGGGTGGCCAGCAGAAGCAGGGGATGGGACGAAAACCAAATGGTCAGAACAAAGATAATGAAGAAGGGCAGAGACCTAGGATAGACTTTGCCACTTTAAAGAAAACGACAAAGTGTCATCTGTGTCATCAGGTGGGGCATTGGCGACGCGAGTGTCCCTTTAACCCTGAAAATGGAGAGCAAGAAGTAGAAGAGCAGGTCCAGGAAGACCCAGTGCAAAAAGTGACAGTCCCAAGCAGTAAGGTGGCCAAAGGGGGGACTTCGGCTCCACGGGCCCAATTCCCACAGCCACCGAAGATAGCAGCTGGAGGAAAGGTCTTTAAACAAATGCCTCTGTTTATCGAGGAAGAAAAATGTTATTACATTGATCCATTGACAGGACAACGGGTGAGCAGTGAAGAAGACTGTACCCTCGGGGCAGTTCTAGAAGTGGATCAGAGAGGGCCATTTGTTGAGGCAGAAGTGGCAGGGTGTCCCACTACGTTCTTAGTGGACACTGGAGCTACTCGTTCGACTCTGAGATCAGCGGTGGTTCCAGACTTGCCGATGTCAGGGGAAACAATTCAGGTGGTAGGAGTCGCAAATAAAAGAATGACTAGTCCCTTGACAGAACCAGTGTCTGTGAAAATTGGAAACCACATGAACGAACATCAGTTTGTGGTTTGTGACTCGAGTCCGGTATGTCTGTTAGGTAGGGATTTGTTATGCAAATTGAATTGCACCATATACTGCACCCCACAAGGAGTGGAGGTACAGACTACCGACGATGATGCTACCTTTAAGGTGGCCAATTCAAAATTCTGTGTAGAACTATATCCTACTCTGACTGTAGAAGATCTTCCACAAGATTTAAGAGATGCAGTGGCGTCAGAGGTGTGGGATTTCACAGGAGAAGATATAGGATTGATTAAAGGGGTAGAACCGGTAAAAATTCTGGTAAAACCAAATGTTGAGTTTCCAAGAACGCCGCAATACAAATTGTCCCAGGAAACGATTGCAGGAATAAAGCCTGTGATCGAGTCAATGATACAGCAGGGAATACTGAAGGAAATTGTGGGCAGTCCTTGTAACTCCCCGATTATGGGTTTGCAGAAACCTAGTGGGAAGTTTAGGATAGTTCAGGATTTACGAAAGATTAACAACATAGTCGTTTCATGTTGTCCCGTGGTACCGAATCCATCAGTAATATTGTTTCAAATACCATGTCAAGCAGAATGGTTCACAGTGATAGATCTTTGCCAGGCTTTCTTTTCAATCCCATTGGATGAAGAGAGCAGGTACCTTTTTGCGTTTAAAATGGAAGATCGCGTTTTAACATGGTGTCGAATTCCACAAGGATTCACAGACAGTCCATCCATCTTTAATCAGCTGTTGAAAAAGAATCTTGAGAATCTAGTACTGCCACAGAACTCGGTTCTGGTACAGTACATAGATGACCTACTTGTTGCGTCAGAAACAGAGGAAGCTTGTAAAGTAGATTCAATTGCCTTACTGAATCATTTAGCTGAAAATGGACATAAGGTATCTCCGAACAAGTTACAGTATTGTCTGACAGAAGTACAGTATCTAGGGCACAGGTTAGAAAAAGGGAAACGTAAGGTGTCCCCAGAGAGGATTGAGGCGATAATGAAAATGAATGCGCCTACAACTCAGAGAGAGGTTAGAATGTTCCTAGGAATGGTGGGTTACTGCCGACAGTGGATAGTTAACTTTTCACTGAAAGCAAAGCCCTTACAGAAACTGACGCACAAGGAGGTGAGTGATCCGGTACCATGGGATGAAGAATGTCTGGTGGCGTTTTTACAGCTGAGAGACGATTTATGTCGTGCTCCGGCTCTGGGAATGCCAGATTATGAAAAGACGTTTTCACTCTATTGCTGTGAGAGAGAGGGATGTGCTTTGTCAGTCTTGGCACAGACCCACGGTAATGCCCGTAGACCAGTTGCATATTTTTCGGCTACATTAGATCCAGTAGCCGCAGCGTTGCCCGGATGTCTCAAATCCGTTGCTGCAACGGGTGTCAGCATTGAAAGGAGCGAAAGTATTGTAATGGGACATCCAGTAGTGGTGTATGTACCGCATTCAGTTGAATTGTTAATGACCAGGACGAAGACGCAGCATCTGACCAATAGTAGGCTCACGCGTTATGAGCAAGTTATACTTGCCGCAGAAAACGTGACTCTCAGGAGATGCTCTGTCTTGAATCCTGCTACTTTGATGCCATTACCTACTGTAATAGAAGGCGAAGGATGTGAAGACCACGATTGCCTTGATGTGACTGAACTATGCACGAAACCCAGACCAGATATAGTGGATGAGCCATTGTCTGACCCTGATGAAATTTATTTTGTTGATGGCTCATGTTTAAGAGACGATACTGGTCGGTTAAGAGCAGCTTATGCTGTTTGTACCATTACTGGAGTGGTGGAAGCCGCTTGCCTGGAAGGAGTACATTCCGCACAGGTAGCAGAGATTATTGCCCTAACTCGTGCCTGCATAGCAGGAAATGGAAAGAGAGTCACCATCTACACGGACAGCCAATATGGTTTCGGTGTGGTTCATGATTTCGGGCAGTTGTGGTCTCAGAGGGGTTACATGACCTCCTCTGGTTCGCCCATTCGAAATGGAGAATTTGTGCGATTGCTGATAGAAGCATTACAAGGTCCTGTTGATATTGCAGTAGTGAAGTGTGTAGCTCATACTAAGAATACAGATTTTGTGTCACAAGGTAATAGATATGCTGATGAAGTCGCACGCTATTGTGCGGAACAAAGTTATTCTTTCTCAAAGGTGGAAATAGAAGGTGCAGAAGAAAAGACTGAATTAAGTATGATGTTAGAAACTGTAGACACTTGGGAGGATTTAAGAATAATGCAGGAGAACGCACCTGAAAAAGAGAAAAAGGCATGGGAAATAGCAGGCTGTGTGCGAAGTGAAATGGATTTTTGGGTTTCAGCAGATGGGAGAGCTGTGTTACCTGAAGAATTAGCTAATCCCATGGCGAGAGAAATACATGGTCCAGTACATCTAGGAAGGGATGCTATGATGAGAGTTTTTAGGCAGACTTGGTATTGCCCGAAATTCAGAATAGCAGCAGAATCAGTATGTAAGCGATGTGTTACCTGCCAACAACTGAACGTAGGCAAACGAACACCAGTCACACTGAGTCACATTGGGAGGTCAGGGGGGCCTTTCAATAGAATGCAACTAGATTTCATCGAAATGCCAAGAGTCAATCGCCTTCGGTATGTGTTGGTGATTGTATGCGTATTTTCCAGATGGGTTGAGGCATACCCTACACGTAGGTGCGATACACTCACAGTGGCAAAATTGTTGCTCAGGGAGTTGATACCGCGCTTCGGGGTGCCTGCCTCTTTGGAATCGGACAGAGGAAAACATTTTAACAGCGAAATAGTGAAGATGTTGTGCTCCACACTGAATATCGATCAAAAGCTGCATTGTAGTTATCGACCAGAAGCTTCAGGAATTGTGGAACAAGTGAATGGCACTTTGAAGAATAGATTGGCTAAAGTAGTGGCATCCACATCTTTGAGTTGGCCAGATGCTCTTCCATTGGTGCTCATGAGCATGCGCAGCACGCCTGATAGGAGGACAGGTCTTTCTCCCCACGAGATCCTGATGGGGAGGGCCATGAGACTTCCTACAGTTCCAACTACTGCTCTATTGAATATTACAGATGATCTGATCTTGGATTATTGTAAAGGACTGTCTGACGCCATCCATTCTGTGTCCCTTCAGGTGCATGCGGCTGAAGTTCCAACAGCGAGGAACCTGTGTCATGACCTGAACCCAGGGGACTGGGTCCTGGTTAAAAAACACGTCCGGAAGAACTGCCTAGATGTTCGCTGGCGTGGGCCCTTTCAGGTAATCCTGATCACGAACACCGCGGTGAAGTGCGGGGGGCTGCCAAATTGGATTCATGCATCCCATACTAGAAGAGTTCCAGCACCTCTAGAAGGAACAGCTCCCGTCCCAGACGAAAGCCCGGAAGTGGAAGAAGAGTCGCAAGAAGGGATTGAGGCAGCTGAGGAGGTGTCGGAAGAAGTTGGGAACGCATCGGATTCAGAAGAAGAGCGAAGGCAGGACGGCAGTGAGACAGAAGACGCAACTGAAGGAGAGAGCAGAAGTGAATACGACTCAGACTCAGATCCGTATAGGAGCGATCAAGAACCAAGTGGGAGGACAAGGAATAGGAGAATAAGGCTTGGAGCTGCCACTTGGCCAACAAGAAGAAGAAGGCTAAGTTTGAGGTCGGCCCAAGAAGAAACGCTTACTCCTATATCCGAAGACTCAGATCCAGAAGAAGATATCCAGGATCAAGCCGAGGAGGGTCTTAGAAGATCAAGTAGAGTGCGAGTGCCTAGCAGAAGATACTCTACTCCCGACTGGACCTACCTTGTTGCAGATGTCTGGGAGACACAGAACAGGGAGGATCAGGGAAGTGGAACTGATCAGAACTGACCCGATCATCACAGTACAAATAAAGTTTCTACTGCCAGGAGCGGAGACCGAAAGGTTGCTGACACTCAACATCGTTCATCCTGCTCTCCTGAGTGGAATAAGAAAATTGCTTTTAGAGACAGTTGAGTTTCCAGTTTGCTGTTCACGATATCCAATATTGGAGGGAACTCTTCTTCGTTTGGAAATGCTGGAACGAGTAGTAGAATTGCTAGGAGTGCTTATTGTTGTGGATTAAAGCCATACTGCGAATGTCTTCAAAGGGGTGCAGATCTGGAAAAGTGAAGAAAGTGATCTTGATTAGAACGGACCCCTTTGTAATTGTGGATATAGAACTGATAGTACCAGGATTGGAAATTGAAAAAACGCTAACTCTCAATTTCGTCCGTCCACTTGTCTTGAGCGAAATAAGGAGAATAATCCTAGAAAAGGTTGACTTTCCATGGTGTGGTACGAATTGTCCAGAACCTGAGGGAATGATACTTCGGATGGACATTTATGAAGAAGTAGTGTTACTCCTTGAGTCATACATAACTTCAGACGAAAATAAGACTTTTGAAAAGAAATTGTAAACTTGTTGCAAGATAACCTAGCGCCGAGTGGAAGAAGAAAAGTGATAGGGGTTTCATTTTAGTGGATGGAGAAGGGCTAGGGTTGTCTATTTTCTACTGGACTTTGAACTGTTTTGCGGAAACAAATTGTCAAGCTTCCAAGTGTTTCAAGAAAGACATTGCAAGAGAGAAAGACTTTGTTTGAAAAGAAGAGGAAGTGAATGCTGGAAGATAGTCGAAAACTACACTGTTTGAGAACATGGAGGCTGGCAACCCGAACCGCAGGGCAAAATGTATAGCTGTTACATTTTTAGGAGTAGTGGTTTCTCTTATAATTTTAGTGGTAACTGTTTCATTCCTAGCGGGACACGAAGGGGATGGAACCACAGTTAAGGAGGATAGGGGAGTGTCAACACCGAGAACTACCACAGTTAAGGAAAAGGGAAACATCAATGAGAAAGACAAAGCGTTGTTAGATGCAGAAGTAAAAAGGTTACACATGGATGAATCACAGGGGAATTACAAGTCAAATGCTTATGCTAAGTTGCTTTATGAATATGTTGATGCCATGGAGGTAAAGGACTGCTATGTATGTATGCAGTTACCAATTTCGGTGGAGGAGGGTATTAAATACCATCATCTCCCGTTGACATATGGAATAACGTGCAGTTTATTGTTAAGTATGTTTTATGGACGAGACGGATTTGAGTATTACTTCTCGAATTTCGACTCGACATTGCCAGAGGTTCCGAATTTCAAGCATTTGAACAAATGGGACTACTACAAAAGCGAAGACAGGTTACACAAATGGTTTATTCCATGGAGAACGTTAGATACTTCACATGCTCGAAACAACAATCTGACTTGTCAAATATCAGAAGTTGAGAAAAAGTTTATAGCTCAGGTAGATACTAGATACAGAAAGCAGAAGGCATTGAAGGCATCAGGACAAGGAGAAACAGATTGGACCAAGGAAGAAAGGGCACAACAACGAAAAGGTAGTATTGGTCCAATTGCTTTGGATAAGGAGAAACGGGGGAAACTGTGCATTCACAGGAGTTACTCCTACTATGAAAACGTTTATGTAGGACAAGTCAATTGCGAACATGCTTTTCAATTGGAGTACTACTCTAAGAACTTCATGAAAGGGATGCAAGCAATACCAAATGTATATTTTGTATGTGGAAGATATGCCTATGTGAAGTTACCAGATAATTGGTACGGATCATGCTATCTGGCTGTTGTCTTCCCTAAAATATATCATGTTGAGAATTTAGACACGCCTAAGAAAGAAATATCAACTAGATGGAAGCGAGGGCTAGGTGCAGCAGAAGTAATTGGAGATGTAATAGGTGCTGCATTCCCTTTCTTAGGATTGATAATGAATGACATTAAGATCAGGAGGTTAGCTACAGTCGTAGATAGACTGTCTGCCAGTACTGCAAGATCCTTGATGCTGATAGAAGGGGAGATGCAATCGATTAGGGCAATGGTTCTTCAGAACCGACTTGCTTTAGATGTTCTGTTAGCAAAAGAGGGAGGAGTCTGTAGGGCCTTGAAGGTCCAGGAATGCTGTACTTACATTCCAGACAATTCAAAGCCTCTAGAGAAGTATATACAAAACATCACTGCCATACACTACGAAATAGAGGACCTGGCAAAGGTAAATGTGTGGGAAAAAGTAGGCCATGGAATGGGTAAAGTTGGAAGTTGGTTTGCCAACTTAGGAAAGGGTATCGTTTGGTACATATTGAAACCCATCATCATAGTAGTGATTTGTGTAATCACTTTGTGGGGATTGGTGCGTTTGTATCAATGGTACAGAGCAAATAGGTTACAGAGAGCTATGAAGAAACAGGAAGAAGAGTTGACAGCGATGCAGGACACTCAATATAAGAGTCTGAAAGCATTAGAGAGTATGAAAAGAAGTGGTACTGTCCTGACTTCACTTTAAAGGTTCTACATTTTTGTGTCATGGTGATGATGACCCCTGAAGGTCATCAAAGGGGGGACTGAGAGAGCACAAGTTTGAAAAAATGTATAAGTACGCCATATTTACAAGCACGTAGTTAGTTCACATGTACTTTGCACCAGAGTGTTTATATTTAGAAGTGAAATACACAGAGTGTCTTATATTCAGTGGTGAAATGCATAGAATGTTTAAGTAGAGTAACGATAATCATAACTGTGTGAGACTAATGTAGAAATGTTTGGGATGAATATGAAAACCTCATGTTCTCATGTTAAAGGAATAATGTAAGAGTTGAATGTAACTCTAAAACCCAGTATTTTGTGTAGGCCTCATGGCAATTCACAAGCAAATCTAAACGTGCTGCTAAAATAATGTGAGACAAGGTTGACATGGTTCTTTCAAAATGTACTATTGAACTTAGGGTTAAAAGTATATGCTTTATAGATGTGTTATTTTAGAAACGTATGCTAGTTAAGAATGTTTGCTGTTTAAATCAAGTTAACGTTTTAAGAGTGCAGGAACCTGCTGCATGTAAATCAAGTAGGCCAGAGCCGATAATGTCATGTAGTTTAAATCGTCATGTGCTCATTAGAGGAGAGGTCGTGAGGTGTCCAGTATGAAGCTCAGAGAGTGTTTTATGGCCTAAGATATGGTGAAGTCTGGAATTTGAGGCCCACTGCAGGACGAGCTGTATGCAGGTGCGAGGGTCCTAATCAGCTCGAATGAAAGGGACTTTGTTCAGTGGCGCCTTGCGCAGGCCTGTAGGAGTTTCCAGGAATTTCAGGGGGTATCAGCGCACTGAAGAAGCTGCCTGGGAACCAAGGTCAACTTTAACGAGGGTCTTCAAGAGTACCATCATGGAGTTTGCCGCGGAAAGATGTACCACGTGAGGGGCGTCCCAAGGGGCGTTTCTATTGGAAATGTGATTTGGTATTAGGGAAAGTGACCCGGGAGGAGAGCAGAGCAGATGATTTTGGGAGCCTAAGGAAGCGGATGGGTAGGCAGATAGGCTGATCAGGAGAGATCCATTATCAGAGAAGAGACAAAGAGAAGTGCGTGATCTTCTTAGGAAGTCACCACGGCTGACACCTAGAGGGTTAAGATCTTGTTAAGTAGGGATGTCATTTAGTATAGTGTAGGGACAGACTAACCTTAATTTTCTTTTCTGTAATGACTTTGAGGTTGCAACTTGTATCCATTTTAGCAACCCTGATGGTATTCGAACTTGTACTTATTATTTTGTTCTTCAGACTCAGACTATTCAAGAAGTTCATGTTCATAGTGATTCCGATATACCTTTTGAATCTCATTTTGAGAAGTTTGTATCTTCAGTTATCTTTGACTTTATATTAAATCTTTAAAACTTAATTTTGGTCAGTGGTCATTTAGAGTGGTGTAAGTTCTTAAATTGATTGTTTACCTCGAGATTACCTTTTACTCAAGACAGGTACCAACGATCCAGTCGACAGGAAGAAGGGATTTGGCAAGATAATTAGTAACCAGTAATCCCGCGTTAGCACAGGTCACCCCATTGGTCAACATCCTTTAGTCTCCAAATTGTTGTTGGGTATTAGATTCCTGCCCCCCCTTCAATCAATAAATTCTGTTTTATGGGATGTCTCTGTGGTCCTGAAATTTCTCCGTTCTTGGACTGAGTATTTATCCAGGATAACTTTCAGCATGGTTGGGTATATATTTCTTTGCCATACTCTTGTAAGTGTCAGATGTTTGTAGATTGGGCCTTGCTCCAGAAGGAGTTACCTTTTTCCTTTCTGATATCCTCTTTCCGATATCTAGGATAGCAAAATCTGCATCTATACAGGTTTCTTTTTCAACTTTTCCAGGAGACTGGACATTGGAGGGCATTTTTTTCGAGAAAATGTCAGAGTGCAGAGCTGTGCCAAATTTGGCAGTGCCGCACTCTGACATTTTCAAAGTGTAGGGATACGCTGTATTTACAAGAATACGGCTCACCCATGTGTCTTCCCTAGAGCTGGTGCTAAATTTAGCTGCCTAGCGCCAACGCAGGCACCCTTGCACCATAGCCCAAGAGTGCCTGCTTTGCAAAGAATGATTGTTTATGTGTAGGAAGGTGTCCCGATCACTAATTTCGATTTGTTACTTCTATGTGTGCTGCATTCTGCAGCACACATAGAAGTAGCACATCTTCATTATTTAATGATTGTTTATGTACAGGAAGGGACACTTTCCTGCACAAAACAGTCATTAATGGCATTTTGCTCTTTCTATGCGTGCTGCAGAATGCAGCACACATAGAAAAAGCAAAAACAAGTACAAATAAAAGTATTCCCCTAGTTTCAATATTCTAACACATGCTCTTGCATAACCTTAGGTTTTGGCACTGCCTCAGATTTACACCTCCTTGTAGATCTGGGGCAGCATCAAAAGAAGTGGTTTTTGTGGTGGACCACCCACAGCAGCACCTATTGCACATCCCTTTCAAGCTAAGGGATGCATGAAAGGGGCCTTATTTACAAGGAGGCTTTAAGCCACAAAACGTGGCTTAATGCCGCTTTGTAAATATGGAGAAGGGTACAGCGCCACCAGAACATTGCTAAAAGTAGTGACGTTCTGGAGCGCAATATCTCCTTGTAAATATGCCTCTGGGTGTGGTAAACTGTTTACAGGTCTATGAAAGTGTCACTTCTAAACTCGGAACGTCACCTTCTGGCAAATCGCTCATTTCTTTTTTTGGACCCTGGGTCTCTGTTTTGCTGGCCTATCATGGCTCGATGGATCAGATGGATTTTGTCTGAAGCAGGCATGGGCACTTCCATTTTTGGAACTTGCTCAGTCAGAGGGGCAGTAGCCTCCAAATCTTTCAATGTGGGAGCATCCCCTTAAGGATATTATTTGAATGGTAGATAGGGCAGCAGAATCTAGGGGCCTAATTTATGAGGCCCTACCGGCACCATGGTGCAAGGGTGCCTGCATTGGCGCACGGCAGCCCATTGTGCACCGGCACTTGGGAAAAGGCTAGGAATGCGCCGTGCCTTATAGATACGGTGCTTTCCTGCCCTTTTGTTGTGACGTGGGGCAGCGCAGCAAGATTCCTTGCAGCGCCGGCTTCCGCCAAAACCTCATAAATGAGGCCTATGATTCAAAAATCCTACTCAAATATAGCAAGTAATCCCTTTCCCATGTTTCTTGAACAGCTTTCAACTTGCTTAATCTGAAGGCTCCAATCTGGTCATGGATTTTTTTTTTTTACAGCAAAGGTGAACAAGAATTTTGAATTCTATTTAAGATACACAGTGATGAATATCCCAACTTTTTTTGTCTCACTTGTGAAGTGTACGGTACGGTTACAGAGTAAAATGTATGTTCATATTTCATTTCACTAGCCGAAATTTTCTGATAATTTTGCCGCCAATTTTATGAATTATCCATTTAGTAAAGTGTTTTGTTCAGTCTCAAATCAAAAGTAAGAATGAGCCTTAACGTTACTGTTCAGGAGGGCATCAGTTTCTCACAACAAGGAGAGAGAGGCGGTTCTTATATCTGTCAGCCTTGTTTGTATGTGCATCAAAGTAGAGATTGGCTAACGAACTTTTGGGCTTCATGGGAAGTTTTTCTGAAACGTGTTATGATATTGTAGAAATTGAAACTACAGTGTGTTAATTATTTACAATAACATGGCTTCTGCAAAAATAAAAGCAGAAAAGAAATTGCATAATCCTGGTCTGCATACCCTTAATAGAACTGAAAATTCTTGTAGACATTTGCTATAACATTTTTTATTAGTTTCTGGCATGGGAATACATCCCACCAACATACACCCTAATTATACCCACCCTATCAATATCTAATCGCTGAAGAAACACACGCATTTCTCATAAATGATAGAGCATAGCAGCTCCAGGGACAAACAAAAAGGCATAAATATGTTAACAAACAGCAAAAACATCAGCAACTCTTATGTCCTACGAAAAGCCTGGGACCCAGGGACAGCATTTCAAAACACACCTAGGGTGAATGTCCATAGTAGAATCATTGGCGGTTAGCTGTAGGTCCTTGGTGTCCACTCAGACTGACATTTTGCACAATAGGGCAGTTTCCCCTTGTAAACTCATAGTTGTGCATAAGATGTAAATGTAGATATTATTTTTATTATTATTATTATTACATCAACAACTATAATATTGCTTCCTATGCTTTGTCAGCTCTTTTGTACAGCTTTTAGGACTGGTAGAATCAGGTTTGACTGCTTGGCTTTGAAGGTACCTGGGGTTCAAGACACCTATGAGGCTTCCAGTTGAGACACGATCAGGGTTTCTTTTTCTTTTCTTATAGTTTGTGTACCTGCACATGCAGCTTCTTCAGCAGTGTCTAATGTTGCAAAAAGGTGAACATGCCACTCTGTAGTCAGGGAGTCAGGATAGTAAGTGTGCAAGAATAGCCCCACCTAATAAAATAGCTTTCCCAATCATCCTTTAACTCCTCTGCTAACTGACCTACACTGCCTAGCTTGGAGCTCTTGCCTGAGATTTTGCTGCAAGGTACCAGATCAAAGGTAGAACCAGGTGCTACGTCATACTTCAGGTGGCCACTGTTTCTTCCATCCAACATGTGAATAAGTCGGGCGAGGACCTGCTCGGGGGATTTGGCATGCCTTTCAAGGAACATTTGGGATCGTTTCCTGAGCAATGGCAACATTTTATAAACAGAGGGGCATATTACCAACGATTAGCGATATTTATCGCTAACGATGCTTAGCAACAAATTTTTTAACGCTAAGCATCGCCGGAAATTATCGCAGAGATAACTTGCTATTAGCAAGGTTTATCTCAGAAGTGATCAAAATCCTCGCGCTAACTGCCAAATGAGAGATTATCACTGGAAAACCAACGATAAACTCTCGAAGTTTGGCGTTAGCTTGATGATAGGGGCTCACAAACTTAGCCATGATATCCACCTTCCATAGGATATCATGGCTAAGTCAGGAAAATACCAGGTGTAAAAAAAGCAGTGCTAACCGCGGTTAGCGCTGCTTTCTTTTATCACGAACAGGGTTAGCGAAATCCTTGATAATAGGAGAAATGTCGCTTAACAACATTTCTCCTATTATTTTTCTCTGGAACGCCCCCTTTGCATCTCATTAGAGATGCAAGGGGAAGCGTAGAGAAAAAGGGTGCTAACATGCGAATTTGCTTGTTAGCACCCTGTTGCTGATAGGGAGATAATTTTATCTCTGCTTTCTTGGCTTTTAAAGCCAAAAAAGCAGAGATAAATCCCTTGATAATATGCCTCAGAATACGGGCAAGGCTTGCAAACATGATGGCGAATTGGCCCTCCTGTTTGTAGTGACTAGAAGCTGGACCAACACTTTTTGCAAGGAATAAATGTAGTTTTAGTTCTCTAGTGGTTGTCCTTTCGAACGCCAGCTGCACACGTTTGCTCGCTGGGTGCTGGACCCTGTGGCCTGAGTAACAGACGCCTTTCTCGTGAACTATACTTTGATTAGGTGGCATTCATTCCCTTCCATCATCGGAATTTTGTATGTCTTGACTTCTATTCTGAAATGTTTATGCCCCTTTTGATTCGGGAGTCGTAGCAAAAAAACATTCCTGCTCTGCGGCAGGTAGCAGTGAAGTGTCAACTACTACTCCCATCTGACTCTTATGTAGAAGTGTGAGTGTTTAGCCATGAGTTAGTTCTTAGGGGTTACACCAACTTTTTCCATTAACCACTTGGGAGCTAGTAAACAAACCTCCCCAGTGCTGCGCTGTCCATTATCCGGTGCTGAACTGGACGTCCAGCGGTCGCACGCAGCACTGGGGAGGTAGTGCCCGTGACGACCGTTGGCCGACGGCAGCACTTAAGGGGTTAAGGATGTTTTTACCTCTCAAGTCAAACTCTTGAGAAACTCATCCACGCGTTATTTTCCACAAAGTACCATTACCCCTAATCCACCTCTAAATTTAAGCCTAACCCTATTTATTAACCTTACATCTCAATTTTATTAAACCTTGCATTTTTTTAAACTCTTATTGCAAATTGATAGTTTCTATGTGCTTTAGTTTTTCTTCATCATTGCCTAGTAAAACGGTTCTTATTTTCACATTTCTTCACGTTGCATTTGTCATAATACATTTTCTTGTTTAAAATAATCTCTATTTTCAAATGGTGCAATTCAGGCATGTTTATTTGGCTCTCATTTAGGTGTTAGCGAGAGGTTGCAACTGATATAATTGATTGCTGGCGGGAGCGACAGCGGACTACTTTGGAACTTCTATGATTCAAGCAATAAGAATAATGAAATTTTAAAAAGTAAATAGTTTCGTTTTGCCTTGTGTTGTGTTAGTATCTGATTGTGCATGATATCAACCATTGTTCATTGCAATTTGCAGCCTCAACTTTGCAATAACCATTAGTTTTTTTTTTTTAAGTACCGTACCCCTATTATCTGGATCAAAGACTGTGATATCAGTTTCTGATAGGACTTCAAGGGCATGTGACGTCACGTGTGATTTACAGCGCTTAATTTGTAACAAACAAAATATGAGTGACTAGGCCCAAGATGTTTCTTAGAAGGCCACTGCAGCTTGCACCGTCTACTGTCCGAGTCTCTTCTTCCAAATGCCGTGCTGACGCTGCCTACTAACGATCACACTTCTGCAAATGTGATAATTTGGACTATTCAGAGTTATCCAAACGTGTAAGAAATGCCTGGACGTGCTGGCAGTATTACATTTTTTTTTTTTTTTTTTTTATATTTATTAAAAGATTTTTTTTCCCAACAAACAATGTGTATCACAGTACAACCACCTCAGAGTATAGGTTAAGCATAAACGTAGACATTTGAGCATATGAAAAAACAACATAAAAAACAACAAGCATTGGAAATGCAATAGGTCTCGCACCATTAGAGTTAGTGCTTTTAGAATTGTTTATGGGGTTTTTTTGTAAATGTTTAGCATTTTTGTTTCCTGTAGCCAATGCTAAAGAATTACAAATAAAAAAAGCCATAAACATTTCTTAAAGCTGTAACTGAAATGGTCTGAGACCTATTGCACTGTGTGAGGGTGAGGGGTTGAGGGGTGAGTGAGGGTGAGGGGTTGAGGGTGAGTGAGGGTGAGGGGTTGAGTGTGAGTGAGGGTGAGGAGTTGAGGGTGAGTGAGGGTGAGTGAGGGTGAGGGTGAGTGAGGGTGAGTGAGGGTGAGGGTGAGTGAGGGTGAGTGAGGGTGAGGGTGAGGGTGAGGGAGGGTGAGGGTGGGTAAGGGTGGGTGAGGGTGAGTGAGGGTGGGTGAGGGTGAGTGGTTGAGGGTGAGTGGTTGAGGGTGAGTGGTTGAGGGTGAGTGGTTGAGGGTGAGTGGTTGAGGGTGAGTGGTTGAGGGTGAGTGGTTGAGGGTGAGTGGTTGAGGGTGAGTGAGGGTGAGGGTGAGTGAGGGTGAGGGGTTGAGGGTGAGTGAGGGTGAGTGAGGGTGAGGGGTTGAGGGTGAGTGAGGGTGAGTGAGGGTGAGGGGTTGAGGGTGAGTGAGGGTGAGTGAGGGTGAGTGAGGGTGAGGGGTTGAGGGTGAGTGAGGGTGAGGGGTTGAGGGTGAGGGAGGGTGAGGGTGAGTGAGGGTGAGGGTGAGTGAGGGTGAGGGAGGGTGAGGGTGGGTGAGGGTGAGTGAGGGTGAGGGTGAGTGAGGGTGAGTGAGGGTGAGGGGTTGAGGTTGAGGGTGAGGTGTTGAGGGTGAGTGAGGTGTTGAGGGTGAGTGAGGGTGAGGGAGGGTGAGGGGTTGAGGGTGAGTGAGGGTGGAGGGTGAGGGGGTGAGGGTGAGGGTGAGGGGGTGAGGGGTTGAGGGTGAGTGAGGGTGAGGGGTTGAGGGTGAGTGAGGATGAGTGAGGGGTTGAGGGTGAGTGAGGGTGAGGTGTTGAGGGTGAGTGAGGGTGAGGGTGAGTGAGGGTGAGGGGTTGAGGGTGTGTGTGTGTGACAGTAACTTGTGTGTGTGAGGGCAGTGTGTGTCAATGCAACGGGGCTCATGTTATCGACCTCAGAAGCATTAAAAGTGTGTCTTGGAACGTCTGAGGGCAGCTCGTGTTACAAGCTTGCTTTGAAGATGGTCATGCAGTGCTGGGAGTGGAGCAGATGGTCCTGTTTATGACCTGCAGAGCGCGTGTGAAGTGGGCGCGGATGAAGTGACTGGGGGGTGAGGGGTGTGCAGCCTGGTGTGCTGAAGCCTGGCAGCAGAGGCGGCGCGCGCCAGCAGAGGCGGCGCCTGCACACAAATTGGCTAAGTGGCTAAGTGGCTGGTGGCAAATGGACGCACATCAAAGGAGCCGCGAAAGTAGCATGCAAGCAGAGGAACCAGAGACTCATCTGATATCAATATTGTTCTCCTTCTGGGAGTGAGAAACTCCAGCTTTTAGAATGGTTTCATCACTCATCAAAAACACAATTCTACAACCAGAGACACTATCATTTCCCATTCTGCGTACAGATCTTCCCATGTGTAGGAGTGGTCCCAGTCACCGGATAAGTCCCAGCTGCGGCATTTTTTGCATAGCCATCTTTTTATTTGCGTACCTAATAATGTTTGATCTATACACCAATGCTATCGGACTCCATTCTGCCCCGCTCTATCATGGGCCGATTGCAGGATGCCCGATAGCTTCTTGCGACCTTTGGCGCCCCTAGACCACCTTCGCTCAGTAGTAAATACAATTATTTATATTGGAATTGAGTAATGTCTTTTCTGACTTGCTTTTCATTTCATGCATCACAGCCTCCCTACAATGTAACTACGAAAGGTTGGTATGGCAGGAAAGCTGCCACTTTAACAAGTGTCTGCTTGCAAAATGTGATTACCGCAGCCAAGTCTAATAGTTTGAAGCACACACTTCCAGCAGAAACAAGGAGAAGGGGGACTTACGGAAGGGCAATGCACCCCATAGGTCAGAAACAAATACCCCAAACATGGCAGTACACACACCACAGGGCAGGAAGAAGGGGCACCGACAGGGCAACACACAGGGCAGGGAGCAGGGATCCCGACAGGACAGCGCACAACACAGGGCAGGGAGAATGGGCAGCGCACACTACAGGGCGGGAGAAAAGGGAACTGACAGATTAGCGCACACCACAAGGCAGGGAGAAGCGTTATTGATAGGGCAGGGAAAAGCGGTACTGACCATGCAGTGCATGCAATGGGGAATCGAAAAGTGGCACTGACAGGGAAGCGCACAGGACAGGGAAAAGCGCCACTGACAGGAAAGCACACACCACAGGCAGGGAGGAGCGCCACTGACAGGGAAGCACACACCACAGGCAGGGAGAAGCGCCACTGACTGGGAAGCACAGGGCAGAGGGAAACTGCGCTGGTAAAGTAGCACACAGACAGAAATGCGAGATGCGCGCAGTGAGAGGGCAGGGAGACCGGCGTGCACTGGCAGAAGCGAGGGAGGCCTATTGTGCGAGTGTAAGATGGAGAATGACCTGTGCTGGGAATGGACCGGAGGATGCGCTCAATCACAGGGAAAGGCAAACGCTGAAACTGAGGGTGAACGGATGCGCAAAGAAGCATGCAGAGCAGCAGCGCTAGAAAAGCGAGCCAGCAACAAAGGATGACTGCCCGGAGGTCGTGATCAGATGTGGGAACAGAGACAGAATATACAGCTTCAGAGTGAGACGACGAGTGTCGACGGGGGATTGGAAAGAAGAGCAGTCAAGGGAACGGATTCTGCCATGATATGGCCGTAGAAGCTGAAGAAAAAGATCCAGTCGATCAGGGAGACTGAACAAGAGACCAAGAACGCTGGGCGCAGTGAGCCCCAAGGCAGCGCTAGATCGCCTTGCGATTCCCATCCAGACCCACATCTACCTCGGGCCAAGTCCCATCAGGAAAAAAAGCAACAATTAAAGAGAGTCCTGGACAGCAGATGACAACCTTGCAGGGTGGGATCTACGTGCTACTCTTCAGAAGCGAGAAAGCTGTCAGTCCCGCTCGCCTCCTACACAGCCCCTGCTGTACCACAATCAGAAGGAACGTGACGAGCGCCGTCAGCCAGACGCCAAGCAGGAAGGCAGCGTTTAACAAGCATCAACAAGGCTAGCGGCAGGCAGGCAGGGGAGGAGAGGAGGAGGGGGGAGGAGAGTAGGGGAGGCACGGCCTAGCGGCCGTGCAATCAAGTAGTGAGGGGGCGGAGCTGGGGGAGGCTGTGGAAGAGAGTAGGCAAGGCGACACGGCGGGAGGGGGCGGAGCGGGTAAACAAAGACGGACATGCACGCGCCCGTGACTTTTAAGGTCAATGCGCATGCGCATAAGCTTAATGCGCATGCGCATTGACCTTAAAAGTCACGGGCACTGCAAGGAATCGCCACGATTCCTTGCAAGTTAGATAAAGTGTGGATGAGCCCCTATAGTCTCGCTTGCTCGATGCGCATGCGCATCGACAGGCGAGACCTAAAAAGGAAAGGTTACCAACAATCTAGATTGTCCCTTAGGTTACATATCTCTTCAAGAAAAGGAGCATAAACGAGAAAAAACAAAAAGCAAAATACGGCAAGGGTAAGAGTAATATCTAAGTGTAAAATAAAGAGTAGGTATTAGGAATCTAAATCATGCACTCAGATCATCTCCAATCCCTCCATCCACCTCCGAATAGGGTCCCAGATTCTCAACCCAGCAGCCTCCCTCTCTTGCCTCTCCTTGGATATATTGCCTTTTCTAAATTGTAAGCCGCAAGCAGGCTTGCCAACCATTGCTGAAGCACCGGGGGTCTATTGTCTAACCAGGTCCTAGCTATTGTTAATCTATAGACTGCCATAGCTACAAACATAAATTCACACTGGGAAGTGTCCGGGTCTAGCCTAACCCCTAATGATATCAAAGTTGGTGAGAGTGCAATTTGAATTCCTAGTAGTCTACCTAAGAACGCCTCCAGACCCTGAATCAACGTGTGCAGTTGTGGACAGGTAGCAAAGATATGTACAATATATGCCTCCGGGAAATTGCATCGTGGACAAGTAATCCCTGAGGTGCTGCCCCATTGTGCTAGCCTGGCAGGTGTATAGTAGAGGGAATATATTGTTTTGTAATGTTGGGCCTGGAGCGGGGCAGAGCAGAGAATGGTGCACCCTAACTCCAACGACTCCTGGAACCAATGTGTTGCGATACCCAGTCTCTTAGCCCACTTATTACCCTGCGTGCAGAGATCGTCCGGTTTTCCTCCAGCTAGACACGCATAGAAACCCCTAATAGTGCAATCACCCCTTTTCCCTATTCTCTCAAGAATTTCATTATTACCAAAACCTGTGGGGCCACCCTGCTTAGTACTCAAAAAACTTCTAACTTGTAAATATTTAAAAAAGCTCCTACTATCTATATTGTATTTGGTGAGTAATTCTGTAAATTGAGCCATCCCCTCTAGGTCCATAACATCACCAATCTGTTCTATTCCTTTTTCGGTCCACCCCGCCATAACTGCATCTGCAAAGACTGGCTGCGGGTAGGATCTTTTTTTATATAGGCGTGTTTATCTATTGAATCTCCCCAACCCATATTTTTTCAAGAATGCAGTCCAGATCTTAACGGCAGCAATAACTGTCTTGAACCTAGTCCTTTTAAAATATGCAATATCAGTACAGTTTAAAAAACTGTTTTCAACCTCTGCTCCCAAAACCACCGCATAAACATCTAAGGAGGAGCTGGTGATCCTTTGGTCTACTCCACCACTACCGATCAAACCCTGCATGTATTGCAGTACAGCCGCCCAATAGTATAGCTTAAAGTCTGGTGCCCCCAACCACCTCTCTCTCTCTTGGGAGGGAAATAAACCTGTATGCCCTTCTGGTTTTCCCCTGTGCCCAGATGAACCTATTTAAAATGAACTCTAATGCGTGAGACCATTTATTCTCAAAATATAAGGGGATAGCTCTAAAGAAATAAATAAATTTGGGCAGAATTATCATTTTTATCACATTGGTACATCCCACTAGGGATAGATGAAGGTTATTTTTTCTTTCCAAGTCTAGCTTTACCCTTGTTATTAGTGGGGCGATGTTCAGTTCCACGACCCTATCTAGCTCTGCAGATATCTCAACCCCTAGGTATATTGCTGCGCTGACTACCCGGACATCATTGCAATCTGCATGCGGGTTTTTAACAACCTGAGTCTTAGACCTATTAATTCTATATCCTGAGACCCTCCCTAACCGTTCAGCTTCGAATTCCACCTCCCTGATTGCTATAGTTGGACTTGAGGTTAAGATGGCCATGTCATCCGCGTAAGCCAAAGTTTTAAATTTCTTACCACTCACTCTTAATGGGGGGATATTAATATTAGCTTCTAAACTTCGGAGCAGTGGGTCCATATAGAGTGCAAACAACAGGGGAGATGAGGGGCAACCCTGCCTAGTCCCCCTACTAATATTGACCAGCGCCGGGTGCCCTCTATTGACTCTAATTCTGGCTGTTGGTTCTTTATATAAAGACTGGATAGCCTTTATATAGCCTTCCCCTATGCCATACTGCTTCATTACGACCCAGAGGTAGTCCCAAGAGACCCTATCGAATGCTTTCTCTGCGTCTAAAAATAATGCTGCCATAGGGTCTCCTGGGATCGCCGTTGCATTGAACAAAGTAATAACTTGTCTGATATGCTGGGTAGTACCTTTGCCTGAAATAAAACCATGTTGAGACGGGCTAACCATGCACTCAATAATTCTTGCCAATCTCCTAGCAAATATCTTGGAATTTTTTTTTGCGTCTGCATTCATTAGAGTAATTGGCCTGTAGGACCCAGGAACTGATGAGGGTTTCCCTTTCTTCAGGATTCCCATGATGTCAGCCCCCGCCTGAGTTAAAGTGTAAAACATATCTGGAATCAACACACCTTGAAATACTTTATAAAATTCCACAGGGATCAAGTCGGGGCCAGCAGCCTTTCCAGAGGGCAGACTGCTCAAAGCTTCTATGATTTCCTCTACTTGAAATGGTCTATCTAAAGCCACCTTCTCCTCCTCGGGGAGGGAGGGTGCTGGAACATTACCTAAGTACCCTAATATATCCTCTTGTTCATTTCAATTATCTAAACTATAGAGATCTGTGTAGAATCGTCTAAAGACTTCCCTCACCTCTTCGGTTTGTGACACGACGTTACCCTGTACATCTATGATCGCCTTAATATCTGATGAGGAAAGCCTCTGCCTAGTTCGAATGGCTAGTATATGGCCCACCCTCTCGCTGAGTTCATATGCATTTTCTTTTTTGATTAAATAATTCACTGCAGCTTTGCTAGCAATACACTCTAAGGTTTCTGACTTAAGGGCAACACTTTTAAGAAGCTGCTGTTCTAATGGTGCATGCAGTTGGATGCTAAGGTTTAACTCTTCTTCAGCCTTGATCAAGCTTTTGATTAACTCCTCTGCCCTCTTCTTCTCCAGCTTCTGTTTATGAAGTACATAGCTCAGTGTCTCTCCCCTGGCACTAGCTTTAAAAGCGTCCCATACGATGCCTGGATCTGCAGTCCCTCTGTTCTCCTCCCAGAAGTTCCTTATCCAGATATTCATATTGTTTTATATATAAATTGTCCTTAATCAATGCCCTCTCGAAAGTCCACTGTATGTCCTGCTGTTAAAATCAGAGGATTATGATCCGAAATAATACGTGACTGTTTTTCAATCTGGGTACCACCAATCATAGAGTTAGATATCAAAAAGTAATCGAACCTGACCTAAACTTTATGGGAGCCGAGAAGAATGTGCTACCCTCCTTTATTGGGTGTAGTTTAACCCAAGGGTCTATCAAAGAGTTATGTAATACTAAGTCAGTCAGTGCTCTATGTGTTCTCTTCTTCCTCCCTGTGTATTGCCCCCCCAGTTTGAATAAATGAGCTTGACGGGTCATGGATATTAAAATCCCCACAGCAGATTATGGGTTCCGGCCAGTGAGCCAACTCTGAGTCTAAGAATTGAAACACCTCTGGGTCATCCTCGGTGGAGCCATATATAGAAGCCAGCGTGAGTTTCTCCCCTTTATAGGTTAGCTCCAGCAACACCCACCTCTCCCATTGGTCTTCTTTCTTTCTATCAACCGTCACATCTCTGATTTTCCCCAGAACTGCAACTCCTCTGGTCCTTGATCCCTGTTTAGAATTTGCCAATACCGAAAACCCCAGCTGCTCCAAGAAGTATCCCCTTGCACCCTCAATGTGTGTTTCTTGTAAACAAAGCAGATCCAAGCGGAGTGGTTTGAACAGTGCAGCCAATCTCATTCTCTTATTGACATCATTAAGTCTGCATATATTAATTGTCGCAATTCTACAACTCATTAAAATATAACAAATATGTAGCCAACCAATACAGATGGTACCTTAAACATATTCAACATATTCAAACTCAGAAAAAAGCAATTTAAGTTATACTGTGGAGCTTGTGCCCTGAGTGCTGTACTGTGCATCCTGTGCGTGATTACTCTTTCCCCTCTCTGCCCCCGCCTTCCCACCCCCCCACACCACCCCCCGAGCCCCTCTCCCATCCCACCCTACCCTCCCCCCCTTCCTACGGGCAAATAGGTCACTCTTGACCTATGTGTGACAGCTTGTGAGTGCAGTGGTCGCCGCCCCCCCTCCCGCGTAACTGCCTAGTGTACGATTCCTGACCTTAGACCAGCAAAAAGTAAGATAGTCAACTGAGCCTTTTCCTATCTAGCCACCCTTCTGCTTTCTCAGCTCATTAATGTATTCCTGTACCTTCACTTCGGATGTGAACATCCTTACATGCCCCTTTACAATAGTCTTCAGCCTAGCAGGGTATAATAGATATGCCTCATGCCCTAGATTCTGGAGTGACGTAATCAGCTGTCTGAGCCGCCACCGTCTCTCCACTGTGACGTGGCAGAAGTCAGGTCGTGCAAAAAAGGAAATCCCTTCAAATGTCCGCCTAGCCTCTGGTTTTGCTTTGTCCATTATATCCTGCCTAGCGAGAAAGTTGCCAACATATACAAGGATGGCTCTGGGTTTTGTGTTCTGTGAGGCCCCATAAGGTTTCCACTGTACTAGAGGAAACCGATGCGCCCTTTGTACCTCACTTTCCCAGTTCCATATCGTGATATCAGGGAATGCTCCCTTTAATAACTTAATTACAAATGTCCTAGCATCCTGACACTCCAGTCCTTCCGCCACCCCCAGAAGTCTTATATTGTTGCGCCGTTGGCGATTTTCGAAATCTTCCATTTTCCATCTCATGTCCTCTGACATTTTTTCTTGGGCTTCTTTAAATTCCTGCCAACGACTAACGTCATTTTCCAATCTGCCAGTCCGTTCTTCTACGTGGGATAATCTATCTGTTATTCCCTCGTACAGTTTATTCATTTTTCTCATGGAGCTCTGCATTTTTTTTTGCCGACACTTTAGCTCGGCGGCTCTCTGATCTAGTCTCCGATTGCATTTGTTTCAAGGTTATGTATAGCAGATCCAGTGACGCGGTTTGAGGAGTATTTTCCGTCTCCTTTCCCTCAGTCTGGGCTCCCCCGTCTGCATCCTCTTGATATAGCAAAGAGGTTGCTGAGTAATCCCAGCAAAGCTTCGAGTCAGAGCCTTGTGCAGGGGGGCTATGTGAAGAATTCGTTTTAGATTTGGCCCTTTTTCTAGGCTTTTGTAGAGTTTTGTATCCTGGTGGTGCTCTCTGAAATGAGGACTTTGCTGTGACTTCTGACCCAGAGTCCGACGTTAGAGATAGGCTACTTTCCCCCTCGCTTGAGAGGTAAGAATCCGAATCCTCCTCTACTGAGTGGAAGCGTTCAGCATCCGGCGTACCTGGGATACCTCCACCAGCAAGGGCTGAAGCACTACCCCAGCCGGCCTCCATCCACCCTGCCTCAATGTTTACTCCTCCTCTGAATGTACCATTGGCCCCTTCAGAGCAGATTACTAGGGCTCCAACATTATTAGTACTCATGCCTGCCTCCTTACTTGCAGACATGCCAACCCTCCCGATTCAGGCGTGAGACTACCGATTTCAAGGCTAGTCTCCCGCCTCCCGATTCCTACAAGCAAAAACCCGATTCCTTGGGGTTTCAGCTGACAGGGCTTGGTATTGTGTAAACTGCTAATTCCTCCAGCAATAGTCAGAGTGGCCATGCAGGGGCTCTAGAAGGGGTGAAAAACTAACAAAGCTTCATTAACAAGGGAATGGTCTTTTAAAGACCTGTGAAGTACTGGGGGGGATGTCGGGGCGGCTGTGTGTGCACACGGAAAGCCTGTTTCAGCCTGGGCTGTTACAGAGGGGGGTGAGGCGTGGGGGAGGGAGGGGGAGAATGCACTGCCAGCAACCTGCCAGACCAGTGTACAACACTTGCATCACCCTCTCTGCCTGCCATTGCGCTCCATACTTCTGAAAGGTAAGAAAAAAACGTGCATTTGCGTTTCAAATGTCCAATCCTGCAGCAGCACACTTCCAAAGCCCATGCATGACAGTAACCCGATTCAAGGCCCCATTCTCCGGATTTTGTTTTTAAAATCTCCCTCTTTGCTCTTCTGAAATGTTGGCATGTATGTACTTGCATACTGGGGTTGTGTGTTCATCGCTACTCCAGCTGTACTCTCCACATGTTTGTCCCCTGCTGCATCTCCATCTGCATATGCTACAGCCTCGCCTCCTTGCATGTTCTGTCTCTGCCCCGGTTGTTGCCCAGCAACCAAGTTCCCAGTGTCTTTGATTCGCTCTGTGTCACTTTCTACCATACCGCTTGTCAGTGCAGAAAGCTCCGGTACCTTTGTTGAGAAAGCTTCTCTCAGTGTTGGCTGTTGGAGCGCGGGATCTTTGATAGCTACAGCCAGAGATTTCGTCCCGGTACCGCTGCTTGCGGTATCTTTTGGCATTTCCTTGACAGCTTGCGTCTCGCTCCCGGCGCCATTGCCACGAGACGACTCCGCTTGTCTTCCGACATTCTTCCGTAGTTGGGATAAAGCGCGTGAAGCCGGCGCTGGTACATCTTTGCTCTCTCTACCGGTGCTTGCTGGCGGTGGTCACTTTGGAAGATCCCCCTCCTTCAGTTGCCTGATCCCCTTCGGTGCCATCGCGGTGCCGCTTTACGGATCTTCCGAGAAAAGGAGATGAGAAGCCGGGTTGCGAAAGCTTTCCCAGCCCTGCACAGCCAACGTACTGGAGCCGATTCTTGTATGAGGTAGGAGAGCTCAATAGACCTATTCATATCGCCATGTGGTCAGATTACTCCTTGGGAGGAGAGTGGGCTGATGCGACCGTCCACTGCAATCAGTCAGCGGCCATCTTGCCTTCCAAATACATCCCGGCAGTATTACATTTTTAATGTATATTGAATTGTTGAATTGTCTGATGAAGTGCGTTTAAAAAAAAAAGACATGTAAACTGTCATGTATGTGTGCCAGTGTTAAGAAATAAATGCCGGTGCCCAGCACTGGCAAACACCAGCACAAATAAAGCACAGGCTATGCCTATGTTTTTGGTGAACCTGTTACGGTATTTGTTTTACCCCAATTGATGGGCTATTTCATCACTCCCTCCTGCATCTTGGCTACTCTTTCCAGACCAGCTTGTTCCTTGTGTTCCTGTATCTGCTTTCTTCTTTTGAACCTTTTGCAGCAAATTTACATTGTCATGATCTATCGACTAACGGCACACCTCTATTGGAGCTTGTCCTACCTAGCTTTGCAGACCCTTCAAAGGCTTTGCTTAACTAGCCCCTTTTTTTCTCAACATCACATCTCACACCCAAGAACAACATGCGATCAGAGGCATTAAACTAGACCCTCCTACTGTCCAGTGAAATGGTATTTTCCCACTGTGTCGCTCTCAACCTGACACATTCCTAGCAGTGACCGTTTGGTACTGAAATGCCTGTCTAACTTGAAACCCTCATTTGAAGGGGTGCAATATTTTCTGGTCATGTTATGAAAATGCATGCCTGTCACTCACATGCCGCATACATCAGATCCCCAAGGACTGTGTCCCATAACACGATAACTGCACCCCAGTGGTCATCATGCATGACATGGAAATACTTCCTACATAGACTCAAAGCAAAGACAACAGTCTTCCAACCACACAGCCACATTGTGTAGCAAGCTATCCGTGTGGCTAGATGCTTCACCACCCCACGCAGGGCTAGTAATACAAATGCTAAAATACAATACAAGGCTCAGTTTGTGTGGATTTGGCTCACTCTTGGCAAACTGGAACTGCTCAGAAGGGTAGCAGGACGACAGGTTTCGCCTTAGATCTTGCTGCATCATGAGGAGGAAATCACATGGGCTGCTTTGCCTTTGAAAAAAGAAAAATTATTAAAAAGGAAAATTAGATTGCTTCTTTTTAAAGAACTGGAGAGATGAAAATCGGGATTTGACAAGCAGATCTAAAAATAGCTACTACAAATTACATTATTCAACAGGCAGGAGCCAAATCAGCGGAGCGAGGCGCGGGACTGGCACTCTATGTATTGAATTTCCTCAAGAGGAAAACAGCTTTCACATTTTATTCCATCACTTCAACAGAACTGGCTTCCCTTCCATTGTTTTCAAGAGTTAGAGATGAATGTTAGACGTACGAGATACAGATTGTGGTTGAATGTTTTGATTAAATGATATTTGAGTGAGCGATGGGTGTTGGGTGTTTTGATGAGATGATACATGAATGCAAGGTGGATGATAGCTGACTGAATGAAGGAATAGATTTGCCTCAAGTAAAAGAGATGTGTGTGAAGAATGCAATTAACAGATACAACAGTGAGATTGATTATGGATTAATCAAAGAAAAGACAACACTCATGGTGCAGATCTTTTCTGTATCATCTGAAAAACTGGCATGGATCTCATTTTCTTGACCTACTGTGTTGCAGAATCTGGCTCACAACATCTTTTATTGTAGAATATTAGAAAGCGGCATTATCCAACCCATGCAGGGTGGGACTAAGTAACACATTAATCTGCCTGATAGTTTTTTATCTGCAGGTGATATGGATAACAGAAGCAGGTTGTGGTAGGGTGTCCTCTCCCTCCAGGTCATTACAACCATTATTTCTGGCCCTGGTCTTTTCTGTGCTACCTAAATGTAAGACCTGTCAACCTTATGGTGATCTTCCACCAAACCTTTTGACTTCCTCTTCCATTATTTCTCAGATCTCTTTTTTGCTAGCTAATGTTAAAGTACATGTGCTCACTCCTAAAAACATGTTAACATTGGCTTATCCCCAGAGGGTAAATCTAATTTACTTATCTAATTTACTTATAAGTACCTAGTAAAGTGGTACTACATGTACCCATGGCCTGTAAATGTTATGCTACAAGTGGTCCTTCTTAAGAAGCCATTTAATCATGTCTCAGGTCAGGCCATTGCAGACTGCGTGTGCAGTTTTAAACTGACATTTTGACCTGGCAAAGTAAACCTTTTGCCAGGCCAAAACCTTCTTTTTTAATACATATAAGACACCCCTACCATAGCCTTTGGACATCCCAGCGGTTAGGGTGCAGTGTGTTTTAAAAGTTGGACATGCACTTATAAGATTTACATGTACTGGTAGTGAAAACGTCTTAAATTCGTTTTTCACTACTGCAAGGCCTACCTATCCAATAGGATAACATTGGAGTTACATTAGTACATTTATTGATCTGTAACTTCCAAATGGGAATAGGTAAGTAGTTCAAGTTTGGTGTCTTTGGAATTGTCATGAATAATCCACTCTTAAGGTAAAGTCAGATTTGCAATTACAATTTTGAAAATGCCACTTTTAGAAATCTGCCATTTTTCACCCTTTGTCATTTAGTGCCTGTAGCCTATTTCTGGGAGACATGACTGGGTGTAGCTAGAAGTTATGCTTTGTGTATTCCTTCTAACGAGCTACACACAACAGAGAACTTAGGTGTGCGTGGATGTGCCATCACTGGCAGGATGAGAGGGTGGTGCTGACACAGTCCTACTTACACTTTAACTAGTCTGGAGCCAGGGCAGGTAATGCAGTAAACCTGAAGATCTCAAAAGGAAACCTCTGAAAGTGTCTACCACCTGAAAGGAAGACCCATGTATAAATACTGGACCTCAAAATTCAACCAATCAGTATGCTTTTGGACCCATGGATACTCTGCATGGAAGAATAACTGCTGTGCTGCTGAAAGGACTGCAATTCTGTTTGACTGCTGCCCTGAAGCACTGCTGCCCAGCCGTTCTGCCCTGCTGCCCACTTGCCTGGGCGAGAAAGACTGGACCTGCATCTATTGAACCCAGGACCTCAGAGTGGCTCGAAGGGCTAGTTTGCTGGCCTCCTAACTAGAGCCTCTGGGACAGAAAGCTCCAACAACCTTGAACACAGCACCTAGACTCTGTCATCTCTGAGTCATACCTTGCCAAGTGGTGCCACCCCAGTTCTGGACCCTTGGAAGTGGGCCTGAAGGTGCTCTGCAACCTCATTGGTGGACCCAGGATAACCAACGCAGCACCTCTGCTGTGCAGTACAATCCGAGCAACATGGATGCATTGCCTCAGCTGCGGAGGTTCTCTCAATGAAAAGACTCAGCATCAACCTCGCAGTCACATCAGAACTGCCACCTGTGCAAAAATTTCCCAACGCAGGCCCTCACATCGCAAATCTCTTGTAAATTGCAGCCTCAATGATGATGCAGGTTTTCTCATCGCAGCCTCAGCTCCTCGGAACAGATGCATCACCTCGACTGCGCAATGCATCCCCGACGCTGAAATTTGCATCGCAAGCCCTCCTCGATGGGATCCTCGATGACGATGCAGGACCTTGCATTTATTGCTTCACAGCTTATTGGAACCGATGCATCGCCTTCGCTGCACAACATATCATTGGCACCGGACCTCGCAGCGCTCTGCAACCAGTATTTAAGGAGCTCTGTTCAGCGGGCCTAACTGGGTCCCTTTAGCCGGCCAAGACTCCATCACGGTTGGCCTGAACTTGTGACTTTGTCCTGGTCCGGCATGACCAGATATCAACAGCTGGAGAAATGAAACAAGTGGCCTGTGCACACATGATAAATAAAAGCAGGGCGAATACTGCAAGTCTAGAATACAAGTCTACAGAAACACAACAATCTCAGTAGTCCAATGTTGCGTTTGTTCTCTGTTTAATGCCGATCAGACGCCCAGCCAACAAGTTTCGTCAGGGTATTGGACCCTCGAATTCTTCAGGGCTATTAGGCCGATTGACTAAGAGGGGATCTATCTCCCCGCCGGTTGTACTTTTGTCCCGACTGCTGTGGGTGAGTTTCGCTACAAGAATGGACGTCAAATTGTGAGGTGGTCAGTACCACCAAGGAATGCACTGGTCGTGCGAGTAGATTTAGGGCAGCGAGTACGCCGACAACAATCCTGAGACCTGCGAGTGAACCGGTCTTCACTCGCAGGTCTCAGGATTGTTGTCGGTGTACTTGCTGCCCTAAATCTACTCGCACGACCAGTGTATTCCTTGGTGGTAATGACCACCTCACAATTTGCTGTCCATTCTTGTGGAGAAACTCAGCCACAGCAGCCGGGACGGGAGTACAACCGGAGGAGAGATAGATCCCCTCTTAGCCCATCGGCCTAATAGCCCTGAAGAAGTCGAGGGTCCAATACCCTGACAATACACGTGTTGGCTGGGCATCTGATCGGCATTAAACAGAGAACAAACGCAACATTGGACTACTGAGATTGTTGTGTTGCTGTAGACTTGTATTCTAGACTTGTAGTATTCGCTCTGCTTTTATTTATCACATGTGCACAGGCCACTTGTTTCATTTGTTTAAAGACCTTGTGTCTACCTAGGGGATTTGGGGTTATCCCCTTGCCTGTGGCATCATATTCCACTGACTTTTTTCACATACACACGGACACACGAGCAGGCGCCAAAGTATACCCCATCAATTGAAACCCGTTTTGTTTGTCTATAAACAGTTGGAGCTTTGTGCATTTTGGTGCTATTTACACTGAAATCTTTAACATTGCATATCACAGGTTAATTTAGGGATTGCTTGTACCTTCGCCCTGACAAGTGTTACGGTCCCTGCTTGAGTAGGGTTTCACCCCTCAACCATTAACCTAATATCTTACACTAATGCATTCTGGGTGGTGTGGTCCTGTTTTACTTACATCAAACATAATACTAGCACACCTGATCAACGGTTTGTAAGGCAAACGTTCAGGACAGGAAGCAGTGTCTGTAACGTCCTAAAGTCAAGTGGTCACCCTCGCTGTGTGCATGAAAGTTTTACTTCGACTGTGTCACCCCTCTCATGCCTGTCTAAAAACAAATCTCATCACTTTCAATATGTCAATATGTGCCTCTTGGTGGGTATTCTCAAACAGTCAATACAAGCTTAACGAAAGCAAATAACAAATGGGTCTTTTCTGATGGAAATAATTTCTGTGGAGACTTAACGAACGCCCAGGAGGGCTAAGAAAGTTGATTTTGGATACAAGTGGGCAGGAGTGGACTGAGAACTAAAGCAAGCCCTGGAAAATATTTTAATAATAGTACTGTTCGGAGGGTGGCCAGGTGGCTCCATCATTTTTCCAATTCTGGACTTTTCTTTTATGAATGTGTATTATGGGTGTTGTAGTTTTAATTCATTTTAATTGTGGCAATTGGACCAACACACGTGATAACAATGATATGTAAAAGCCCACAAATTGAAAAGTGCTGTCCCAGTGACATGGAGTCATGTGGTCATCCTATACCTCTGGCACCTTGAACAGGACGCAAGCCCAACCCTCCACAGCAATATTTGGGGAGGTTAGGAGTTCTCTCCACGCCCTTTTATTTATTTATTGTTTAGATACGGCCAAACGGCGGATTTTACAACCACATTTTCAAAAATGTTGGCTAAAAAGCCATAGCTTCTAAACGACGTCTAAAGGAAAACTCGTTTTACTTTCTTGTGCTTCAGGATCCCGCAGTAATAATGATCTCTTCTCCACAGCAGCAAATCGTCTTTGTACCTAGAACAATAAATACTGTGAGCCGCTCACTTAGGGTGATTTTGCACGCTGGATGGATCGAGGATAACACAGCTCCAAAAACAACCCTAGCTCCTGATGTATTCACTGTACATTTCTTGTGTTTGAGTTTGAATGTAATGGTCAAGACACGCCGTAGGTACGCCTGTGTTTTGGCATTTCAGCTTCACTACGTTTGGTGCATACGTCATTGCAGCACCTCCCATGCAGGATTGCTAGGAGCATTTTCGGCACTCCACCCTAAGTAGCATTTTGCCTGATGGAGTGCTCCCCATATTTTGAAAGAGGCCATTTTAGGACATTTTATAGTAATGTCCTCATTTACATAGAATCTGTAGCATGAAATCTCGGCTGTTTCTGTTTGTTCTCTTGCACTATGCTATGACACCACAATAATCGGGTTTCCTCACTCTCTTTGGGGCATATCAACAACAACATGCGATACCTTTCGCTTAGCGCGTTTAGCTTGTTTGTCATTATCGCCGTCTATCGCCGGATCACATCGCTGTGTTAGCGGTGTATTTGCAACGCTTTGCTAACTGGCGATGTGAAATCTGGTGATAGACGGTAAGAATGAGCATTAGTGTGCAAAATCCTACAATAAGGGACTGCGCTAATGAAAATGTAGATAATAGGGAGATGTGGACTTGACCTTGCGATCCACCTCCCATTATACAGATAGCTAAGTCGGAAACAAAGCAGACGTTAGATACCAGTGATAACCACGGTTAACGTGGCTTTTATTATCGCTTCGCATGTCAGGGGCCGGCTTGCAAAAACTGCGATGTCTGGTTAGCGAGTTTTTCCCTGTTGTTTCTGGGAAGCAATGCCTACTTCACATCTCATTAGCGATGAAGGCGAGGCGTTAATGTAATGGCTGCTAACATGCTCTAATGCATGTTTTTTTTTTTTAATAACATTTTTGTTATTCCTCATATACCAATAATGGGTATTCTAGATAGGGTATCTCCTCCTCTCCAAATTACGATGTTCCGACCTCAAGGATTAAATCCGAGGAATTCAATCCAGAATAGGAGAGGAAAGAGAATCCCCCTCCAGGCTCAGCTGTTTGCTATGCCCACTCCATACCCTTTAATCTGAACGACCCTCGGTTAGGTTGGAGACCAAGCGTCAACAGTACCCAGGTGAAATCATAGGAATACTTCTCAACTGTTCCGCCAAGCCACTAGGGCCGCCCAGGTCTTAACAAGGCTAGAGCCATCGCATGCAATGTCAAATTCGCTGATATATATATAATATATCTTAGGCAGTCAGCAAAGGTGGGAGCATTCTCTGACTTCCAGGACTTACATATTTCCCGTCTAGCTAAAATCATTACATAAAATATAAATTTGGTCCTCATCTCATTAAGCTGGTACTCTATCTCTAGGCCAGAAAGAATAGTCTTAGGATTAATAACAAAATGTATACCCAAAACTTCTGTTATAAATTCTTCGATTTTAGACCAAAAGAGCGATAGTCTTGGACACTCAACAAACATGTGCAAATCGTCCGCAGCGGAAGTCTTACAACGTGGGCAACAATATCCGGGATTCGTGAACGTAACCAATTTCTTGGGGGATATATACACTCTATACAAGGTGAACAAATGATTTAGTTTTAAAGGGGCTGATTTCACCACTGTATATAGTAATTTAAAAGAATCTCCCCAAAGAGCTGGTAGATTATCACATTGCAAAGCTGCCGCTTCTCCCCATAGTTTATTAAGTTCAAGTTCTGTGACTTCATCTTTCTCGTTTAGTGCCTCATACCAGAAGGAAATCTCCTTTTTCCAGCTCCCTTTTTTCTTTACTAGTTCAAATTTAGGATTAGTTGTTAAACCCCAAGATATGGTGCTACACCAGCTAGATAGCTGATAAAATTTGAACCTGGTGAGAGTTCCGTTTGTGAGCCAAGAAAGTGGATCCCACCCCAATAATTCTGAGTCATCAAGGAGATCCTGCCACTGCATAATACCAGCTGTTTTAAGGGGAAGCGATAATTGATCTCTGAGACGTTCGGGTGTTCCCGGGGAATCCCATATGGGAGCAAGGGGTGTGTAATAGGGGATACCTAATTTTTTTCTGACAAACACCCAATTTCTCAGAGCCGTGCCCAAGACCTTTAGTCTAACCTTCTTTTAAAATTTTGGGTCCACAAACTTAAATAAAAAAGATTAATGTCCTAGAGGGATACTATGTAGTAGCGCCTGAAATAGCCGACCCAAGCAAGATGTATCAGCTTTATCGGCCATTAACCTAAAGTTTTTAAAATGAAAAGCGTGGCAGTAGTGGAGAATGTCAGGCATAGCAAGTCCACCTGTCTTCATTTTCCTTCTTAGTTTTTTCAAGGAAATCCTGGGCGATTTAGAATTCCAGATGAAAGATCCTATTTCTCCCTGCAATTTGGCGATATCCTTGGGACTGAATGACAAAGGTATCGAGTTAAAGAGGAAGGTAATCTTTGGTAAAATAACCATTTTTATTAGGTTTACTCTCCCGAAGATGTTCAATGGCAGACCCGACCAGCGATGTAGAAGTACACTGATGTCCTTGTATACTCTATCGAGGTTTACTTTGGATGTCTCCGAAATGTTCTGAACCAGATGTACGCCTAGATATCTCATCCGAGACTTTGTTCCAGGGAATCGATCCTCCTGATTCCATTGCATGACCTCGGGTTTTTCTTTGTTGATTTTATATCCTGAGACCTCTCCGAAGGCTTCTGCCTGATAAAATAGTTGAGGGATTGATATTTCGGGATTGGATGTAAACATTAAAAGGTAATCCGCATATAAGGCACATTTTAAACCTAGTTCATTCATGCGGAAAGGTTCGATTAGAGCATCCGATCTTAACTGGATAACTAGGGGCTCTAGATATAAATTGAACAATAAGGGAGAGAGGGGACATCCCTGTCTGGTGCTGCGTGTAATTTGAACCCAGTCTGTAAGTAAGTTATTTACAAGAAACTTGGCCCTAGGGTGGAGATATAATGCTTTCACAGATGTTATGAAATTAGTTGGTATACCAAACTTTGACAAAGCTTCCCACAAGTACAACCAGCTAACTTGGTCAAAGGCCTTGGCGGCGTCGATAGCTACAATAGTTAATGGGGATTTTTCCTCTGTAGCAAAATCGATTGCAGCAATTGCCTGGAAAGTCAGTTCATTCAATTGTCTGCCAGGCATGAAAACCCTCTGGTCCTCATGGACCACAGACTTAATTACTTTGGCCAATCTCGCTGCCAACACGCCCGCAAAGATTTTATAGTCTGTGTTTAGCAGCGAGATCAGCCTGTAAGACTCGACTATTGTAGGGTCTTTATTCGGCTTCAGAACTAAGGTGAACGTAGCCTCTGACCAGGTCGGGGGAGTAGGCTCTCCTGCTAGATGTATTTTATTAAATAAAGATGCATGCATGTTAGTGGCGCTTTGATAATACTGAGTTAAAATAATCGCTGCTTTTCCAGCGCTAGGTGCCGGGAAAGCGGCATTATGTCTCTTGTTGATATGCCCCCTAGTGCATTGTTACACGTCTAACCCCTGTGTAGATCTATACTTAATTTTCAATTCCCCTCTTTGTACGTTGAATGTGATTGTGTTGATAGAGAAGCTCTGATGTCATTGCGTGCAGCCAGCCAATTAATGGTCTTACCAATGTTGCTATCAAGGAGTTCACCCAGCAGAGGGCCGAGACGTCATGCTTTGTTTACTTAACCTTGAAATGGGACACTTCAGGACCTAAAAGAGTTCACGGATTTGGTTGGATATGGATGTCCATTGGAACTGAATAAAATATGAACCTTCACGCTCACTTTTGAATTTCTAGACATTCTCAAACAATTTCCGCTTTCAATTTTTTTTAAGAAGTTTCCAGACTCAAAAGATGTTTCTTCTTGGAGGAACCATTTCTGAGGCTCTTTTCATCATTCTGGAGAGGTTCCCTCCCCAATTTCTCTCTAAAACCCATTTTCTCCTGCCCTTGACTGGAGTAAATGAACACTTTCCACTTGGGTGGAAAGCTACCTGGTGTGATTTTGTGAATGGTCAAAAAACTGCAAGTTTGTAGTTGTTTGCTAACCTCTGCGGGTGGACCCATACGGTTCTGCTCACAAACCTTCCCCTGCGAGAAAATGTCATCATATTGCCTGAATTTTCTTATGAGCAGATTCCAGTTACTCTGGCAAGCTGTCATTCTGATTAGGTATTTTACCCTTGTATAAGGCTTGTTTGTACACCTAAGTTGTACTTTTGTGCGTAAGTAGCTATACGATTCGAGCCCAGTGACGACCTGATAGACTGACAAATTAGAACTGAATGTAAATGAGACATTTACGTTTGATAGTTGGTACCAGCTAATAAGCAAAGGTTCAAAAACCAGGCCTTTCCATAGTGGATGGGGCGCATTCCTGGATCAGAATATTTTTGCCTGGAGAGTTGATTTTACTTGCAACGTTCCTGGATATGCTGTTTTGTAAACTGAAATTGATGATAGAAGCCGACCACCAGGCTCTCTGAGTCTGCCAATTTCCCTCCCAGTTGCACATGGGGAGTGCTCAGCCGCGGCCCGTGAAGGGAGTTACGGTGGGGCAGGGAGGCGGGGAGGGGGAGGGGCGGGGTGGAGGGTGCTAAAAACCGGCATATGGATAATTGCAGGTAAGTAAACAATTTAATTAATAAAACGAATTTCGTAGCGCGCCTTGCTTCGCAAAATGCGATGCAGTGCGCGCTACGAAATTCGTTTTATTAATTACATTGTTTACTTACCTGCAATTATCCATATGCCGGTTTTTAGCACCCTCCACCCCGCCCCTCACCCTCCCCGCCTCCCTGCTTCACCGTAACTCCCTCCACGGGCCGCGGCTGGGAGTGCTTCAAGTTTGGGATACTCCTGCTGTGAAATAAATGTTCTCTGTATGTTGTTCTGATGCTCCTTGGAGCTAGGTCTGCATTACATCATAAAATAAAAAAATAATAATGATAAAATGAATGCACTAGATTGCTCCTTTGAAGATGTACTCTAGTTTGTCTTGTATGTTTTACCTTCCTGTCTAAGACCTCTAAACACACCTGTCCACCTTCAAAGCAACATTCAACTTGACGACAGCCATGCCCTCTATCACTCCGTCCATATACCATTTATGGTTGGCACAGATTACATTAGGGTTACATTTATGGCAAGGACCTTTAATACAATAGTGGTAGCCACCACAAGAGAGTGCCAGATTGCAATAAATATGCTGGGGGAGGGCAAGCGCTAATTTGGCAAATTGTGATTTTGCTTGGGAGTCGGAAAATATTTGCCAATCATCTTTGTTTGTCTTAGTGGACACAATAAACTCAATCTATAACCTTTAAGTCATTCCACATGCTGAGTTTAACAAGAGTCTATTCTTACACTTCAAGAAGTAACCAAACCCCCAGACCATAAAAATAGCAGTCATTTCTTTGACCCCTGAAGAAGGAAGCATCCCTTATACTGTGCTAATGTGAGCAAACTTTAAGACACTGGTTGAAAATAGTGACACAAATCTTAACTTTGCAGTGCATTTGGAGAAGGGTATACTAAAATGGATTTAGCCTTCTAAGAATTTCTAACATTAGAAATATATTAAAATTGATCTAATTTTATACATTGAATGATTTCCCCTAGTCACCTTATACCTCGATGGAAACAAGACTTCCATTCCCATTACAGATTAAGAAATGTAGATGCTTTGTCTTTTTCCTCATATTTGATTATTTACTTACTCTGGTTCACAAATTAATAAGTATCCTCTAGTAAATTCTGCATTATACCCCCTATTTTGTAAGATTTGTATCTGTAATCCTCGATTAAGCAAATAAAAACGTAAAACAGATTAAAATACAAAGAATTAAGCTATTTAAATTGATGTATACGAATTCCATACCTAAAACCACAATTATTACAATCCAGTTGATACATCTGTGAACCTTAATAAAAAACACAATTTAATTTATTTCCATAATTAGTATAGAAATACAATGCATTTTTCCATCTTCACCTTCGAAATCCAGATAAATAAATGTTGCAACCTCTTCCTACGTCCCAGCACTAACAAACAAGTGAACAGGAGATGTAGGATATTATACAGACCTGTTATTTCATCACAGCATCTGCCAATGTTCTCTTTAACTTGTCAAAGAAAACCCTTGATTCCCCAACCATTGTTGATTCCAATTCGAAATCTTCATATTTCTCTTCTCATAAGTGGATGGCCTAAATCATTATTAGGCGTCCCTAAGCCAAGCAGGTTTGGCCCCTGTTCCTCATTGTTTAATTAGCTTTTATTGATTTGCTGAGATACAAAACGAGAAGCGTAAAGATTTATTGAACTTGCAGCCGTAAGGTTATTCAAGTTTCTTCCAGCCCAGTAAGGTAATTTGCCATGTTCACTTTGTAAACTTTAGTTAGTATTTGATATAAGATCCACCAACCTCCCAATTGAACTTCATGATGTTTCAGATCTACAGAGAATTTCAAACAAAAATGGCGACTGTATGCTTCAGGTAGACTCAATGCGCTTCTCTCTCTGATACCTCAACGTCGTTTCATGAGGTTGGGGTGAATGATGCAGATTACATCCTACATTATAGCTCCCAATAGAGACTATTTCCATGTTTGTAAGCACTACTGATTCGAAGATTGGGAAAATGATCTAGTACCTTGGTAGGGTGAGCTTATTTTTTTCCACTGAGGGCCAGAGGGGGGACAGATGGATGCAGACACAGCAATGGCAATTCTTTTCAGGTCGACAGGGAATGTGTTTGGGTAATTTGCTTTCTCATTGTCTCATGCCCTGTGCATATACATAAAAGTATCAAGATAGCAGAATCATACACACACCTCTTATAGGGCCTCAGAGGCTACGTAGACGTTAGATTTAGATTATCCTAACGATTACATTACTTCTTTTCAGAAACACTTATCTCTTCCCCAGGATTGTCAATCACAGTATTTCCTCTTACTTGCACTCCTTTCAAGTCCACCCCTCAGAGAGGTCTTCGGCCTCTTTTTGAGCAGTCCGTTTTGTTTCTCTTCTCTAGTCCTTAGAACAGTCAGGAGAGAAGGTGAATGCACACATGATATTCAAAAATCATACATTTATTGCAAAGTGTGTTCCGGGTTCAAATGATCCTTGTATTTTCTTCCCTGTCGATAACATTACCCTTTTGAATTCAGAACTTTCTTTTTCCACACTGCATCTGGAGGTCCTGATATGCATAGAGAACGTTTGCTGAAGCTCTGTTCTCTTTTGGCTTCCTAGAGCCTGCTTGCCTCATTTTCCAGTTCCATTGCTTATATCTTGTGACCCCTAGTCCTTTTCTGTGTTCATGCCTTCAAGGAATAACAATGTCCCCAGCATATCCCTTGTGCTCCTTTCATGCAGTCTACAGATGCACAACAAAAGAAACCAGGGAGTCTAAAGGCCAGCTAGTCTGGCCAGGCTGCCCCTACCGACTAAAAAGTCAAAAAGGTACCCAGCTTACCACAGGACAGCGTCACACGAGGGAACAACTACCGGTTAGTGAATAACATAGAACACTGCACAGACACCAAATCCATTCAAAAACCGATTGACAAAATCCAGACCATCAGATAGTGGATTCCCATCAAAAAGACTTGGTGATCAGTCATATCATTTGGCCATCCAAAGTGTGAATAAGCTCGTCCCCTGATCATAGGGACTAAAGGCCACACAACTGGTAGATGGGATTGGATTTGGTCCAAAGGTATCTACAACCTACCATCTGATAGCTGATTCTTGATGGGTATAGAACAAAGAATCAGTGCAACAAAACAAAGGTGGTGAGTTAAAATAACTCACCACCTTTGTTTTGTTGCACTATGATCAGGGGACGAGCTTATTCACACTTTGGATGGCCAAATGATATGACTGATCACCAAGTCTTTTTGATGGGAATCCACTATCTGATGGTCTGGATTTTGCCAATCAGTTTTTGAATGGATTTGGTGTCTGTGCAGTGTTCTATGTTATTCACTAACCGGTAGTTGTTCCCTCTTGTGACGCTGTCCTGTGGTAACCTGGGTACTTTTTTGACTTGATAGTCGGTAGGGGCAGCCTGGCCAGACTAGCTGGCCTTTAGACTCCCTGGTTTCTTTTGTTGTTCATATAGTGTATCTGGGGATTTGAACCAGGCAAGGGTCTTAAAACTTTGTATCCCTTTGACCCTCTCTTCACTGTTTGTTTTTGATATAGTCTACAGATGCATACATTATCGACAGACTTTGCTTAAGGAATGTGTCCTTTGAGGCATGCACCCTTTTAGTGGCTCATCTCAGGACTTTCTATGTTGCTTCAGAATTGAACAAAGGAGGAGAATAAAGGTGACATCTATGGTGCCCTGACCAT
The DNA here is from genome assembly GCF_964261635.1 of Lissotriton helveticus. NCBI lineage: Eukaryota > Metazoa > Chordata > Amphibia > Caudata > Salamandridae > Lissotriton > Lissotriton helveticus. The sequence continues at coordinate 901,530,848 of NC_136070.1, read as the reverse complement.
TCCTCGAGTACTCACATTTACTTCCTGGGGCAATTATATGCTATTGCTATCTGCCAGTGACCCTCAACAGTGGAGAGTCGTCCAGCCGAGTGCCAAAGCCAGTGGCAGGCACTGTAATAAATCACAATGCCTTAAGTCTCACATTCCAAGGCTCTCAATCATGGCTCGTTAACAGATTTTCAAAAAGTAGATGAATGCGCACAACCTGAAGTTCGATGCCTGTGTTATCAAATAAACGTAGAAAATGTATAAGCTGTAGATGTGCTCCCGGGGTATTGCTCTCCGGTCTAGAGCGTGAATTGCATTAATTTCTATTGTAGCACACTGGGCATTGGGTGAGTCCCCCTGGGCACAATCAAGACCCTGTGAAGGGTTTATCTCTTCAAATAATTAAAAATGAATGAAATAATCCAAATTTCGTTGTTAAACATTCCTTGTATTCTTTCAATATGTTTTCAACATTGTTGTGGACTTAAAATTCAATCCGTAACAAAAACTTGGAAATAAGTCATCAATAACCATTCTCTAAATCCTAATTGTCCTTAGTTTTGTAAATCCCAATGCATTTTGGGCGCTTGGCCCTTCCTCAGGGGACAAACCTGTAGTGTAAGGGAAATTATATGTAATGAGGAAACTGTCCCGTTTGAAGTAAACAAAACTCACACCGTAATGTAATGTGAGTGCTTTTATCACAAGCTGGTGCACGATAATCACATGCTTTCTGTGTAACGAACAGTCCTCGTTATGCTCACAATGGGTTGATAAACCATAAATATGAAGCTAACGTGAGTTAGATGTTAAATGCAATCATCAGAAGCTAAAGAAAACCAGTGTAAAAAGTGTTAAAAAACGAAACAGCTTGAACCATGTAAGCCATTGCATGCAGTAAATCCAATATAAATGATAATGTAGATTTATCTCAAACTACTGAAGTGAATGTGTAGGATCTCCATAAACATACAGCGGAAAGACCCATTAAACGCAAAGCTGTAGCTCGTCGGCTGAAAAAAAACATGTTTTGGAGCTTATAGTGCTCGGAAAGTAATCGGCAGAAAAACAGTTGTGAAGACAAAAGTGCAACCAGAAGTAAAGGAAACTTAAAAAAAGGTCTGTTAGTAATAAACTGGTGAAAGCTAAAGAGCATCGCATGTCTCTGTACACGTGCAGGGAATGCCCGACTTATAGCGTTTTCCCTCTAGTGGTACTTACTCGTACGCCGTGTGGAGTTTCTCATGCATGTGCATGCGTATTTTACCCCTCCCTGGTGCTGCGAACAGCCAACGGCCGTCGCAGCCCGTCCACTCTTTAGAACGCCCGCACCGCCCTGGAATTGCCGCCGCGGTTAAGGCGTTAATGTTCAAGTGTGGCATGCTCTTAGTGTCAGTTGTAAATAGACGCGGTGAAACGGAGGCTCATATGTCTAGTTCTGTTTCTGGATAGGAAAATAAAAGCAGGACTTAAGAAAGTACATATCGTTCAATGTGAACTGTAGTGGCCATTTTGGAATGTGTTAAGAGGATGTGTAATCTCCTTACACAATGATGGTAAAATCATATATGCAGAGTCAAAAAATAAATATAAACAAGCAGTCTCCTAGATAAACAACAACACTATGCCTGTATACTGGAATCACAATATCTGTCAGTGTGTGGTGTTTACGAAGTAAGTTGAATTTAAATTAACCTAATTGAACAAGTCAGAGAGTTCAGTGAAATGAAGAGAAAAGTGCCAAGAGAAAAATGCAATCAACCATGATAAATTCAGTGGATATAGTCAGTCAATCAATCAATCAGCGTTAATGCCGGTTACAGGTAACCCTGGAATTCCGTTCTGTCGTTCATCCAATGTGGTTTCGGTGCGTCAAGATATTTGATCCAGAAATTCTCTCTTTGCAATAAGTAGTTGTTGTTATCTCTGTCCTCCTTCCTACAATAACTTCTAGAACCAAGAATTTCAGTTGACTAATGTTGTGCTTTTGCTCAATGAAGTGACGGATTTCATATTTTTGGTTCTAATGTTACTTTTGTGTTAGTTAATCCTGATCTTAATTTTCCTCTCCGTTTTTCCGATGTATACCTTGCCACATGGGCACTTCAGCAAGTAGATCACATTCATGGTATCACAGGTGGCTATAACTTTCAAATGGATTTTGGTTCCCTTCCTGGGATGTGTAATTGTGGTACCTTCAATAACATTATGGCAGTTGTTGCAATTATGGCTTGGAACCGTTCCTTTGAATTTGAATTGTGTATGATGCTCTTCATTACTTGTCAGCATCTCTCCTAAATGTTTCCCTCTTCTGTATGTAAAGATCGGATTTTCTGCAAACAGTTGTTTAAAGTAAGGCTGCATCGTTAAAATGGGCCAATGTTGTTTGATTAACTTCTTAAATGGGCCACTCATGGTGGAATATTTTGATACGATTACCATGCGATTTTGAATGGTTTTGGTCTTGCACAAAAGTAAATCACTGTGAGTTTTTTTATGACAATGAAGTTTAGCTTGGACAAGAACTGCTTAGGGTAACCATGTTCTGCAAATCTGTGTAGCATGTTTTCGATCCGTTCAGTGGATGTGACAGGGTTCAATAGTATTCTCTTAACTCTGAGTAGGTGCTAGTATGATAAAGGGCATTTTAGCGATTGTTGGTGAAAGCTATTGTAATGAAGTGTGTTGTTTCTGTCAGTCTTTTTTTCTGAAGATGTCGGTTTCTAACCCATGTTGGGTTTTTCTAATTTTAACATCCCAAAAAGTGATGCAATTTTCTTGTATTTCATGAATGAATTGGATCCTTTCATTGACGTTGTGCAGCTCACTTGATAAAGTGTCTGTCAGATCTGGGTGTGAGCCATTCCACAAGATGAAGATGTCATCTATGTATTTTAGGAATAATTTGAAGTGTGTCTTCCAAACAGGTGTGGATAAGATGTTGTTCTCCTCAAATCCACACCTGTTTGGAAGACACACATCAAATATTCCTATAGATACATAGATGACATCTTCATCTTGTGGAATGGCTCACACCCAGATCTGACAAATACTTTAAGATCAAATATCTTGACTCACTGAAACCACAAGGGATGAACGATAGAATGGACTTCCAGTGCTACGTGTAACCGGCATTACCGCTGATTGATTGACTGATTATTATATACATGTTTCCCCTTTTTCGCTTTCCACTATATTCACTGAGTTTATCATGATTGATTACATTTTTCTCTTTACACTTTTCTCTTTGTTTCACTGAACTCTCAGACTTGTTCATATAGGGTCATTTAAATTCAATTTACTTCGTAAACACCACGCACTGACAGATATTGTGATTCCAGTATACTGGCATAGTGTTGTTGTTTATGTAGGAGACTGTTTGTTTATATTTATTTTTTGACTCTGCGTATATATGATTTTACCATCATTGTGTTAGGAGTTTACACGTCCTATTAACACATTCCAACATGGCCGCAACAGTTCACATTGAACGAAATGTACTTTCTTTAGTCCTACTTTCATTTTCTATCATCAAACGGAACTAGGCGTATGAGCCTTCGTTTCACCGCGTCTATTTACAACCGACACTAAGAGCATGCCACACTTGAACATTAAATATGCATGAACATGCATGAGAGACTCCACACAGCGTACGAGTAAGTAACACTAGAGGGAATAAGCTAAACGTCGGACATGCCCTGCATATGTACCGAGACACACAATGCTCTTTACCTTTCACCAGTCTATCGCTAACAGACCTTTTTAAAGTTTATTTTACTCCTGGTTGCACTTTTGTCTTCACAACTGTTTTTCCCCCGGATTACTTTCCAAGCACTACAAGCTCCACAACATGTTTTTTTCAGCCCACGAGCTACAGCTTTGTATTTAATGAAGATTTCCGTTGTATGCTTATTGAGATGGCACACATTTACTTCGGTATTTTGAGATAAAGACGATATTTGTTCTTGCTACATTATCATTTATATTGGATTCACTGCTTGTCATAGTTTACATGGTTCACGCTGTTTTGTTTTTTAACACATTTTAAACTGCTTTGCTTGAGCTTCTGATGATTCCATTTAACATCTAACTCATGTCAGCTTCGTATCCACGGTTTATCACCCCACTGTGAGCGCAACGAGGACTCTTTGTTACACAGAAATCATGTGATTATTGTGCACCACCTCGTGATAAAAGCACTCACATCATTTTACAGTGTGATTTTTGTTTACTACAAACGGGACAGTTTCCTCATTACATTTAATTTTCCTTACTCTACAGATTTGTCCTCTGAGGAAGGGCCAAGCTTCGAAATGCACTGGGATTTACAAAACTAAGGAGGACAACTATAATTTAGAGAATGGGTATTGATGACTTTTTGCCAATTTCTTGTTAGGGATTGAAATTTAAGTCCACAACAATGTTGCAAACATATTGAAAAATTACAAGGAATATTTAACAACGAAATTGGGATAATTTCCTTCTTTTTGAATTATTTGAAGAGATAAACCCTTCTCAGGGTCTTGATTGTGCCCAGGGGGACTTGTTAACAGATTTTGTCACAGTGCCTGTCAGTGGGCCAAAAAATAAAAAATATAAAGGGAAACGTATTTACCCATGCTTCATGGGCAGTCAGCTCTACCTGGAGCATCAGCCAACCCTCTCCAAATGTCGATGCTGCTCTCATGCTGCAGATGAGCAGCATGAAAGCAGTGCCAGGATTGGCTAGAGCGGGCTACCTCGACATTCATCAGGCACAGGGGTCTGCTTTCCACCCAGCTGTCTAAGACAGCTAGGTGGAGAGGTTTACACTGCTCATGTCAGACTGGCTGTCCCAAGACAGCCGGCCAAAGTGAAATGTGCAGTGTAAACTGGTGGAGTGAGCACCACTCCCCTGCTGCCAGTCAGCAGCATTGCCCCACACACAAACACTGCTCACGCTGGGAGCAGTGAAAAATAAAATGGTAGTTCTTTTTATTACCATTAAATTTTTCACTTTTGATGCAATGGCAGTAGGGGGCAACGCACCCCGTCCTAATGGAGGGGGCACCTCTGCTCTCTGCTCAGATGCTTTAACAACAGTTAACCTCCTACACTAAGAGAGTGAACAGCTGTTAAATGACCACCGAAAAATGATGGTGCTAAACCAATAGAGAGAGCACATAATCAGAAGAAAGGGCAATTAACAGCTGTCCCCCAGACTCACCTAAAATATGCAGACACGTCCATTCTCTTAGTTAGCAAGCAGCATAATGGCAATTTAGCTGTCATCACCCACTTAATCTCGCCCAACACAGGCAAGTAAACACATCCGCTGTCTCGAGCAATGGCTGCTGCTACTTAACAGGGGTGGTGGGTGGAGGATTAAAAAAAGGAAACAAATTACTTACCTGATTATTGCTGCATCTTCTCCTCCATCCTCTTCTCTTCCTGTCAGCACACGGGCTCCCCTTGGCCAATCATGACACAGCTGTCACCAGCATGAAAGCAGGGTCATAATCGGTCTGAGCGGCCGATTTGGCTGCTCAGACAGTGCCTGGGAGCTTTGGGATTGTTCTCCACCCTGATGTACAACACAGCCAGGAGGAGAAATGCTAAGTGAGCATGGCTGTTTGGCCAGCCCAAGGCCGCCGGCCAAACTGTCATGTGCACTCATGGTTATCAACCACTCCTCCTCCCTGTGAACCCAGCCCAGCCCCACCTGGACCTAACCGGGCCTCTTATCCTTGCAAAAAATAGAATGAGAATAATGTTGTGTTATTATCATTTTATTTTTCCCTTTTCCACTGCTCTGCGATCAGTGGGGCGATGCTCCTCCGCCTTAGAGGCGGAGCCGCCGTTGGTCTCGAGCTGCTTCACGCGATTGTCAGTAAAACTAGAATTCCAGCAAACAACTGTAAAGTGTGTCACCATTGTTGGCATTCTGATGGGCAAGACTGTTCTCAGAATTCCAAAATTCTGCTAAGTGCGTCATCCCTGCTGAGGGCATAACTATTGAACTATTTATTGCTCATGCAACAGTTATGGAAGGAACCAACTGTGAAGTTGGGTGCACAGAGGAGAAAAAGGGCAATTAACAGATATTAACACTCAACTGAACAATAAAGTTATTAGCATTCATCCTTTTCATTTCACCCAAAACAGACAAACCCCCACTGTTCTTGTTTTTTTAGGCCACTACTTCACACTTTAAATGAATCCTGAACGCGGACCAATGATAATAGTGAATGTCCACACATAAGCATTCTAATTGGCTCAGCTAATCTCAGCATCTCTCACCACTTTATCTGATTTATTATGATGCCACCCTGGGATAGAGACCTATGTGCGATTGTACCATCCACCTCATGTCGCCTCACTTGCCTGCGAACAGGCGCAATGTTGAAGGTGATACTTAACAGCCAGGTGTACAGTTTTAATACGGGTACAAGTTAAGATTGAACGTGGTTACTATGTGTTGTGTGACATTAAAGAGACACCTTCTCAGCAAAGAAGACATTTGCCAGACAACTTATTAAAAAAAACACTTTTATTTACAGATTCGATATTTTAGAGTCATTAAGACGTTCATATCTACAACAGTATACCAGCCAGTTTCATATAAAATACAATAAATTATCTTTCAACAGGTGAGATGTATTGGAATATAATTAGTGCATAATACTCAACTGCTTTGGCAGTGGTTTGTTTTACAAGCGGAGATGCCATTTTTTAAATTCCATAATAGTTTTTAGAATAATTTTTACCTTGTGACTACAATGCAGAATTTTAGCTCAGGCAGCCAAATCTAAATATTTAGGGGCAGATTTACTAACATAGGAAGCAGTGCAATGCAGCAAGATAACTTGTTGCACTGCGTTAAATAGAGAGAACAGGATTGCACCATATCTACTAAGTTATGGTGCATTTCTGCCCTTTATCTGTGCTGGCGCACTAAGTGCAGCCTAACACCAATACTGGCACCCCTGCACTGTGGTGCAAGGGTGCCTCCATTGCAGACAGGATTGTTTTTGTGCGGGAAGGCACATCTTCCTGCACAAAAAATATTTTCTGAGGCTTTAGCAAGAGGAAACAATGAGGAGAAATAAATAATTTTCTCCTCGTTAGCCCTCCCCTGGGAAGGTGTAGCATTTTGACCCATTTCCTGGTTTACTGGTGTTAGTAATCTTCCCAGGGGAGAGTAACGCAACATAGTGACTTGTGCTGCCTTGAGTTACTACAGATTTGCCTGTGTTACCTTTGCATCACCATGCATGCACAAGGGCAATGCAAGCCCTTGATTACCTAGTCCATAGTTACATAATGGATGTTACATTGGCCACTGCATTGTAAACATTCACAAAACCTCCCTGTTCACATGCATCACTCTCTCTGCCAAAACTGAGCTGAAAGGAATTTACACTCCGATGGCGGGGGCAGGAGCAGAGGCGATAGGGCATACAAGGAGATTGGCAGAACGTGATGTCTAACAGTGCCGCAGACCTAACAGCCTCTGAGGAAATATAAAATAATTTTCTACAGTCCAGTCTTCCACTGGCAGGATTGCAGTATTTGTCCATGCTTTTTTAACAAGGCCACTCAATGAAAAATGTTTTTGAAGGAAGCCATTTTGTGCGAAGCTGACATTGTCTTAGCATGGGCTTATGCCCTATAAATGTGTTGATTCTTCCATTAACTAACGTCAACACCTACATGGTGGCCAGATACATGGTAGCAAAAATTTTGTCAGTCATTGTCCTGTCCAGGTGTAAATGCAGTGGTTGTCCCATAGAAGACCTGATTGGTACACACCAAGGTGCTCATATCTGTACAGCCCTGGGCGCTCGTAAAAAAGAGCTGGCAACAATGAGAATGAGCTTCAAGGTGGCTCCTTGTTTTTCATTAATGGCAAGTTGCAGAGACAAGATCATTGAGTGAGGATCCCTGAGATCCCTTACTCTGCAGCAATAAATTCTCAGTTGGCACCTCCTCTGCCACCTCTTTGACTTTTCAGAAATCCCTATGAACTTCCTGAGGGGATCAATGAATCCTTGCTTTTTCATGCCTACAAATGTCATGAAGCAGTGGCATTCTCCACAAGTCCTCAGACATTTCCTCCAGCCTGTTTGTTCAGCTTTAAAATTGTAATTGTCATTGTTAGCACAATGGCTGGAGTGTGGTTCAATCCAAAGTTTTCCTTGTTTTCACTAATCTGGCCTTTGGTGCCAGGGCCACAAAACTCTACCCAACCCTTTGGGATTCGAGAGACTCTCTTGGCCCTGGCCCCTGGCTGAACCTGTTGCCGGTGTCGGTGATGTTGAGCACGCCTTCTGCCTTAATGCGATGAGTTCATTCTTTGAGTAGGCAGTCACATGTGCTCTGCAGCAGTTTCAGTTCAAAACCTCTACAGTCTTTGATGAAGCTGTGTCTGGTAGCTTGATAGAAATTGCCCAGATGACTCTGTAGTTTGTGAAAATAGACCCTGTCTTTTTTGAAGAGTGACACATACATTTTAGCCATTATTTGATGTTTTCTTTACTTTCTCCCTGCGGAAATGCTCAACACCATGAGCCATACATGTCCTTATGTTCTCTGCCTGTTTTTCTTATCTGCTACCACATTGTTGGCCTTGATACATCTATCTAGTGCAGAGTATACTCGTCTGGACAATTTGACATGGTGAAAGGAAATCTCTCCAAACTTTTTTTTGTTTTAGTTAGAATGCACTGTAACATCAAGGAACATTTGTTTTCATTGTAAGCTCCAGGGAAAGAGATATAGACTTTTTGTAGCTGGTCTAGATCCATAATGGGTCAGACAGCATAAGGAGGGGTTTTATGGGTGATAGAGCAGAGACACTGTTTGGGGAATCGACATGCCCCCTCCAATGATCACATAGAATGTATGAAAAACGTGGACGTAGAGAATCCTTTGAAACTTGCATGGGGATAAAACATGGAACGCCTATATTAAAAACATTTTTCATGCAACAAGACTTAAATTCTGATCACTTTCAGTTGGGAAAGAGTGTAATTCTATGGAAAATTATGAGAGTAGGATATTTGAAAAATGTTTTATGGAAGAAAAGTAACAGATTTAGAGTTTGGCTGGTTCAGGTATCTGAGAAGGCAGTGGATGGCAAGTCTTAAATATTTGTGGTTGCTACACTCCATTTAGTTTTGTGGGGTGTCTAAGGTTTTAGATGGCAGAACATCAGAGGATCTTTCGGAGAAAACCTTTGAGTGACATCCTGTGACAGCCTGACCTCCAAAGGGTGGCCAATCATTGTATGTTAAAACATTCTCCCAAATTAGGGTGGTGGTTCTGAATGACATTTTTCCTGTTGAGACCACCAGGGAAAGGCTGGTGGTCATGAATCGGAAACAGGAGAAATGACTTGGGGGGCATATTTAAAGGGTCCTGCACAAAAACAATCATCCCTGCAATGCAAGCACCCTTGGGCTATGGTGCAAGGGGGCCTGTGTTGGTGCCAGTACAGCCAATTGTGCACCAGCGCCGACAAAAGCACAGGGATGCGTTGTATTGCTGTAAATACGATGCATCCCTTCACTTTCCTAATGATGCAGCTCGGTGTAGCAAGATGGTTTGCAGAGCTGCGCTGCGTCATTTTCTAGCAAATATGCCCCTGGGTGTTTATTGAAAACCTCAAACCTTTGCTGTGCCGGTGCATGAAATATATTTGGTGTCTTCAATGGAGCTGTGGCATCTCCGTAAGGGAACAGTTATCCCCACCTGCTTGGCAAGGATCTCCATATCTGGCAAGTTGATTTCTGCCAGGGGAGTGGAAGTCATCTCCTCAGGCCTGGCATGCCAACGGGCCACCCGCCAAACTCTAAATCAGCCTCTTGGTTTCGATTCCTAAGTTTCAGCTGATTAACTTTTCAAACATTGACTATTTAGAGACTATTGAGCTACATAAATCAAAATGATGATTGCATTAAATCCCAAATATCAACAGGACTGAATATTGTTGCAACAATATTGAGGGGCAAAATATTCATTTGCAAATCGATATTGCCAGCCTACTCCAAAATGATGACTGATAATTCATCCCATCTTGAACAATAAGCATTAGGTATTTCGAGTGCAGAATTGACTTTTCTGAGTAATGTGTAACTGATGTGCAACCGCATCTTTTCCAGAAAGCTGTCTAAGTATAAGTGTGGTCCTTGTCTTTCTCTGCATCACCTCGGCTGCTTTCTTTATCAGCATTACTCCTGCCATCTTCTATTACTCTGGTAGTTCTTCTCACCGTAACCTGCTCCTTGTCTTTCTTAAAATTACTATAGGCGTTTTCACAGCTTTAGATTTGCCTTATGGAATCCATCGTAGGTGAACAATACTTTGGTTTCTATTACATTTGAGCACATGTTTCTATTTATTGCACATTCTTAAACATTTTGATTTGGCATATTTATGTAAGTATTTCTGTAATTTGACATAAAGTTGATGCATGCTTCGCTGAAGCTAGTTTAGCAAATATGAAAAGTAGTTTCAATATTTTTCAGGACCTAGGCTAATTTGCAAGTTTGAAATGTACTGGTTTGCAAGTTACTTTTTTGTTGCATTTTACAATGTCTTATTTTCGTTTATGTAAGAAGCATTGGTTTCCGTTTCTGTTATTAACAGCTTTTGAGCTTACCCACTTGCAAGGAGAGAGCTTCTGATTTCTTTGGCAAATGTCATTGGCCCAAAACTGGCGAGCAGTACTTTTGGCATTAGAGGCATGGGAATGAGGATATGACATACAGTGCATTTGAAGGACACTGTACCTTGTTATTTTACTTCCTTCTTTTTTAATTATCATTTATCTCTGACTTAGTTTCTCTCTTCTCCATCTGCATTTCCCTGTTTCTCTCTCTCTTCTGTGGTTCCCAATCATTCCCAATTATTCCCTCGCTCCCTCTTTTTCTCTTTCTCCTTTCTTGCCATTTCTTTCTCAATATATTATTTTGCTCTCTTTGTCCAGGGCCGGACTGGCCATAGTGGTCACCAGGTGTTTTCTCGGTGGGCTGCCGCAGTGGATGCCAGGTTTGGGCCCCTAACCTGGCGTTTTTGTTACCGGGGGGGGGCAGGAGTATCAGACCCCTGTAACAAAATCGGCCGAAACCGACCCAAGTAAGCAGCTCGGCCGCACCCCTGCATCTTTCCTCCCCAGGGGGGCTGGCCGAGCAGTTTGCCAGGGCCAGTTTCCGTTCCCAGTCCGACCCTGTCTTTGTTCCTCTCACAACATTTTCTCCGTTTTCTCTTCCTCTACCTCACTTCTTCTCACTTTTTGTCTTTCCATTGCCCCTTCTGTCTGACCCTTCGAGTCTTTCCAAACCCACTCAGCAAACAAATTACTTGCGTAAATCAAAAAGACCCCCATGAATGTCGATTCATCAAAATGACAGGGATGGGGAACTGACATCACATATCCTCTCTCCACATCGATTTCCCAAAACTCCAGAGGTAGAGAAAGTGCCATGAAGCACCCATCCCCCCCCACACACACTCCTTCACATTGGAGGGTCATGGTATGGAAATTATCCGCTGTTGCTTTCATGCCCCTCAAAGGCAGTGCTAGGGGAACCAAAGATCATCATGGAATTGATAACTTGTCCCACTTGTTATTTGCAGAGCAGTCTCCTATTTGATGCTGAGCGGTTAAAACACGGAATGAAAACTAGAGAAAGTCAACAACGTTTGAGAACCAGGTTTACTTTCTTTTCCTGTGGCCACCTATGTGACCCATGAGAGGATCGTAGCAACAGGAGTGTCAAAGTTACCAAAGGGCAAGCCAGGGGTTGAAACATCTCCACCAGCTTCCCTTCATTCATTTCCATAAATATCCATCTGGAAAAAATGAAGTTGAGGATTTTGGTCATTGGTCTTTGAGCCTGGAGCCACATCCACCTACCTCTAAAGAGAGTAGATTAATGTGTCATGTAAAAGCGGTTAACTTGAATGGGCATTTACATAACTGGTTAATTTTTTTTATCTTCATTAACCTCCCCTTTTTCAGACATTCTTTGCCAGAGATGGGCAGTAGGGAGTAGGGTTCTCCCAGAACCTATTTAGCTTGTTTAAACTTATCTGAACTCTCACATTTACAACTGGTGTTGGTGAGTTTGAGAAGGGAACCTACAACTGGTCGGTGTAGATCTTTAGCAGAGATTGTGAAATAGCTCCATTGTATTATATTGTGTTGCAGCATTTATATAGCGCTTATCACCTCTAATGGGGTGCTAAAGCGCTTGCTTACATGAGTAGCATGCTATTCTGTAAGGTGTGTGGTTGCAAGGATGTTGCCTTTGTTTTGATCCTATGTATAAATTGCTTCCATGCTGTATATAATGACTACAGAGGTGTGATAATCGTGTTTTGGGAAGCAGTGTGTAACAGTGTATTTGATGATAAAGTGTGAGAGACAGATGCACAGTTTTATGGTTTTCAGTATGCTGGTAGCTTTGAAAAGCTCTGCAGGTCTTTCATATGATATAGTCTGCTTAGCTGGTTACTGCACTGGTCTGTCCAATGTGAGATTTTGTGTATAGGTGTTGTCCTTAGCTGGCATGGTTGGAGGGAGAATTGAAGAGATATATTGGGATTGGCATTTTTATTATCATCCTATATCTGAGTGTCTTTCTGAGATGTAAAGAAGTGGTCAGATTGTATAGATATTTGGGAACTGCAGTGGAGGACTATATTAGATTCCTTCAAATTGTCCAGTAATGTGTGATAGATCTCATCAGTTATTCCATTTGTCTTCATTTTGGTGATGCCTGTCTTCTTTGGCAGTACAATGCTCGTGATAGACATCCCTTTTGACACATAAGTCTTATGTGAATTTGAGAGGTATAAGTTAGAATTTGTTGCCGACTGCTGCACATTGTGGTTTTAATATTATTGTGGGCCATAAGTCTAGAGCATGGCATTTGTACTGAGAAAGCAGTGCCTCCTATTGGATGTTTTATGCTAAACTGGTATGATGATATGTTGGACTTGGCCCGCAGGGCTGGTTCACCCCTGAACTGTTTGCCTTATGTGTGACCCTGTGTCAGTGATTTTTGGGTCTCTGCGCACTTTTCCCTGGGTCCCAGAGTGAAAGTGCGTGCGTGTAGCATGGCTGGCCTGCCCTCCCATAGGAATGCATGGGGAATGTGTGTGTCCCTAGTAGTTCCTGATGCATGGGGAGTGCAGGCTCGAGTTTAGTATGTGTAAACTCGTGAGAGTGAATGCTGCGAGATGGTATATGCGGCATGTGTGTGTCTAGAAGGGAAGTGCTACTTCTGGACATTGATGTGCGTGTGCTGTGAGGGTGCTGGAGAGTGATTGGCTGGAGCTGGCTGGCATGCCAGGCTCCAGGAAGTCTGGATGGGTCTGCCCGGTGGTGAGTGGGAGATTAGCATGAGTGATGTGTGGGAGGAGTGTACCTGTGTCCTGGATGGGCTGGGTTGTCCCCACACAATGCTGGCTCCGCCCCCCTGTGGTGTGTCTAACGACCCTAGCCTCCCCAGTGAAAGAAATGGGTGGTTGGGCCATCAAGAGTGCTCCAAAGCCAGCTGAAACTGGTTTTCCCCCCACCCTGCACCTTGAAACAAAGGCTTTGGTAATATAAGAAGGGGCTGTGTCCCCTTGGAAAATGTTCTGCTTTTGGATCCTGCCAGAGGGGGCTGTTGCTGCTGCTGGGGCCAGGAGGACCGCCACTTGGGGTGTCTCCCCGCCTGGAGACCCAGTGTGCTGGCTCTGGCCCAGCCTTGCCCCCCCTGCCTGCCTCCAGCCCCTGCTGGAGCCTTGTCCTGTCCTCCAGTGCTGGGGAGCACTGAGGACTCCTTGCCTGCAGCCTGAGAGCGCTGCTCTCTGCCCTTCAGCGCTGAGAGCGCTGAAATCACCTGCCTAGCGCTTGGAAGTGCTGGATTTTGGCCCTAGCGCTGTGAGCGCTGTGTTTTCATCCTGTGGCGCTGGAGAGCGCCTACCCTTCGTTCTAGCGCCTTGAGAACACAGCCGGTGCCCACCCGGCATCTGATCGCCCTGTGTGGCGGTTTGACGGCGCGGGTGCCACCCCGCTCATTGCCGCTTTGTTTGCCCATTTTTATTGGATTCACGAGGGAGCCCACTCCTCGGATCCTGGGGAGCCGCCTGCCTGCCTAAGAAGCGAGCCGCCGCGCTGCCCGCGGCGACCCGGAAGTGGTAAGCGGCCCGGCCAATCCCCGCGCGGCCCAGGAAAGGCCGACCGGAAGTCCCGCCTCCTCCGACGAGCCGGGGAGGGAGAAGCTGCTGGCCGGGTCCCCGAGGCGAAGACTTTGAGGAGGACTGTTGTGGAGCCCTGTGTGATTGGGTACGGGAGCCCACGGAATGTGATTGGGACCTATTGTTCGATATGTTTCTCAGAGAGCAGTTGCTCAGTTGTTGTTCACCAGGGTTGCGCCAACACCTGTTAGGGTGTGGATTGTCTGAACCATGTGACCTGGCAGAGGAAGCAGACCGCTGGGAAAGGGCCAGAGGTTCTGTAGAGTCATTGGTGAGTGAGTCCAAAAGAAGTGGTTCAGGTATCTTCCAGCCCAGCGTGGTGGAAGAGGCTCAGTGTAGCCCAGCTAGGTCCCAGTATAGTGAGAAGGGTGTAGGGGCTGACTGCCTGGCTCAGTGGAGCAGGAGTCAGTGGGTGGCTGAGAGCCCCCAGAGGCCCGAAGCCCTGTCTCAGAACCTGGGTGGTTTCTTGAGGGAACACCAGGTTGGGGACCTAGGCTGTCCTGTTAGCCCATTTGAGGAGGATCTCCTAGTGAGTAGAGGACCTGGAGCGTCTGTAACCAGAGCTCCTGTGGTTCTAGAGGCTGGCAGTACCGCTCCGGTAGGGAGGGTACAGGAGTCCAGCGTGAGGAGTGATTGGGGGATGAGTTTCCCAGTGGATGCACCAGTGGACCAGAGACTAGCCAGTTGGGCTAGATCTTCTTGGAGGGACCCGGGTGGCGCCACTTCTGGTCTGGGGGATCGTCACGCACTGTCAGGTGGACAGAGGGCGGGAGATCTGCGCCAGACAGACAGTCACGCAACAGATGTGTCATCTGTTAGCCTCAGGGGGATTGTGTGTGAGTCCCCAGAAGTCCTGGAGTGCCAGGCAATTGTTCCACCGAAGGTGGATGGCCAGGTTCAGGATCAGCCTGACCTGAAGGGTAGGACGACTGTAACCAGTGTCCTGACGGGTTCTTCGTCCAGAGGAACTTCTCCAGGTGGGAGAGGGCAGACCTCTGGAAGGGGGTGCAGAGGGTGGGAGAGCCCAACTCTGACCCCGGTGCAACCTGAGGGGTTAAACCCTGGGTTGGCATGGCGTTCTAGGTGTCCCCCTCGCACGGGGAGGAGGAACCCTAAAAGAAGAGGTAAGGGGAGGAGAGCCTTCCCTGAGACTCCTGGTCCACCTGAGGTTGTAGACCCTAGGCTGGAGAACCAGTGGCAGTCTAGCCCTGTCTTGCAGACAGGAGGAGTGGAGAATGGCTACTATGTGCCCGGGGTTACTACCCCCCACTTCGTGAGTAGGCAGGAACCAGTGGCACCTGGGTGGCCTAGGGCCTGGTCCTGGCCGCGGACAGCTGAGGAGTACCAGTGGGGTAGCCCAGCTGGTCCTTACAGTAGCTTTAGAAGGAACCCTAGGGGTTCACCGTGGCATAGAACAGGAGGGTGTCCCGGCAGTGGCGGGCCTGCGTCCGTGTTCTATCGCCCCAAGCAGGGAAGTCCATCACGGTGGTGATTGTTCTCCCCTGCGTTTTGGCTGGAAGGGGGTTATGTTGGACTTGGCCCGCAGGGCTGGTTCACCCCTGAACTGTTTGCCTTATGTGTGACCCTGTGTCAGTGATTTTTGGGTCTCTGCGCACTTTTCCCTGGGTCCCAGAGTGAAAGTGCGTGCGTGTAGCATGGCTGGCCTGCCCTCCCATAGGAATGCATGGGGAATGTGTGTGTCCCTAGTAGTTCCTGATGCATGGGGAGTGCAGGCTCGAGTTTAGTATGTGTAAACTCGTGAGAGTGAATGCTGCGAGATGGTATATGCGGCATGTATGTGTCTAGAAGGGAAGTGCTACTTCTGGACATTGATGTGCGTGTGCTGTGAGGGTGCTGGAGAGTGATTGGCTGGAGCTGGCTGGCATGCCAGGCTCCAGGAAGTCTGGATGGGTCTGCCCGGTGGTGAGTGGGAGATTAGCATGAGTGATGTGTGGGAGGAGTGTACCTGTGTCCTGGATGGGCTGGGTTTTCCCCACACAATGCTGGCTCCGCCCCCCTGTGGTGTGTCTAACGACCCTAGCCTCCCCAGTGAAAGAAATGGGTGGTTGGGCCATCAAGAGTGCTCCAAAGCCAGCTGAAACTGGTTTTCCCCCCACCCTGCACCTTGAAACAAAGGCTTTGGTACTATAAGAAGGGGCTGTGTCCCCTTGGAAAATGTTCTGCTTTTGGATCCTGCCAGAGGGGGCTGTTGCTGCTGCTGGGGCCAGGAGGACCGCCACTTGGGGTGTCTCCCCGCCTGCAGACCCAGTGTGCTGGCTCTAGCCCAGCCTTGCCCCCCCTGCCTGCCTCCAGCCCCTGCTGGAGCCTTGTCCTGTCCTCCAGTGCTGGGGAGCACTGAGGACTCCTTGCCTGCAGCCTGAGAGCGCTGCTCTCTGCCCTTCAGCGCTGAGAGCGCTGAAATCACCTGCCTAGCGCTTGGAAGTGCTGGATTTTGGCCCTAGCGCTGTGAGCGCTGTGTTTTCATCCTGTGGCGCTGGAGAGCGCCTACCCTTCGTTCTAGCGCCTTGAGAACACAGCCGGTGCCCACCCGGCATCTGATCGCCCTGTGTGGCGGTTTGACGGCGCGGGTGCCACCCCGCTCATTGCCGCTTTGTTTGCCCATTTTTATTGGATTCACGAGGGAGCCCACTCCTCGGATCCTGGGGAGCCGCCTGCCTGCCTAAGAAGCGAGCCGCCGCGCTGCCCGCGGCGACCCGGAAGTGGTAAGCGGCCCAGCCAATCCCCGCGCGGCCCAGGAAAGGCCGACCGGAAGTCCCGCCTCCTCCAACGAGCCGGGGAGGGAGAAGCTGCTGGCCGGGTCCCCGAGGCTCCCCGAGTGGAGAGGGGAGCCCCGGGACGAGGGGAAAGGAGCCCCGCGGCGAGAGGAGCCGTCCTGCAGCCCAGAGCCGGTGAGTGTTGCGAGAAGCGAGGGGAGGGGCACCGGGACACGTTGTCGGTGTCCGCCCCCCCCCCTGCCCCCCTCAGCAGCGCGACCTCGCGCCCTTGTGTATAGAGCCAGAGAGGCTCTTAGGGGGCATTTCTCGTCCTGAGTCCCCAGAGGGGGGACTCCAAGCGCCCCCACGTGTTCGAGGGTCCCCCGTGAGGGGCCCTAACGCCCGCATCATTGTTGAGGAGCCCGGAGAGGCTCCTGGGGGCCATTTTGTTCGTTGAGCCCAGAGAGGCTCTGAGGGTGCCATCCCCTCGTGTAGGAGCCCAGAGAGGCTCCAGCCCTTTTGCGTGACGAGCTTGGGAGAGGCTCCAGCCTGCATTTGATTTACGAGCCTGAGAGGCTCCAGGCGCTATTTGTTGAGGAGCCCAGAGAGGCTCTGGGGCAGTGGTTCTGGAAAGAAGTGCCGGAGCGAGGCTCAGGGCGCCATTTCTTGTCCAGAAGCCCAGTGAGGCCCCACAGTGCCACAGCAGCGGTTCTTGAGCCCAGAGAGGCTCCAACGTTGCCCTAGCTTTCCCTGCACCAGTTGCCCAGCACTTTGTGGGCAACTGCGACGTTTAGGCCCTGACGTTGGGACACAGGGACTGTCACAGGTGGTGACTGATCTAAGTTTTGCGCAATGTTATTGCTGCACCTCTGAATGTATTGTTTATGCGTCATGTGCCTTTACACCTCTGAATGTTAACGCATCATGTGTGTTGTTTTTACATCCCTACAGGTAGTGTGACATGTAGGTGGTTGTTTTTCTCCCTAGTACAGGTGGTGCTAGTGAGGTCCTGTTACCAGTGATTACTGGTTGAATGGTCTACTTTTATATTGTGTGCTACACTGATTTTACTTTCTAAAGTGCTATTTCTGAAAGTATTATTTCTAGAAGTGCTGATACCCCTGACAGTGGTCCAAGTGGCCCTGTCCTGTGCAATATCCCTTGTAAATTCCGCCCGTGCCTGTTGGCACAGTGTAACAAGATGTGTGTTTTATCTGATGTATATTTATTATAATACAAAGGTTATTTTTATATAACCTTGTGTGGAGTTTCCTTTGTGGTGGGCCTTTGGTTGTTGTTGCTGGGGTGCATGCGCAAATACTTAACTTACATCGCCTCCAAGTTTAGCCTTGCTGCTCGCGCCACGTTACCTAGAGGGTGAGTAGGGGTTATCTTGGCGTGTAACTCCCTTGCCCTGACTTGGGTGTGGTGGTCTCTGACTGACTTTGGCGAAAGCCCTGGCCAGCCAGGGATCCCATTTCCAACATGATAAATTAAACAAATGTAGAGCACAGTGTTCTGTTTAGTTTGTATTGCTTTAATTTAACTTGTAGGTATAGTGGCCCTTTTCATTGGGAGGATCTCTGGACAATGCCTTGAACATTGTCTTTCTACCTAAAGGTAGCAATGTAGTGATTGCATAATTAGAGTTGTGCATTCTTTTGGGTAAAGGTGGAGAAGAAGCCCTGTTTATATTGATGTGCAAGGTGTTGGAAGATACAATCTAGTGTTTACATTATGTAATAGGGAGTCTTTGTGATGTTGTTAGCATGCAGTATCAATGATAGGCCTGAAGTCATGGTTACTTCTTGGTTTCTAACTTCTCTTGATGTTGTTGGAGGGACTTCAAGGGACATATTTACAAGCCCCTACAAGCCCCTATCACCACCACAACATCACTTTTTTAACATAGCGGTGGCGATTGGTGCCTCGCCTTATTTTCAAGGCAGCATTAAACCACTTAACGTGGCTTAATGCTGCCTTGTAAATAAGGAACCCTTTCACGGTATCCTTAGCGTGAAAGGGGATGGCAATGGGTGTTGCGGTATGCAGTCCACTGCCACACCCATTCATTTTGATGCTGCCCCATATTTACAAGGGTGGCGTTAAGCAGCAAAAATAGAAGTTACAACACACCATTTAAAGATTGTTTATATGCAGGAAGGGTACCTTCCTGCATAAAAACTATCTTCCCCTGCAATGCAGACACCCTTACACCATGGCGCAATGGTGCCTGTGTTTGGCACTAGGGATCTAAATCTAGCACCAGCGCAGGGGGAAATAACAGGGCTGCACCATATTGTTGCAGCCTTGTGTTTCAGGAGTGGTGGAGTGTGGCATTAAGCCAAGAAGACTCCGTCACTTCCATTGTAAATATGCCCCTAAGATCCTTAGGCCATTTGGTGGTGGGCTGGTAGTTTTGCCATTGACCGAAAGTCATAATCTCTGTCTTTGCAGTATTGAGCTTTTAGATGGTTATTCATCACCCATGTATTTATGGAGTGAAGGCAGACACTGAGTTGTGGATAGAAGAGGTTGTCAGGGTTATCCATATTTAAAATAATGTGGGTGCTATCTCCATAGTTGTAACAGACGAGGCTATGAAATGTAACTAGATTTGGTAAGGGGGCTTTGTAGATATTGAGTAATAAAGGGGATTTGATGAACCCCTTAAGAACACCACCGTGTTGTGTGTGAGGAGGCTTTGTAAAGGGAGTAGATAGACTACGCATTGTCTGTAAGATAAGTAGAAATCCATTTTTTTATAGATTCTGAAATTGTTAAGTCTTTGCAGTAGAGTATGGGGGTGGACAGTTTCAAATGCAGCTGATAAATCCAGAAGTTAGAAGGGAGAACCTTCTTTTTTTCCAATGTGAGCTTTAGATCAGCCAGGATGGATTTGATGGCAGACTCTGTGGCTCTGCTTGGTCTGAAGCTGGACTATTGGGATGATAATAAGCCATAATGTCAGTTAAAGTGGGAACTTTGAGTAAGCACTGCTTTCTCAAAACAATTCCTAAGAATGGTCCATTTGATATGGGCATGTCATTTTTCTGGGCCAGATGGGTCAGTCTTTCTTTATGAGGAGAGGTCTGACGTAGGAGATTTTGAGCTCAGGTTGGAATGAACCTAGAGCCAGATATTTGTTGAGGAAACATCTGTCCACCTCCCCTGCACAGGGTGAGCAAAGGCCATCTTTAAAGATATTTGGCAGTGCTATGTCTGATATTGATCCTGATGGTCTGACTGCAATGTTAATACTGAGGAAATCTTTTTGTGACAGGGTATTGAAGGTATGCATTGATGGATGTGTTGTGTAGTCCACATCCTCCTTCAGGCAAATTGTCAATCTTTTTCATTATTTAGATCAATTCATTGGAAGTTTTGTTACAGAAGTCTTGTTATCATGGTGTTTCTGTGTTTAGGCACTCTGGATTTCGAAATTCTGTTAGAATTTTATGGAGTTCTTTAGAAAGGCAGTCTGTTTTAGTTTTCTGGGTGGAGAAGTGGTGTCTTTTTGTTGTTTTGATGTTTTTTTTGTAGAATCCTTGATAGTGCTGTAGCATGCTTTTGTCTGTTTAACCTCCTGATTTTCTCCACTTGCGTTATAGTATGTTGAATTATGCTCTCATTCTTTTGACGCTGTCATTAACCCATGGAGTGTTCTTTTGAGGCACATAAATGGCAACACTATTAATCTGCTGCCTGGTTAGAAAGCCCTAGTGATCAGGTGACCTTAGGCCAATGGAAATCCTAGCCCTAACCATTATGAACCCTAGCCCTAGACTCTAGATCCAATGGGAACCCTGGCCCCAGGAATCAATCACAGCCTTGGCACTATCAACCATTCAAAACCCAAGTGCTAAACCCTATATTCAATAAAAACCCTAACCCTGGGAGCAACTCAGAACCATATCCCTATCACCCAATCAGAACTCAAACCCTAAGCCCTAGGTACAATAGAAGCCCTAATCCTGGGAGCCAATCAGAACACTAGCACTAGCACCTAACCAGATCCAAAGCCCTAAGCCCTAGGTCGGAACCCTAGCCCAAAGCCCTAGGTCCAATAGAAACTATTAATATATGCGCTGGCAAAAAGTCACTAAAATGAGTCGGGAGGGGTGCAAAATATTTAATATGGAAGCAAAGTTTCTATAGTTCCCGATTATTGTCGATCACACTGTTCATGGAATACTAAACTTTTCAACCGAAGCAAACATCTTTGTAATTTTGCACACCCCTACTCATGGCCCAAAGTCAGTTGACAGCACTGTTATGGGCCTGCCACATATTCTTCAATAAGTCTTCTTAGACACACCTGTAGCTTTTGCTTTAATACCTGATAACAGCTCTTGATCAAGGGATGCAAGTGGAGATTAGAGTGAGAGAAGCTAAAATAATCTCCAAGATGGCTTCTTAGTTAATTTTTGAGGGAGTCAGAAGTCTCTGATTGACTGACTTGGGGTAAGGTACCCGAATGTTACGTTTGAAATGTTAATATACAACAATATTGTGACCAGAATATTGACTAGGAGAATATTGTGAAGGCTAGTGTATATACACAAATATTGGTTTACTATGCTTAACACCACATTTATGTACCTTGACTATATATATTTTCAAGGTACATAGATGTGAACTTCAGAACAGTAGATCTATAGTTACTGATATATACTACTGCCATGATATTTTATTTGCCAATACTTTTGATATGATATTTGTGTGTGATGATATGTTTGCATTTGATATTGTGACAGACAAGTGTCTGTGGTGAAACTAAATGGATTTGAAACGAAAAACAAAGCTATGCTTCACAAAAACTACAATAAGACATTGTAATTAAAAACATGTAAAGACACCTAAGAACTGCAGAAAATGATATTATAAAATACAAATAAGCCCATAGTTGCATTCCACATTTCCACCAAAGCCACTCCCTCCAAACAATAAGTCAATAATTTTCACATGCACTGTTTCTTCTTTAAGATTTGTCTTGCACACCTAAGGACGAAATACACATTTTAAATGTCTTAGAGTTCCTGTTATAAACCCACTGAAGAGCCAGTTAAAGATAGAGTTTCAGTGCTGTTACATTTGCCCTTTGTGCTTAAAATTGCCAGATGATTTCATTGGATGACTACCACACAGAATTCCATGTTGCCCCTTGGAGGAGTTTTTAAAAGCAGGAATAATAGGCTTTTTAATCCGTTTTTTTCATTCATACTGGCAGCAAAATAGGTGTTGCCAAAATATCCAGAGGGGATCCAAGCCAAAGGCAAATTAGCAACAGATTGGTCTAAGGAACAGTTGTTCCCCAAGCCTTCTCTTAAAACCTAAACCCCGCTCTCTGAACACAAATAATCAGAGACTCCTGTCTGCTGATTGGAAAGTTGGATTATCTGTAATCTGCATACACTGTATCTAAAATGGTGAATATTTGCATAGACGTCACTTCTCATGGGGAATGGACTATCTTGGGCAACGTGGGACTGGTGCAGTGCGCAGCAGTGGCCCTCAACGATGGAGATATTAGAGATTAGGTTTGTGATGGAGGCTTTTGTGGCGGCTATGTTAGAGGGGATGGAAGACAAGATGTCAGTGCATGTTACTTCATTCAAAAGTGATTTAAGTCCCCTCTCTGCCCCAGGGTTATGCATAAGAGTGCCTGTGAGCGAGAGGGGAAAGCACCATAGCCCGATAGAGTGTCCTGAGGACCGGGTTGAAGAGTTACATATGGAGGAAGACCCTGAATTGTAACATGTGGCTGAACTCTTGACACCTTGGGCCAAGGGTGTCTCAATGGCTGATCGTCTTGCCACTGATGGGTCATGCAAAGGACTGGGGGAGACAGCTCTACTCACTGTCAGCTCCAACAGGGGTCATTATTCTCAATGGGGGTTGGTCCCACAATCCTATGTGAACCATCCAAGCTTGCTTTTCATCTGTGAAGGAAGGAGGAGGACAAAGAATTGGCCTATTGGGAAAATGTCAAAGGCCTTCTTCTTGTGGAACCATGTCCCATAGAAGGGGCCTCAAGAGTGCTTTTGAGACTGGGGAAGACTGCAGCAACATGGTAGTTTCAATGATTGATCAAAGCTGGGGTGATCATTGAATGCTTAACTTTGGCTTGACCCGTTGTGGGTAAAAGTAAGTTTGGTGTTGATGGCCCCTTGGCTTAGCCCTACCTCTGTGGCTGACCCACCAATGACAATGGACAGACTCACTGTGTTTGGAGAGATCCATAAGATTTGCCCTGCAATTCTGATCTTTGAGCTTAGACCTAGCAATGATCTGCCAACATGGAGCTGATGCTCTAAACATTATGGTTTCAAGTCATCACACAAGAGGGAGAAGGAATAAATAGATGTCAGACATAAGCTGACTCACTGGACTGCGTCCTTCCCAAGGCAGGCACTTGAGTCAGAGGGGTCATGTCCTTCTTTCGACCATCGCTGGTGGACTTGCGCCTGGCCTGCACACCCCTCATTGCTGTCCTAATTTTACGCCAGCCCAGGTGGTTGAGCTCTGCCAGGTTGAGAAGCACGCAAACCCCACTGACAGCAAACATAAAGACCAGGAAGACTGTCTTTTCAGTCGGTCGGGACACATAGCACTCCACCTCCTTGACACAAGGGTAGCGGTCACATTCGAAGATGGCAGGGACATTGAAGCCATAAAGGAAGTACTGTCCAGCCAGGAAGCCAATTTCCAAAGCGTTCCTGAAGACCACCTGTATGATGTAGAAGCGAGAGATGCCCTCCTGACGCTTTACCTTGGCGCTCTTCATGGTTCTTACTGGAGTGCTGGGGATCTCCTTTACCTCCAGGCAGTCAGGCTCCTCCTTGGAAGAGGAATCTGGGTTTTGGACAAGGATGCCATTGACGTTCTTTATCTTTCTACCCTCGCGGGTGCAGTCTTTTTCCAGCAGCGGATACAGGAAGGAGTATCGGCGATCTCGCTGCTTGGCCGACTGGTGGACAGAGTACGTGATGAAGCACAGGCTGGGTGTGCAAACCAGGATGATCTGGAAAACCCAGTAGCGGATGTGAGAGATAGGAAAGGCTTTATCATAGCAGGCCTGGTTGCAGCCCGGCTGTAGCGTATTGCACATGAACATAGTCTGTTCGTCCTCGTACACGGTCTCGCCCACGATGGCCACAATGAGTATTCGGAAGATCACCACCACTGTCAGCAGGATCCTGCCACAGACAAAAAGAACATATGTGTCAGGGGGATATAGAATTATACAGTAGTTACAAAAGTAATCAATACACTTTCAATTTTTTAAAAATCTTTTGTTACCTTTTATCGTCAATATTTTTTGGGGATAATATATTTAAAACACAATTTTTGTGATGCCTCCTAAAGGGCTGGACAAGTTATATACGGTCGAGAGAGCAGTTCCGATTCCCATGTAAATTATGTTTATTTTCTACTATTTATTTTTGAGGTGTTGTATTTCTGTGTGTTGTATTGTGCCAACATGATACTTTCAAGCCACTTCAGAGCACTTTGAAAACCTGATGAGATAGAAAGAAGGGTGGACATGAGTAAAAATACGGAGAGCAAGAAAACAGGTGAGGGAAGAAAGCAAGATGTAATGAAGAGAATAGCAGGTGGTGAAACAAGCATTTGCAAAGTCAATAGATTTCACGTTTGTGAGATCTATTGGCTTTGTCAATGTTTTTTAGACCTGATGCACAGAAGCACAAGCTGCTGTGCACCATGTCTTCAAGTAAAGAAACAAAATGGTATGACGTGGTTAACGCTGGCCGCGTCATAGCTCTTTTTTTCGTTACTTGCACAGCAATCCAGTTGCAGCAAAAATTGGGAGGAAGGGGAAGCTCACTTGATCTCCCGTGTCCATGTGTAATGTAGCTGGTGCTCGTGTAAAGCACTCCAATACATTCGGGCCAAGATTCAGCTACATAAACAACAAAAAACACAAAACAAAAGCAAACACAATCTTTACAAAAGCAACAGAGGTGCTGGGGAGAAGGGTTGGAGTAGTACCAACCTGCTGCAGAGGGAAGCAACATGAGGGAGCAGAAACACAAGGGACAGTGTAGGAGAGCAGGAGAATATAAGCAACATGAAGGCTGGGCAGGAGATGGACTGTGGCAGGCACTAATTGAGGGTGCATGTCCAACAGTAAAAAGAAAGTACCTCCAGTAATGCACGGCCAGCAGAAGGATGCTGGCTACAGACAGACAGGAATCTGTAGTAGGTCCGTGCTCCATGGTAGGGACCAACACAGAAAGTGCCTGGAGGAAGCAGCAGGAGGTGCTGACCAATCAAAAGCAAGGAACTGAGAGTGAGGTGGAAGCCAACCAATGGTAACTAATGGGCAGGCTCTAAGCCCATTTTTTAACATTTTTGTTTTGTTGACAAAACATTTCCCTGACAACGCATGCACGCTGTTCAGCCAAAACCTAAAAAAGATGGGTTGGCGATGGCAGAGGGGAGGGGGACAGCTGAAGCAGGTCGAGGAGAGATTCTGTAGACCGGTTGAAGAGAATGCAAGTGCATAAGGGGGAAGAGGTAAAGGGGTTAAGGTGGAAGCACACAAGGGGAGAGCAGGTGAAGAATTGTTGGAGGGCAGTGAAAGCACAGAAGTGGAAGCAGATGAAGTAGTCTGGGGAGGAGATGAAAGCACAGAAGAGGAGAACAGGTTAAGGGGATAGGTGGCCTGGATGAGGGGACAGTGGAGAGAGAGAAAGGACAGAAGAGGAAAGCAGATGAAGTGTTCTGGATAGGGGATGCAAGCATGCAGTGGAAGAGCAGCTGAATAGGCCTAGACTCTGATTGACAGTGATTCGTATCAGATTGATGGAGGTGTACACAGCACAAGATAATGAGGCGTTTCCAGGGACAATGGGAAAGCATGAGGTGAAGCACACTTCAGCAAATCAAGAGCTAATCTAGACTGCAAGGAAGGTGAAATGAGGTTGCTGCTTAGAAAACCCAACCAACCCTATGGAAGAACAACACATCTATGACAGTAAATTACACATATGAATAATGCTTAGGGCATATTTACAAGACCCTATCGCCACAGGAACGTCACTTTTTTCGATGTTCCTGTGGTGATATGGGCTTTGTCTTATTTAAAAGGCAGTGTTAAGCCACTTAACATTGCCTAATGCTACCTTGTAAATAAGGCACTCCTTCATGCTATAATTAGCATGAAAGAGGAAGGAAATGGGTGTTGCGGTGGGAGTTCCGCCGCAATACCAATTGATTTTGATGCTGCCCATATTTACAAGGGTGGTGTGAATATGGGGCAGCATCAAAATTAAGACCAAAAATAACCTGGTCTTAACATGGCAAAATGAGGAGAAATGCTTTATTTCTCCTTGTTTGTGCTGTGTCTATGTGTGTTGCACTCTGCAGCACACATAGCAACAGCAAAACACCATGCATGATTGTTTAAGGCCATGAAGGTGTCCCTTCCTGCACATAAATTAGCATTTTAAAAATGAAGAGTTGCAACTTTTATGTGTGCTGCATTTAAGATTGTTTATGTGCAGGAAGGAACACTTTCGTGCACATAAACAATCATTCCCACAATGCAGGCACCCTTGTACTATGGTGCAAGGATGCCTGCATTGGCGCTAGGCATCTACAATTAGCGCCAGCGCAGGGGGAAATGCAGGGCTGCACCCTATTGTTGTGAATACGATGCAGCCTTGCGTTTTCAAAGTGGTGGAGTGCTGCATTTAGCCAAGAAGTCTAACTCTGCGCTCCGTCACTTTCCTTGTAAATATACCTCTTTCTTTGTGAATTGAACTGAAATCCTAGTGGGTAATCGCAGTGCATTCTGGGACTCCAGAATCATCACGGTAGCCATCTTGAAGATGTATTGCTTATATTATTTCTCAGTTTTATGATTAGGGCTCCTTGTTTTATGGTACTTCTTTTTTTAACATGTCTGTTTGTATTTATCCATATTTACTTTTTGGCCATCTTATTGGTATTTTTCCATATTTATTTTGTGTTTTGAGAAAAATGAAGAAGTAAATTGATATATTTCCGCACTTATTTAACTGAAAAACATGCACTCATACTTTGATGCCTGCCATGTTTTAGTAAATTAGGCCATAACCAAGAACTGGGTCTGGGCTCACGGGCAATAAGGACAAGCCTCACTAAACTGAAGAACCAAAAACAAGCACCAGTATTGCCACTTATTTTTAAAGGGGGTTAGAAATCACCACTCGGTCTACTGAATTAAACAGTACACCTCAGGATGCTTTTTTTATCCAGAATGAATCAACTTTAATTCACAAAATTCAATGAACATATATTTCAACACGTTTTTATAAAATACAAAAATATTGCCTAAATCACTCTGAACTCTCTCATACAACACCACAGTCATTCACTACACCATACTATCTAAGACACAACCAACAAACATGACAAAAGCTGTACATTAGTTCATACAAAATATTTACAATTCACAATTTGCAAAAATAAACAGCAAAGGAATGAATTTAGGAGAATTTTTTCTTTTTTCTAAATAGAAATCCTAATACTGTAGAACAAAGGTCTATGCGTTTCAATGACCCATGATTTAAGGGAAATCTCGTCAGGACCACGTAGCTGCGAATGCAAAAGGAGAGGAGTGAGTCACTCTGCTAGAAGACCCTCCCTCTAACTCTTCTCATATTGAAAAAGGGTTTAGCTCCTACCTCAAAGGTGCTCGTTTTTCTTGGGGATTGGAATCTGAAACCAGAACAATAACAAACTCTACTTAGTCTCTATAGCAACCTAAGCAACCATCTAGTAAAGACCCACTGAAATGAACAAATACACTGAAGTGCAAGAATACTCACAGGCTTCTCATTCAACTCAGCCTATTTTTCGAGGAGAGAGAAAAAATCTGTAGGGGGGAATAATTGATGTGTGTCAGAGTCCCATGGTCGTATTTTTTAAAAAGCAAGACATATGAACGGAATTAGAACAGATTTGTTCTTACTTGTGAGGACGGCGGGATCCACAACCTGGGGTTTTAATTTGGTTGTTTGAGGCGCGCGTCGGTAACGCCTGTCAGGGATAAAGAGACAGGGTCAGTCAGCCATCCCCGCGGGCTCAGCGTCTGACGCTGCTATCCTGTGCTCAATATCCGAGCTTACCTGACTTGCCCGATCAGTGCAGCAGAACGGAGGACACCGCCATCTATCTCGATCTCTTGTCGGTCGAGACTGCTTGCCGCCGCGCTTGGCTGTCAATTTGACGTTGTGCGTGTCCTGCCGCTTCCTGGTTGCAGGGAGTTGTGGGATTCGTAGTTGTTACCCCTCTGTGCAAATTCTAGAGTAGATTCGTTTTTCCTGGGGGGGGGGAAAGGAGGGGGGGGGGAAAGAATTTGAAGTTTTGTTGTTTGGTGAAAACTGAATTAGTCTTGTCCTTTCGGAAGAAGATGCTCATTGAAGTTTGCCTCGATCAGAATTTCATAAAGGGATAGATCAGTGCCGCCGTTTTTGATTACGTATTCCATGGAACACCTCTCCAATTTAGAAACCGCACTTTTCTTATAGCCGGTAGATTTCTGACATTTCGTTTAATCCGTCAATGGCTGTATTGAATTTTAAAATTAGTAGAGCCTCATGCCGTGCCAATTTTTCTTCAATGTCGCCACCACGTTGGTCTTTCTCAATTTTAGCTATGACTGTCCATTTTAATTCCTCTATCGTGTGGTTGTTAGACATCCAATGGTTTACCAATGGCGCAGTATTTACATTATTTTAATACGTGATTTATGTTGACTTATTCTGCTTCGGATTTCTTGGCTTGTTTTACCAATATATAATTTATTGCAAGGACATTTTATCCCATACACAACAAAACGTGTTTTACAATTGGTAAATTTTTCATGTTTCCAGTGGATCGAATTATGTGAGAAGAGGGTCCCCTCCTCTGTGCTTGCACAACAAGTACAGGTGCCGCATTTGTGATGTCCTTGTACAGGTGGTAATCCTAAGAGGGAGCAGACTGTTGGTTGTTCTTTTTTCTTCATGGCTGCTCTCACTAGATGATTTGCCACGCTTTGATCTTTCTTAAAAGCGAATAAGGGCTTCTCTTTTAGAGAGCCATCAACATTTTCCACCAAATGCCAATTTTGAAGTATCGTTTTTTTTAATTGGTTGGAGTTTGCACAAAATGTTGAGACGCAAACTATTCTTTCAAGTGCAGGTTTTTCTCTTTTTTCCAAGAGAGTCTCTCTTGGTACCCACCATGCCCTTTTCATCGTTCTTTTAAGGAGCTTTTTGGGATAGCCCCTTGCTGCTAGATTATCAGTGAGGTTGTTTGCGTGGAACAAATATTCATCCTTGAAATGACAATTTCGTTTGATCCGAAGATATTGTCCGAATGGCAGATTTTCTTTTAAATTGCGAGGGTGATTGCTTTTAAAATGTAGTCCCTTGTTGCGATCTGTTTTCTTTTTGTATAATGTAGTCACTAGCCCTTCTTCTGTTGGATAAACCTCGACGTCGAGGAAAGCCATTTTAATTTTTGAGTAGCTAAGGCTAAATTTGATTTCTTGAGTTCTTGAGTTTAACCATTCATGGAATTGTTTAAGATCCTCTATGTTTCCTTTCCATGTCATGAAAATATCGTCGATATATCGACTCCAGCTAGTGATCTGTTCCGAGTACGGGTTGTTCTGGTAAATGAATTGCTCTTCATATAGGGCCATAAATAGAACAGCCAGTTCTGGAGCAAATGGGCAGCCCATGGCTACTCCACTTGTTTGGTAGAAAAACTCGCCATTGAAATTGAAATAATTTTTCTTTAATGCAAAACTTGCTAGTTGCATTATAAATTCAGTGGGTACCCTAGTTGGTTTTTCTCTTTCTTCCAAAAAGTATTGTATGGCATCTAGTCCATCATTTTGAGGAATCTGGGTATATAGTGAGGTGACGTCTAGTGTGACCAGTAGATCTTGATTGTCTTCGAATTGAATTGTGGGCAGTTTGTTAATAAAATCTGATGTATCTCTTAGGAATGATTTTACTTTGGGGAGGAAGGGTTTTAGGAAAAAATCAACAAATTTAGATATGGGTTCTAGTAATGAGTCACAACCAGAGACTATTGGTCTTCCAGGCGGTGTAGTGGCATCCTTATGGACTTTCGGCAGGACGTAGAAGAGCGGAGTTCGTGGATTTTTTGATTTTAAATATTCGTACTCTTTTTTCCCAATAATTCCGTCCTCAAAACCTTTTCCTAGGATATGATTCAGTTCATTTTGTAATTCTGTAGTTGGATCTTTTAGGATTTTTCTGTAGCATCTAGGATTGTTCAATTGACTCATTACTTCTGTTGTATATTTTTCTGTGTCCCATATCACAATCGATCCGCCTTTGTCGGCCTGTTTTATTGTAATCGATGTATCATTTTTTAGGTCTTCCAAAGCCTTTCTTTCTGATTGTGAGATATTAAATTTGGTCCATTGCTTTTTTTGTTCCATTTGGGTAATGGCAGATAAGATTGTTCTTTCAAAAGTGATGATTTCCTTTGCCACTTTGTTTGCTGGTGGGCAAAAAGATGACTTCTTTTTTAGCCCTGTTACCTCAATTGGTGAGTTGTAGTTAGTTTGTGAAAAAAATGATTTTAGTTTGAGTTTTCTACAGAACTCTAGTGCCTCTGTTTTTAATCTCACGTAATTGGTATATCTCACTGGGACAAAAGAAAGTCCTTTTTCTAGGATACTTGTTTCCGCCGGAGTAAGAGTCTTATTTGAAAGATTGAAAATTGGTGAGTCTACCAATTTTTGTAATTTTGCCTCCGCGTCGACATCTCCCATGGTTGATTGTATCGGGGCCGAGCTCGGTTTTGTTGTTGGCCTCTCCCTAAAAAAGGCGCCGATGACGGGCCTGGTTGTTGCTGGAAAGATCCTCTTTTGTTTGTATTTCTTCCCTGGTGTCCTCCCTCGTTTTCACTGCCACTTGAAGAAGATGAGGTGTCGGAATACGTGATAAATTTGTTATTAGATCTACCTTGATATTCCCCTAGATATTTTCTTGAATCAGGTCTTGAGTAAAATTCTGGTTGCAGGTAAGGGTACACTCTTTCTACATTAAAGGCTTTTTTATCCTTTTGGAATTGATTTTCTTTCTGATTAATGGTGAAATCTTTGAATTCCTGTATGTCCTTTTCTACCTTGTCCAGTAAAGTTTTTGCATCTGTAATCAATTGATTTTGTTCTATTTCGGCTTGTAGTGTTTTGATCTCATCCAACTGTTGTAGGGAGATGCGTTGAGCTGTTTCCACCGTTAAGACCATCAGGTCACGGCTGCACTTTGTCTCGATGAAACTATATCCCTTTTTGTAGATCGGGTCTTCGGTGAATATGACTGGGATATTTTTGATTTGTAGGCCAGCTGGTATTGTACCGGCTCTTAGATGCTGGAGTAGAAAATGACCGTGTAGGTCTGTCCGGATTTGTTTTTTCCGTAGTCTTAATAGTTTGTCTGTTTCATTTTGATTCCTTGCGGATGCACTTAACGTGACAGAAGAGAACAAGGGTGGTTTATCTAGCAGCTTTTTAATGTGCTCTTCACTATAGGCAAATGTTTGATCCTCTGACATTCTTTTAACAAATTCACACTCGATCAACACTCTACACAATCGAACTTACTTCACAACCTAACAACTTCCCTAGCTCCACTGTGGGGCTCAAAGAAGACCTCGCAGAATCCTCTGCAAAAATACCATAACCAAGAACTGGGTCTGGGCTCACGGGCAATAAGGACAAGCCTCACTAAACTGAAGAACCAAAAACAAGCACCAGTATTGCCACTTATTTTTAAAGGGGGTTAGAAATCACCACTCGGTCTACTGAATTAAACAGTACACCTCAGGATGCTTTTTTTATCCAGAATGAATCAACTTTAATTCACAAAATTCAATGAACATATATTTCAACACGTTTTTATAAAATACAAAAATATTGCCTAAATCACTCTGAACTCTCTCATACAACACCACAGTCATTCACTACACCATACTATCTAAGACACAACCAACAAACATGACAAAAGCTGTACATTAGTTCATACAAAATATTTACAATTCACAATTTGCAAAAATAAACAGCAAAGGAATGAATTTAGGAGAATTTTTTCTTTTTTCTAAATAGAAATCCTAATACTGTAGAACAAAGGTCTACGCGTTTCGATGACCCATGATTTAAGGGAAATCTCGTCAGGACCACGTAGCTGCGAATGCAAAAGGAGAGGAGTGAGTCACTCTGCTAGAAGACCCTCCCTCTAACTCTTCTCATATTGAAAAAGGGTTTAGCTCCTACCTCAAAGGTGCTCGTTTTTCTTGGGGACAAGGACATCACAAATGCGGCACCTGTACTTGTTGTGCAAGCACAGAGGAGGGGACCCTCTTCTCACATAATTCGATCCACTGGAAACATGAAAAATTTACCAATTGTAAAACACGTTTTGTTGTGTATGGGATAAAATGTCCTTGCAATAAATTATATATTGGTAAAACAAGCCAAGAAATCCGAAGCAGAATAAGTCAACATAAATCACGTATTAAAAATAATGTAAATACTGCGCCATTGGTAAACCATTGGATGTCTAACAACCACACGATAGAGGAATTAAAATGGACAGTCATAGCTAAAATTGAGAAAGACCAACGTGGTGGCGACATTGAAGAAAAATTGGCACGGCATGAGGCTCTACTAATTTTAAAATTCAATACAGCCATTGACGGATTAAACGAAATGTCAGAAATCTACCGGCTATAAGAAAAGTGCAGTTTCTAAATTGGAGAGGTGTTCCATGGAATACGTAATCAAAAACGGCGGCACTGATCTATCCCTTTATGAAATTCTGATCGAGGCAAACTTCAATGAGCATCTTCTTCCGAAAGGACAAGACTAATTCAGTTTTCACCAAACAACAAAACTTCAAATTCTTTCCCCCCCCCCTTTTCCCCCCCCAGGAAAAACGAATCTACTCTAGAATTTGCACAGAGGGGTAACAACTACGAATCCCACAACTCCCTGCAACCAGGAAGCGGCAGGACACGCACAACGTCAAATTGACAGCCAAGCGCGGCGGCAAGCAGTCTCGACCGACAAGAGATCAAGATAGATGGCAGTGTCCTCCGTTCTGCTGCAGTGATCGGGCAAGTCAGGTAAGCTCGGATATTGAGCACAGAATAGCAGCGTCAGACGCTGAGCCCGCGGGGATGGCTGACTGACCCTGTCTCTTTATCCCTGACAGGCGTTACCGACGCGCGCCTCAAACAACCAAATTAAAACCCCAGGTTGTGGATCCCGCCGTCCTCACAAGTAAGAACAAATCTGTTGTAATTCCGTTCATATGTCTTGCTTTTTAAAAAATACGACCATGGGACTCTGACACACATCAATTATTCCCCCCTACAGATTTTTTCTCTCTCCTCGAAAAATAGGCTGAGTTGAATGAGAAGCCTGTGAGTATTCTTGCACTTCATTGTATTTGTTCATTTCAGTGGGTCTTTACTAGATGGTTGCTTAGGTTGCTATAGAGACTAAGTAGAGTTTGTTATTGTTCTGGTTTCAGATTCCAATCCCCAAGAAAAACGAGCACCTTTGAGGTAGGAGCTAAACCCTTTTTCAATATGAGAAGAGTTAGAGGGAGGGTCTTCTAGCAGAGTGACTCACTCCTCTCCTTTTGCATTCGCAGCTACGTGGTCCTGACGAGATTTCCCTTAAATCATGGGTCATCGAAACGCGTAGACCTTTGTTCTACAGTATTAGGATTTCTATTTAGAAAAAAGAAAAAATTCTCCTAAATTCATTCCTTTGCTGTTTATTTTTGCAAATTGTGAATTGTAAATATTTTGTATGAACTAATGTACAGCTTTTGTCATGTTTGTTGGTTGTGTCTTAGATAGTATGGTGTAGTGAATGACTGTGGTGTTGTATGAGAGAGTTCAGAGTGATTTAGGCAATATTTTTGTATTTTATAAAAACGTGTTGAAATATATGTTCATTGAATTTTGTGAATTAAAGTTGATTCATTCTGGATAAAAAAAGCATCCTGAGGTGTACTGTTTAATTCAGTAGACCGAGTGGTGATTTCTAACCCCCTTTAAAAATAAGTGGCAATACTGGTGCTTGTTTTTGGTTCTTTAGTAAATTAGGCAGCCAAATCTAACAAAACACTACACTCACAGGTAAATATAAGCATTACATACAATAATTTATTAACGTATGCCTTCATTTAAGGAAATTTGATGTTGTGTTTTTTAACTCTTCATGATGTCTATCTGCTCAGCTGTTGGTCTTGAATTCATTACGGACAGCATCGAGAATCATTCACAAGAAGCAAAATTTTCTGTATTTTGCCGCTTTTAAAAATAAATACATTCGGGAAACACATTATTTTCGGTCTGTATTTATCTGTAAAAATCAGTAAAAACGGAATACTGAGACCCTTATTTATAATGCCCAGATTGCCAGTCCCAAATGCAAAGCACCCTGGGCCACTGAAGAGAGGGGAGTCGTGGACAAGGGAGAATGGGCATATAGAAAGTGGAGTAAAGGTTGTTAATCATTGACCTGGGAGGCTTTCACTTTCCTAGCCACACACAGACAGGGAAGGGATATAACCAAATGACTTTTAATAGAGTAACTTCTCGGTTACATTTATTACACATCATAAATTAATATGATCATAATGTTTACAAATGAGAGATTAGCATTAATATTATGAAAACTCACTGCAAGGTAAACTAATTGTTATTGTTATTGTTATTGTTAACTTAGTCTTTTATAGCGCCAACTCACCTACAGGTCTCTAGGCGCTCAAACCAGACAGCATGGAACCGTGCATGAGGACAAAAGAGAGGCAGGAGCATATAATAAGATTTTTTTAGCTGGATCAAGTACCTCCCTAAATAAAAAGGTTCTTAACAGCTTCCTGAAACGCAGGAGATTCGCTTCTTTCCGAAGTGATTCTGGTAGATTGTTCCAGATCTGCGGAACCAGAACCGAGAAAGACCTACCTCCTTTGGTTTTTAACTTATACCGAGGGCAGACCAAGAGCTGGGATTCGGCAGACCGCAGGACTCGCTTGGGGATGTACAGCTCCAAGCGCTCTTTGATATACGCAGGTGCTTGCCCATAGATGGCCTTGTGGGCTGTACAAAGGCTCTTAAACTCCACCCTCTGTTCAATGGGAAGCCAATGTAGCTTGAGTAGTAAAGGAGAGGCATGGGATCTTCTAGGTAACTTGAAGATCAGACGCGCCGCGTCATTCAGGACCACCTGCAATCTGTTGATCAAGATTTTAGGTAGGCCTAGATAAAGGGCGTTTCCATAATCTAGCCTCGAAACAATGGTGGCCGAGACTACCATACGGAGTGCGGAAAAGGAAAGGAGGGGGGCCAACTTTCGTAACTGTCTGATCAAGCCAGTGCACATCCCTACCACTGAGGAGATCTGACTGGCCATTGACAGCTCCTCGTCAATCTTGATTCCGAGACTTTTTACTTTGTCACTCGGTATCGGTGAGGGCCCTAGTTCCTGGGGCCAGTAGAGATCACTCCAGGGCGAGGCTGAGGTGGAGACCACCAATACCTCTGTTTTTTCCGGATTTATTTTTAACAAATTGGCCGTCTAACTAATGATTGAAAGAGTCCCCAGGCAGGAGGACAAGCTGCATACAAATTTACATGTGTTGGTTTTTTCTCTGCAACCTAATATTGTTTCTTCACATACATAATGTGCCTGCAGGACAGCTGAATTAATGAGCTCAAGGCAGTGGTGCTGGAACAATTTTCAGAGTGGAAGTGATGCCATCAATGTTACCTCGCTATATTCTTAGGGACTGTAGCAAATGAGCCACGCCCATTCAGCAAGATATTGGGATGGGTGTAGTATGTAGTTGCTGGTGAATCTGGTAGCACAATGTCGCAAATACCTTACTAAAGCATGGTTTGGTAGCACACTGTCATTTAGAGGCAGCAAATTTTTCATTGAAATATCTATTAATTTGGCACCGTTGTAGTTTTACTTCTAAAACTACACAGCTCACAAACCTTAATGTGTGGAAATAAAATGTGGTTTTGTGCAGCCATGGTCATTGCAGGTAAGAGCGGTGGGGCCGGGTAGGGGGATTTCGACGAACAGTGATGAGAGTTAATTATTTCTTTAATTTTCCCTAGTCCTCATCTGTCAAAATCGCCCTCAGCCGGCCCCATTGCTCTTACCTGCACGGGCCGCCGCTGGTTGTGTGTTCGAATAAAATGCCATTGTGCAGTCTTTCCTATCTTACCAGAAAAATTGCCACATAATTCACTTTTCAAAAGCCTCTCACTCTGCAGCCAGAGAATGAAAATATCAATCTCCATGTTAAAAGAATAAGAAGCAATTTGTTAGAGACATAGCCTGACATTTGACATCTGACTTTGAACGCACATCAAAAGAGTAAAAGATAAAAAAGAAAGGCCTCATTTAGAAGCCCTTTGCACCGCCAGTGCGTCACTATTTTCTATGCACCTGCAGTGCAATAGGCTTGCCCATATCTACAAGGCCATGTAAAGTCAGCATGCAGGACCTTTCATGGGTGTGTACATATGGGCCCCTTTCCAGCATTACTCTGCATGAAAGGGGCGTACCATGGGTGTTGCTTTGTCTATTTCCACACAATATCCATGAACCTGACACATTCCCAGATGTACAACGTTTTGGAAAGCTGGGAATGCGTCAGAATCCTACGCCTCCTAGTGGTGCAATGAGGAGAAATACTTTTATGTCTCCTAGTTTTTCCTCTTTCTGAGCATGCTGCATTATGCAGCACACATTGAAAGACGGAAATTCCATCAATGATTGTTTTTGTGCAGGAAGGTGTCCCTTCCTGCACAAAAACAATTATCCCAGCAACGCAGGCACCTTTGCAACATGACACAAGGGTATCTGGGTTAGCCGCAGAAGAGAAGGACAGGAATGATCAAGTGATACAGCACATTCCTGCCCTTTTATTTTGACGCACGGCAGCGCAGCAGGAAGGTTTGCTGCACTGCAGTTGTGTCAAATGTAGTAAATGAGTGACTACTATTATAGGCACATCCAGATCAAACAGTATGAGGACTCGAACAAGAGTTCTGCAGTGCCTTTCTGGAAGAAACAGATTCACTTTTTTTTAGAGGAGAAAGCTGGTACCCGAAAGCCTTTGTTTTTGTTTTTTGCAAGGTGCTCCTTGAGGGTGAGGTTGGTGTCCAGGGTAAATCCACATAACCTGCCATTCAGTTAAAGTTGAGGTTTGAAGCCTTCAAGATTCATGTAACTGAGCTGGGTGTGTACTCCTTTTTTTGTTTGTCGGACTTGACAAAATCCAATACTTGTGCCTTGGTTGGGATGACCATTTTGATACTAGAGGTGGCCACCTTTTTGTCACTGAGGATCACTATTGGACCAACGTTTTTACACAATATTCCAAAGATGCCTAGCATTATGCCTTGATTGGTCAAAGTTAGGCCAAGTATGGCCACAATAGGAAATAGAATGGTCCGCATTATTCGATCTTGGAAACCATAGCCAGGAACACAATATGTCAAGGATGACCATCATTGCTCCAGGGGTGAACACTGTTATGCCAGAGGAGGCCATAATTAGGCCAAGGATGCTCACAATATATCAAAAGTAACTTTCATTAGCCACCCTTATACTAGTTAAGGCAACTATGGTACAGAACATGTCATGATAGGGGCCCTCAATTTCTTCTGGTGGTCCCAGATACCAAAGATTGTTAGCAGAGAGGGACACTACACCAAATAAACTCCTGCCTAGGCATGCACAAATCTGCATAAATTGGCAGAGACAAGAATGTGTCTGCACACATACATGCTTACAGACATGTGAGCACACGCACACACAGACATGCAAACATGCATATACACACAACCTATATCTTTCCTGTAACAGCAAGTGTAACACGTATCTATCTGCACTCACACAGTTACTTTCCCTAGCTCCTGTGTTGCTTCAGCCTCCATTTTATAGACTTCCATCCAGATTCCCTCAGTTCCATACTAAAACCTATTTGCTCCAACTCCAATAGCTTTATAGGTCCCTGCACACATTCTCATTCTCTCTCAGGCTTTTTCGCACACTCTTCCAGTCAATCCCTCACATATCCACACACTGTAGCACTAGGACAGTCAACCAATCCTTGGTATCTCTACCTCTATTAAATATTTAACATTGGGTTACACGATATATTTATCTCACCTTTTGTTCTCACCTGAGAGAGACTTTTTTCACTTCTGATTCTCCACTTATAACCCTCTACATGCCTTTTGAAGAGTCCCAAATATAGAGATGCTCCTTTTGACTACATCCTTCTGAGTTCCTGCTCAAAGTGTCCTGGCTTAAGTGTGAACACTCAGAGGTAAGTGTGAATGTGGAGGCCTCAGAGTTTATAAAGCAAC
The DNA here is from genome assembly GCF_964261635.1 of Lissotriton helveticus. Taxonomy (NCBI): domain Eukaryota; kingdom Metazoa; phylum Chordata; class Amphibia; order Caudata; family Salamandridae; genus Lissotriton; species Lissotriton helveticus. The sequence continues at coordinate 901,492,470 of NC_136070.1, read as the reverse complement.
AGTTGTTACCTAGGAAACTTCAGGGCTCTCGGATTGAATAACCTGCTTGACAATATGAACTTCACAAATGATCCAGACCACGTGGGATGCTTATCAGAACAACTTATGGCAATGTGACCTCCACCCTCTCTGGGATAATCCTGAATGCTACCCTAAAAAATAGAACGGACCTCCTTCTACCTAAAGACCTTTACTACAATACTACCTACCCCAGGAATTTCTATAAAGCTTTCATTGTACACAAGCCCTGAGAAAGCCTCAGGCAAACTAGTCATCGGGGGTGAAACAATTGTAGGCTGATGCCATTCAATCATATTATAAAATAAAGTTGTTGACACTCCACCTTGTGAAAGATTAAACTAAGAAGCAGTAAAATGATGTCCAACTATCATCAATTCTTTGAAATATAAGACACAAAAAGTGATGTTAAATTCTCCTGTTTCAATCCTGATAATAGAATGGACTAATACACATTTGGTTGTCACATGATTGTGGAATGCAAATTCATATTGTACCACCCCTCCCCCTTTTTTCTTACATGCTCCCTAATACTGGGGAAAGGGTGCACCTAGTATGCAATTTACAGTTCTCAATGTAGCCGAGCACCATTTGGGTGGGTCCCACAGACCAGCGTCATTCTCATTGACCAGAGGCTTGATAACCATCTTTCCTGGCATCTGGACCCACCTTCCCCTCTTTATGGTGCGGTCAAGCAAGCGCCCCATTGTGTTGGATAAGAAAGTGATACAGGTCACTGGATCCGCAACGACCACTGAAGCGAGACGTCCTTTGTTCCCGGTACATTCTAGTGTGATAACGGTCATATGTGCCCTGTACATTGTACTGAGATAACTTACTTTACGTATAACTTTTTGCACTCCACTTCGATATTATGTGATGCTTCTTGGGACATTGTATAGGCCAATTTGGCTTAATGTATCCTACGAGTGATTCATACTGTAAAGCGCTCCGATACCTTCGGGTCTGGCTAGTGCTATGTAAAACTCATAAAATAAAATAAAAAAATAAAATAAATAAAATAACGAGCCATGCCAGACATGTTGGCACAAGGCTGTGGTTCAGTTTGGTGTTCATCACTCACAGTAGTCCTCAGTCATCCACCTCTAATGACCTATTATGGACCATGAAGGAGGACTCAAAGACTAGACCTTATGGAAACATGTAGGAACGTGTAGAGACTTCGAGTAGATACACCCTTGAGGCAAATGACGTGCACGGTAAAGGCAGTTTCTTGTCTGCTCACACATTAGATGCACACCGTGCATGACAAAAGTCACTGCTCATAACCTGAACACATTAAAGAAGAGTCTCGAACAGACATTGTCCTAGACTCCAGACACATGCATTCACACAGACAAATACATAAGTATGGCAGAATGCACAGACTAGCCTAGGGAGGATTAGAATAAGGCGTCTTGAGGAAAAAGAGCTTTATTGGTCCTTTTTGTGAAATTGGATTAAATGTTCTCCTCTGAGCTGTGGGCCAGCTTGCGGAGGTGTGCGGGTCAGTGAGGTTGTAGTATTAGCAAGGATGAAGAAAAAATGTGAATGAATATAGTCAGTGTAGTAGGATCATACCAGAATGTGACATATATACACCAAACAATTGTGAAGGGCTCTAGACCCTGTTGGCTGTTTTAGAGATCAACAACTTTAAAAGTTATGGTAACTGATTGACAAAATGATGGCATTCGGGGAATAGTGAAATATTGCATAATATCTAAGAAAGTTACCTGGATGTAGTTACTGTCCCTCATCAGGCATGGCAATTTTGCAATAAGGTTAACATCGCAACTGAGCCCATTTTCTAGACACTTTGCCGTAGTCACAATTTGTCTGGGCATAGTTTGGATTTCACTCACTATTACAAGGATTTGAAGAAAGAACTGGAATTGTGGAGTCGTTTCTGAGAGATTTCAAAGAAGTTTCACTGTAGATTGAAGAGGGAAAGCCCAGCACTGAATTAAAGACTGCTGAACACTGATGCAGAATGGAGCATAGATTTGATCCAAATCATTTGGAGTGGTGATTGGGGAAGAGATGGAGAACTATGTAGGGCCAAAGTGGTTAGAAGGCAGCTCATTATGCACAAATAACGTTTTTGTTTATGCTTGCAATTGAGTACAGCTTCACTGCTATATGTGTTCATGGTTGTAAGTATGAGGTTGCTGATGCCCTGTCTCGTTTTAAGAACAATCACTTCAGGGGGCCCACTCTAGAGGCAGAAAGCTAAATGACTCTCGCATCATGCAAATCCTTCGGAGATTTTGACTCCCGGATTTGAATAGTGGACCTTCCTTAATACCTCAAACACTAAAAAAGTAGGAAGTGAGTACTGAGAACTAGCATATTTCAAACAGAGGTTTGGGGGAGGATCAACACATGCTTACAGAGGAAGTTATTGGGAAGTTTGTTTAATGGACATTATATTGGGACAAACCAAAGCATCAGGCAGCACTGAGATTTGCTGCTTTGGCCTTTTTACTAAAGTCATGAAGAAAGGAAAGGTGTGTCATGATTCATGCTGAAAAGGATGCCGGGAGCTGAGGAAGAATTAAGAGAGCACCATCTGATAGGTGATGGGGCATCCAGATTCTGGAATTTGAGGTGATGGTGGGATCCTTAACAGGGGCACGCACTATCTGGCAGATGCATCAAAGTAAATACCAGGAGCAAATGGGCAGATTCTAGGAATCTGCCCCTTTGCTCCCGGTATTTTTGCATTTGGGATGCATCATCCCAAATGCAAAAATCGCAATTTAAGGAATCTCTAAATTGAGATTCCTTAAATTGCGATTGCATTTAAGGAATCCCAAATTGAGATTCCTTAAATGCAATGCATGAAAGTCAAAAAAATTGCGAATTCGCTAATAGGGGGAGTAAATTACCATGAAGTTGGACTTCATGGTAATTTGCTAAAACTTTGAAAAAAGCACTTTTGTACAATTTTCAAAGTTTCATGTTGCGCACACACATGCCCTTAGGGCATGTGTGTGTGCAACATATGTACATAGATCAATTTCAGGGGTGCAACAGGGTGTCATTTTGACACCCTTGCACCCTTGAAATTGCATGAGCAATTTGCGAGTACCTAATGGTACTAGCAAATTGCTCATGCAATCTCCAATACATTCCTATGGGCCTGTAGGCCCGTAGGAATTAATGGGACAGCATTCCTTAATTGCGACTAGCAATTTGCGAGTAGCAATTAAGGAATGTTAAGGAATCGCTATTTTAATAGCGATTCCTACATGCATAGGCTTTTGCTATTCCTAAATAGCGATTCCTTAAAAATCGCTATTTAGGAATAGCAAAAGGCTACGTTGATGCATCTGCCAGTATGCTCTTTGAGGAAAGTTTTGCCACATGCTTGCCTGCTTTGAAGCTCTGAGAGTCTGCAATAGAAGTAACCAGCAGAAACACTGATGACAACAGGTGTTGCAGCTGCAGAGCTACTGGGTGAAAGAGGACAGAAAGCTCGTCAGGATCCTGAAGTTCAAGACAGATCACTAAATTACTGCAAGGAATGGGTGATCCTCAATGCTAAAACCCATGGCATATCAAGCCAGGCTGAATGTCTCAAGATCAACTAACAAATATGGACTTGCTCAAATATCTACTACACTATATCCCCTACCCAAATATTGTCAAGTTAAGTAGTTGGAAGCATTGATTAACTATTTTAATTCCACATCTGCGTACTTTTACTATGTAGTAGTGGTCAATGTTGTGAACTCGATATTGTTGCATATTGATATTAAAACTTTGATAATGCGAATCCCCATAGTAAGGCCACAGGTACCCATCGCCGTACTGATCTGTTGGTGCCAGAGGATGAATCCTTTTTGAGATTGTGTCACTTATAGTGCGTAATAAAGAATTCCCTGCACTCTTGTGGTTGTGGGGCCATGCCACTTAGGAACACACATTGTTTAGGATCACAGGAGCTGCTGGAGCAGCAGCGAAAGAGCAGACCAAAGACGAGGTTGTGCAAATTGGGTGCTGGCGTACCAGTTCTGTTTGCTCAATTATTTGTGAGCAGCCAAATGACCGATGAAGCAAGGAGACAAGAATCCAGACAATGCGTGAGATAGACTTAAGCGAAAGCAGAGTAGTGCCTACTGGATGCCCAGGTGTGGCCTGCGGGCGGTTGGTTTATGGCGATCCAGTATTCATTTTCCTCCAGGTGTACTCACCAAACCTTGGCAACCCAGAGTTCTTATGGTTATGGATGCCAGTGAGAGTAAGCCTTCAGAAAATTGAGCAAAGAAACAATCAGGGATGACACTACCTAACCCGATGCTATTAAGGGCATCTAGAAGAAATATCCCAATGTCCCTAGGAGTTTTGGGTTGGTCTGAGGAAGGTTTGTCCCTTGTGAGCTGGCTTTATTGACAAGGATAGCACTGCTGGGTATGCCTTGGTCAAAGAAGAACAGATGGAGTGAATACAATTTTGCTGTCGTGTATTTTAATTTTACTTGCCAATGGTGCTTTTGACAACAGCCCTAAGGAGTTTCTCATTAACTGCTTGTGAATCCAGAGAGGTGTGTGTCTTGGAGATAAAAGTCTTGCGTTTTGGAAGGCGTTCAGAGATTGAGAAACCCTTCTATTTGCTAAGTGGAGGAAGTCTACCCAGTCCAAACTCCCAGCCAATCAGGGAGCTAATTGTGCAGTTTAGATGTGGCGGTGCCAGAAGCCATCAGGTAGAACAAACAATTAGGTAGGGGACAACAGGCCACGAGTCGCCCTTAGCTAGAGGCTGAGAACCTGATCCCAGAAGGTGGTGTGGTGGGCTGAAGGCTTATATTAAATACATTTTCTCAAAACAACTGAGTTCAGTAAATAGGTGGCAAACACTATTTTTGCCCTCTGAAGAAATTCTTATAATCCCAGTTTCAGAGTTTTCTACTATTTAAGGGCAGGCAGTTATGGCTATTTAATGCAGGCTTTAAGCAAGAAGTTTTAACCCTTATGGCTTTGCTAGATTGAAGCCCAGAATACGCTGGTAGGCCCCTCCTCTCCACATTTTTTCTACAGTGCACTTACAATTTCCCAAGTCTCTATACAATGTATCTGGGAGTGGTGTGATAACGATGCCTCATGATATTTTGAACAACGAGTTCGTTGATGAGGCACCCACTTTATACGTTTTCGTTTGAAAGACAGAGAAACATGCTAGGCAAAGTGCGCATGCCCACACGGTCTGCGTCACTCAAATCCCCGCAACTGCCAAATGATGCTCGAAGGTACGGAGAAGGTTCTGACCATGAAGTTAATGATTTGCCCAAGATCACACAGAATAAAAGTTTGAAGATGGCGCCTGGACCCGCATCATCACCAACTTATACAACCTGTTTTCATATTTTCCTAATTGACTGCAGCAAACCGTGCACAGTAAATTATGTTTCCAGTGACGCACCCCCACTCTCCCCGACCGTGATGGAATATTCAGCAGCTGATCTGTATCCGCGCACGCGAGCATGTGGTGGTGCCCGGGGCTGAGCCCGCTCTCTGACTGGTACCATCCTGTGTTCTGCACGGTGTGAACGCTTACTGGACATGATGTGCCTTGGCAATGCGGGCAGGGAGTGGGGCGCTCACAGTTGTGCTTCGCCGACTCATCTGCCTCGGCATAGGGTTCTACCACCTGTCCAGCATTTCACAAAAATGGGCTGCGTTATTAACCTATTACACCAACTCATTCGAGGACGAACCACAGGGATGTATCTTCTGGGGAGGGGGCAGCAGGGGGGTGCTTACCCCCCCCCCCCCCAATAAATTAATTTTCTGATAAATAGTTGGTTGCTTTCAGGGTATTGCGAGATGACAGTCGGATTTCAGCAGGAATTTTTACATACACACAGACAAAAACGCAAACACACTCTCTGTTTTGAAAGTCCTCAAATTTTTTTTACAAAATATTGTGTTTTCTCTCTTAGTACCAGTGCTTTAAATGTGACGGTACTATCTGGTGCGGAGTACCAGCACTTTTTTATTTTGAGAGGGAGAGTATCGGCACCTCTCAAGAGAGATGTGGTATTTTTAATTGGAAAGTACTTTTACTTCTCAAGACAGACATAATGCTTTTAATTGGAGAGTACCCGTACTTCTCAAGAGAGACATAGGGGCATATTATCAAGACAGGCGATAAAATTATCGCCGTTTTGGCGGCAGAAAACTGCAGCTAAAACGCCGATAAAGGGATTGATAATATGCTCTATGGAATTCCAATTGAAGCACATGTTAGATGTGAAGGACATCTAACATGGGGTTCAATTGGAATTCCATAGAGCGTATTATCAAGCCCATTATCGCAGTTTTAGCGGCAATTTTCTGCCGCTAAAACTGCGATAATTTTATCACCTGTCTTGATAATATGCCCCATAATACTTTTAATTGGAGAGTACCAGCACTTCTCAGAAACAAGCAGGTACTCTGGATCAGAGTACCTGCACTTCTATTTTTCCATTTCAGGCACTGCTTAGTGCTCCTGCCAAACCACATTCCTCTCCCTTCCCAATGCCCCTTAGGACCCTCTCATGCACCCTTCTTGTCATAATATGTGTTTAAACATTGCAGGCCTCATTTATGAGGTCCTACCACCACAATTGCACCACCGGAATGCCACTTTTTTGAAGTTCCGGTGGCGCAATATGCCACTGGCATATTTATAAGGCCACGTGAAGCCACATTATGTGACTTTTCATGGCCTTATAAATATGTGCCCCTTTCACACAGAAAACTGTGTGACAGGGGCGTTCCATGGGTGTTGCTGGGGCCGTTCACAGCAACATCCATGTTTTTTTTACACTGCCCCCGATTTACGAGAAATCGTAAGACTGATGCATCGGCAAAAACATACGAATCTCCAAGGCACGATGAGGAGAAATATCTTTATTTATCCTCTTTTTATGTGTGCTGCATTCTGCAGCACACATATATTTTTTTATTGCCTATATTTTTTTTGCACGTCTGTATTCTTTTTTTAGATGATCCTCCTTGGTGTTTGAGAAAATGATTTTCTCACAGTTTTTATAGCACACAGTAAAATGCTGCATATTGTTGTCATTCTCTTTTTGTTGTCTGCACTCTTATTCAAGTAGTGTAGTTTCATTTCCTTCTGTTCCCTGTTTTTTCTTTCACACTCTGCCTGAGGTATGTTGTTGGGGTGCACAGCCAGCGGGTGCATCCACATCTCCCTCCTACCCATGGAATACTGGCCAGGTTTGCCCCTATGGACTAACTTCATGGGCATTTATTTTGGCCAGCTGACTCACCATTGATTCATTTTTGGGCCTAGCTGGTTGTTTGCTGCAGATTTTGATGGCAGCACAATGGGGTCATCCTCCTGTGATGAGCAGGTCTGAAAGAACCAGTGGATGGTGTGGTCGGTTGCTGCTGCAGTGGAATTTTCTCACCGGAAGTGATGCACTTTGATTGCCAATGAAGAAACCTGTCTCTGTACAACAACAATCTGCCCAAGAAATTCATTTGAGCTTATCTCTAAAGGTTGGGGCCTTATTATTTGAGTAGTGTTCACTGAGTGGTCAATCAGATATCTAGCTTTCATTTTGTTTGTTTTTGGGTTTCCTCTTAAACCGTGTCACTCCAGCAGAGCCCATAGTGCCAATGATAGAGCACTGCATCAGTCTAGACAGGCCTTTCACCTCCTTTAAAAAAAAGTTTAGTGTACTATGAAGGTATTTGTTTTTCAATTTTGAGATTAAGGGTTTCCTGGCAGTTCTAAATAACTAAGACATTTTACAGTTTTTATTACAATTTCGGCATTTTTAGGTCCTTTGGTACCAAAAAAAGGTACCCAGTACTTATGTCTCACAATAAAGCTATTTCTGATTAGTTGAATGTGTTGATGGATTTTTAGAGATTTTCAATTGAGTGTATCCACATCCTGTGTGCTATGCTACCTTTTTTTCTGAGAGTTTTCTCTTTTGTTTGGGGGAGATATTCAACTCAGAAGTCAAGAAAACATGACATCTGGAGGAGACCAGAGAGCATATGAAGAGCCTCAGGATGAGCAGCAAAGCACAGTATCAATTACATGGCAGTTCATCTCCATACCAACTGCAGAGAGGAATATGTTAGCAAATCTGGTCACCAGTGGCGGCTGGCATCTACCGGGAGGGAGGAGGCGGGCAGGCGCACAGAATCAAAATTACATTAAAAAGAAGACTTACCAATAACATCCATGGCTCCGGAGCCCTTCTTTGGCCGACGGACACAGGAACTGGATGCTGCAGTTCCCTTCAATTAGGACGCTGCTCTCACGGCATGAGAGCAGCACCCTGATTGGAGGGGGCAGCCTCATTCGGTGTTCCACAGTGCTCTGGATCCCTGCACTTGCATTAACCCAGCTATTTGAGGACAGCTAGTTGGAGATGTTTAAAGTATGCATGTGTGGCTGGCCGTGTCAAGGCGGCCTGCCAAAAAGACATGCACACTTTAAACAGTGCAGAACTAGACTACACTCCTCCCTTCTGCCGTCACTAAGCAGCGACCCCGCCCTGATGCTCTGTTCGGGACGGGGGATGAAAAATAAAATGGTAATAAATTACCATTTTATTTTTCATTCCAGTGCTTTGGGCGAAATTTAAGTGAGACAATGCTCCTCCGCCCCAACGGAGGAGCCGTGCTTAATGGTCGCCTGTAAATTGTTCCAGAAAGAATTCCACAGGATAATTGAAAATGAGTACTCCTTTGGAACTTCTTGCAAGATTAAAAACTTAAATGCATGGCATTTCTGGCATTGGAATGCTTCAAAGGCTGGACAAGAAAGTAATGAGCGAGTATCTACGTCTTTGAAGGTAGTCCATAGTGTGCAAACTTGAGATCCTCCTTCACCAAAAGTCCTTGCAACTCAACAACACGACTTTAAACCTTAATATGCCCACACTGGATTGTTTTGCAGTAAGTGTTTGCATAAGAATGTGTAGGGAATCAGAGTGCTGCAGCTTGAGATAAGTAGGTGCCTGCACATTTAACAGACTGCCAACATTTTTTGTAAAACTTTTTTGGGATCCACGTTTTGATGCCCTGAGTTGTTCTTATTTTTCGTTGAACCACTAAAAATAAAAAAAAGACAAAAAAATGAAAAATGTTTAAAAATGCTAAATAGGTTCTTTATAGAGCCACCTTTATTCATAAAACAAATGAAGAGAAAAAACGTATGTTGTTTGTCATGTCTATCCCTTACTGTCAAAGTAAGTTACTATGGATCTGCATCCAGAAGTAGTTATGTTAGAAGGTCCACCCTCTCCTACTATGGACAGTAATGGTTGGGTGCAGGGCCTGGACTGCAGCCAAGCCCTACTCCCAGTGGCTACATAACAGTAAACCCCGACTGCACCTCGCCTTTAGCCGCGCACATCGGGGGTTGGCTGCAGGCCCTGCTCCTGGACCCCCAGACATGGATTAATGGCCTGGCTGGCAACCAGGCACTGTGCCCAACCTGCTGAACCATGTCCATACAAAGGCCTTGTGCAGCAGGGTTTGGGGGCAGTGCCAGGCCTGTCGCCAGACCCTGTGCCCAACTGACCATGGGGTGGCCAACAACCTTCTTGAGGGGAATTAGCCGTTACGGTTGGACATTTCCTATTGCAACAGGACGAAGACTAATTTGGATATGGCTGTTCTCTGTCTAGAGTGGTACAGTGGGTACAATACAATGGACTGAAAAGTAGCCCCAGAGATCAAGTGTTCCATCCATCACTTTTTTGTTTTTTGCAGCACATTCATTACATTTCTATGGCACTGTAGCAGGTTCAATGTTGTCTGTTGGTGTTTTATTGGGTGAAGTTAATAGCGAGCTTGTCAGTGCTTAGTTTAGAAATTATCTGTGTGAGTTAGAGAGAAAGTAAAAATGTATCATCTTGGGAAGATTGTTGTGGTGTCTTGTATGTATTGATGGGTGTGCTGAATGGTTTTTCCATTTTTCTGTAGATTGTGTGATTACATGCCCATTTACGAGCCTGTACAAAGCCTCATATATATGCCTCTCAATCTAGGTAGGTGCCTTATGATGCGAATGTTGAGTGAAATGAGGATATGACATGCATAGCTAGTTTTATGTGGAAATTCAAATGTGAATCTTGATGTGGCATGTGACAGTGCTGTCTTTTTCCAACTATATGAGAATGCAACTGTGTTGTGTGTGAGGCAGGGAAAAGGGTTCTAGTGGGTACTGTCTGAATATAACCATTTGTAGCAGGTGTGATTGGAACAAATGGGCCCATTAGGATCAAGGGCGGATCGCCACCGCCCACATGGAGGTGGCGATCCACCCGTGATCCAACCCCGCCCGCCACCCATTTCCCCCCTGCCATATTACTATGGTGGGGGGGGGACCACGGCGGACGGAAAGACCGTCTGCCGCTTTTCCACCCGGTCATCGAGTTTACCGGGCGGAAAAGGGTTTAATATGGTGGCGGTGTCTGTTAGACACCACTAGCCATATTACCGTGGGTGCGGAAAGATGCCACGGAAAGGCATGCGGGAATGGACTGCGGGGACCTGTTGCCGGCCCCCAGTTACTCTGGGGTGTGAGGGGTGCACATGGGGGGTACCTGTGGTACCCCCCAGCAGTTCCATGCCCCCCAGCAGTTCCATGCACAACATGGCAGGCACCACACGGTGCATGTCATGTTGTGCATGGAAGTGCACAACATGCCTTCCTGGCATTGTGGTGGGCGGTGCTGAGTGCACCGCCCGCCACAATGACAGGAATGCAGGATGCGCCTGCCACTGTGGTGGGCGCATCCTAATTGCCCCCACTGGAGCCCCGCCCTTATGGCGGGCGGTCCCGTTTCCCGATAGGGTGGCGGGTGGACAAAGTTCACCCGCCATCCTAATGGACCCCAATGTGTTGTGTATGTGCTGTGTGGCGAGTACTATTGGATGTCTGAAGAAGGTAAGAGGTGTGTTGGATGAGTGTGGTAGGGACTGGCTGTATTGTATTGTTTGCAAAGGCATATGGTTGGATGCAGACAGGGAGAACTGCTGTCATAAAGAAAGCTTTTCTCTAAAGCCAGCAGTTTGTGATGTTGAGTGAGGTCTCACAAGGGAAAGGACAGAAGCAAGTTAGCAGCCATATACACAGGTTGTTTATGCCTCTCAGTTACTGGGGAAGTAAATACTCTGCAGCTAGTGAAGTATAACGTATGGACCATAGAAGCATTTACTAATGGTCATAGGAAAGTTGTGATCTGATGGAAACCCCCCCACTTCCTTTTTGGAAGGCTAATAGCTTCCATGGTTACAATTTTGCAGTGAATGGTTTCCATGACACTGTAAATGGAAGTCAATAGGTGGGATACGTGCCAGGAAGATTATGACACACAGTGTTGAGGGAGGGGCTCAGGGAGATTTTTAATGAAAGCAAAGGATATGGGCCTGTTTAAGAATATGTTGGCGACTCTGCACTTGAAGTGATCTTTTAAGCATGCCACAATTTGAAAAAACTTTAAGTTCCAGCCTCCTCTCTTTGGAAGTTTCATGGCTATATTATTAGCTTTAAAAAAATCTAAAAAGGGCTTTATTCAAGAATTGCACAAATAATCCAACTCTAGGACAGATCCCTTTGAATTGATCATTGAAATATATATAGAAATGGTAAGAGGCGTGTTTCCTATTGACCTTGGAAATTCATAAAGTCAGCAACAGTGGAATCTTTGCTTAGTTAAGTAGTTCATGAGGTCGCAAACCTGTACCGTGCTACTGGAACGTACACCTAAGCAGCACCATGTGCTATGCTTGTATTGTCTTCTTCAGCCTGGGGCCATCAAGCCTGATGCTGTTTTGCCTCCATGCTCTTTAAGTATTTATCTAGTACATGTTCCTCTTTGTGAAACAGATGGGCTTAGTCTCCCAGGAGCCTGGGCAGCAGGAGCTTGTTCTGCTGGTCGAGGACAATGGGCTTCTAATGTAACCCCCATGGACCTCTGCCGACCCACAGGTCGGTCACGGTATATCCTGTCCTCATTCTCCCTCTGCTGCAACAGCAGCACGCTCTCAGCAGACCAACAGTGAAGGAATTTGAGGTATAAGTCAGTGCTTAATTTATAAAAAAAAAATAAGTGCCAGGGCCTTCATCGGGCGGACACTGCAGCTTGCACCACCCGTTGCCCCTGTCAGCGCCACCAATGACACTACCAACACAACTACTACCCATCACACTCTAACAAGTGTGGCAATTCATACTATCCAAGCCCTCAAAGCCATAAGAAGGGCTTAGGTGGCAGGTATTAGTCATTGTTACGGTATATCTGATTATTAAAAAACTATTGTGCTCATACCTAACTAAGGGAGACAGCGCCACTAAGTGGCAGACTGTCATAAGGACCGGTGCTGACAATAAGTACCGGTGCCGAGCACTGGACACCACCGGCTCAAATTAAGCACAGGTATAAGTATTTCTGATGTGAATCCTGGATCTTTGCTCTGTAACACTCTATGTCCACCCTGGCTGTCTCCTATCTGATAATGAGCTGCAGTTAAAATATAGGAGTTTGCTTTTGATTTCAAAAGGGAACATCTAAGGCATACATTTGGTCGCTCAGTGATATTTTTGTACCATTATTTTATTCGCTTTTTTGGACTCTCTAAAATAATAGGGATTATGTAGCAAGGCCTGCATTGTGCTCGCTTTCTTTTTTCCCTTGAATTATTCGGAGCCGTTTGTATTGGTTTCAAGCACATTGGCCTGATGTAAATAACACCTTTTGCTAGCAAGGACAGGCACTGCAGATGCTGATGGATTTAAGTGCTGCTGGTAAATGGCTAGAGAGAAGTTGGTAGTGTAAGACCGACCCTCGCATATTTTCGCGAACAACAACAATGGCAAAAGCAAGAAGTGTATCATTTCACATAGTATTTCATTGAAACTGATTCAGTGAGTGCGCACCAAATACAAACAGCAGAATAAAACAGGAATTGAAACGCTGTCAGTACCAGTCTACCATCACAAAAATGACCCACCAGAATAGACAGTGCAGTATGATCTTAAATAGCCCAAACGTACAATTCGCAAAACTGTACAGATCGGGTGACAAGAAGCCTGGGGCGGCTCCTCCGTTATTGCAGAGGAGCGTCGCTCCACTGCTGGAACCAGCATGAAAACATGTCAAATAAAATGATAATAAAACAATTAAGAAAACTGCTTTATTATAATTTTATTGTACATGTAAGAGGGAGTCTTGAGGGCGGGGCCATGAGCAGCAGGAGGAGTGGTGCGCACAGGGCACCAAGAGAACATGCCGGTTTGGTCGGCCGTCTTAGGACGGCCAAACCAACATGCACACTTGGATATCTCCCGGCTGTTGCTAGGAGATATCAGCAGGGCTCAGGAGCACAGGCTCCCAGTCCCTGCTGGAGAGTGAAACCAGCCCGCTCCACACAATTCCGGCGCTTCTCTCATGCTAGGTAATACCAGCGTGAGAGCAGCGTCTGGATTGGTGCACAAGAATCTGGGAGCCTATGTGTGCAGCTCCTGTGCATCAGGAACTGAAGAGCATAGGGGATTTGGGGGGCAGCCGAGCATCGCGAGGTCTGCCCCCCGGGCAGATTGGAAGGGGGAGGGGGCGAGAAGGGAGCAGCCATTTTGTGGCTTTGGGCTGCCTTGGGAATAGCCCAAAGGCAGCCCAATTTCAAAAGTAGCCCAAAGTTATTATAGAGGGGGTTAGCGCTTGCCCAGCCACCATTTTAGGTCTGGTGACCTGGTGGCTGGGAGCGCTTTGTCCCTCGCACTGCCCCATCACTTTTCCATGCTAGCGGCTGACACTGCAAGCAGCTCTTCAGACTCAATTTCTTCTGTTGAACAGGCTCCGTGTCTATTACACAATTTATTTGGAGTACTTCATCAACAATCACATCCACAGTCAGAAGGGAACTGAAGACCACTGCTCAGATTTACTAAGCCCTTGCGTCGGAGTTGCGTCACGTTGCTGGCTCAAGCCTGTTGCAAATCTGTTCTGGGATTGGCATAGCCATGTAAAACCCAATTTACGTGGCTTTGTAAAAAAAAAAGTAATTTATATAGTTCTATCTTCCGTTACCTTGTGTAGGGGTGGCAACACATTCATATTAAAACAATTACAGTGTAGCATAACAATTAAACATCACAGTTGTTAACCCTGTTGTAATTTTTTCGACTACCCTGTCTGCTATACTGCACTGCTTCGTAGTCAGCGTTAATGGCATTAAAAGTCTCTAAAAGAAAGACCGTTTTTCCATTTTTCAATATTTATAACTAAATATTGACTGAGAAATAGATTTTTTTTCTGTCTGTATTTTTACCTAGAAATCTAGAGAGTTTATGTATGCCCATTTCACATTGAGTTGTCTATTTACTTTCTTAAAAAGAACTGAATCATTTACCATTAGCAGTAAACGAGCACGCAGGTGTACTTTATCCACGGCTATATTCCCGGTGTTGGTTTACTTAGTGAAACCATGCCTATATTAAGAAAATTTTTGGGGCGTGCACCCAATGAATTCCATTTTTATGAGTTATATTTTCAGGAGTCGCCCATACAGTTAAGTGGTGGGGTGGGGTGAAGGGGAGAGTCGACAGACGACGACGAGGGAAATAAAATAAAAAAAAACACTTACCTTGCGCTTGACGAATCAGCGACTTGCCCACACCTCGCCCCAATGCTCTTCCACGCAGGGGCCGCTCCTGTATTTTTTTACCATTCCTTTAAAGGGTGTTGTATTTTTTTAGTGTTGGGACCGATCTCTCAAAAGCAGAGCAGCCTGTCCACTAACACTGAATTTGCTTCAGGAGGGGAGGTAGAGAGAAGTTACGACTGGTTGTATGTTCAACCTTTTAATTTTCCTCTAACAATTCCGGGAAAGGGAGGGGGAATTGTACCATCCCTCTCCTGGCCTCAGAGAAGTAGGCTGAGTCATTTCTGCAATTGTTTGGATCCATGATATTGGACACCTATTCTTCCAGCCCTGGGCTAAATTACAGAAGTGCCCCGGGGGTGCACAGGAGTTTAGACCCACTTTTACGTGCCCCTGGGGCACCTTGGTATTACAGAAGGGGCTGCCGATGCTTGTGCGTCCCCTTCTATTATACCGATAGCGCTGGCGCACAGAAACGCCAGCGCTATCATCAGAGGGCGGTCCATCATTTGCAGGGGTCTTGGCCCTATACAAATGTGAAAATACCTTTGCCTCTGTGCCCACGCCATGTTACAGATGGGGCGAAGAGGCAAAAAAGCTGCCACGAGGCGCACTGATTGTGCACCACCTTAAAAGTGGAACACTGTCCGTGCACCCCCTGATGACAGCTCTCTGGATAGGGAAAACGTGGTCCAATGGACCCCCACACACCCCCTTGCAGGTAGATACAGTCAATCACTGCACCTGCCTACAAGGGAATCTCTAATCTCCTTTAAAAGTGCCGGAGGGTTGCCGCCTGCTCAGTGAAACATTATGCGGTTTTGAAGCAGCCCCTCTGCTTTTCACATGAATGTATAGCCCCCAGGGCAGCGCGAGTTTGCGACTGATCTGGGGCAGCTCATTCATCCTAATACGGCGCTTTTTCCTTGTTTGCGCCGGGCGCACCTTTTAAAAGGACAAGGACAAGGACAAAGCGCCGTATGTATGTTACAGCCCCTAGTCTGTTTAAAGGATCTTGTAATCAGGCATTTTAGCCAAATTGATTCATTTAGAGTAACCTAAGAGTAAAACAACACAAATGCATTAGTTTGCTGAGTGGAAGCCCACGGATGGGAACATAGTGGTCCAATGAGACTGATCCTTAGGCTTGGTGCATGACTTTCATACAGTTGAACTGGAAGAGCATCACCAACATGAGCCAGACTTAACCAAGAGACCTGGTGGAGAAAGGCATTCTAAACCTGTGAAGCACCGTAGCGTCATCACTCCTGTGTGATTGGCCTTTTGAGTATTTATCAAGTAAGATAGACTGCGAAATTCTTGTTGAAGAACTCTGGTGCTCTGAAAATTGACATGGGCTAATGGCATCACCAAACTCTAAGGAATGACTCCCAACCCACTGTCAGCCATTCTTTGGGTTCTAGCAGTCTTGTGAGACCTGGTCTGCCTGGAACCTTCCTTCTCGGAAGGCGTCAGCTCATGCATTTTTTAAAAGGTTAGAGTGGGCAGTAGGTATGATTTCCCTCTGATTTGAGGAAATAAGGTAATTTTGGCTCTATAAGCATGCACCTGCTTATATGTTCATGTGGTAGGGTGGTGTGACAGGTAGCACACTGACTTTCTGTTACCACATTTTCTGTGGCCATCATACAGGACACCATCCTTACTCTGGCTTTGTGGGCAAAACATCAGGAAAATAAGCCAATGGCGTTATCTGCCTATTCTTGAAAATGACCATGGGGCATATTAGCAAGGAATAACGATATTTATCGCATAATGCGCTTAGCGCAATTTTTATCACTGCCTATCGCTGGATATGTTAGCGGAGAAAACATGCTATTAACAATGTTTTTCTCCATTGTGCTAAAATATTCAGCGATAGCGGCGAAATGCGTGAATATCGCTGGAAATCCAGCGATATTCACGCATTAACGCCAATGGGGACTTAACCTGACAATCCACCTCCCATTGGATAAACAGGTAAGTCATGTTTTTAGCAGGCATTAGATTATAGCAATAATCGCGCTTAGCACGACTTTTTATATCGCTAAACCTTGCTAATAGGCGAAAGCTGTGTTAGCGACTGCTTTCAGTCGCTAACAGTTTGGGTACTCCCACTTCGATTGTCATTAACGATAAATATCGCTGACATGCAAAGCGGGCCCCAAACCGGTCGCTATCGCCTAAAAGCTGTCGCTAACTGCTGTTAGCGACAGCTTGCTAATAGGGCGATAAAAATATTGCCGCTTTAGCGGCAAAAAGTGACGCTAAAGCGACGATTTTGCCCTTTCTAATATGACCCCATATTTTATGAATGTTTAGGACATGAAATGTAAGGTCGTAAGGGTTTGCCATGGAGTATTTTACTAAGATGTCTTCAAATTAAAAATCGAATCTACACCATAAGGGCAAAGCGCCTTGAGTGATAAAAGTGTGAGGTGATAGTTATTTGATGATGAAAAGGATTCTGTGCACTTAATAGCACAATGGCCGGCAAACATTAAATGTATCTCCATGGGGACTGTCTGTATCCTTCAAGTCTGGATTATTAATTCTTAATTTCGGATGTATGACGTTACAACGCATACTTTTACTCCGCATACCATTACAACGCGGTATTTACAACGAATACCGTTACAACGCATAGCGCTTTGGGGTGCTGGATAGTGGTAAGTATAATTTACTATTCTAACTCCAGTCCCCGTGGACCCTAGGGAAGGTGTTGGATAGTAAATTAAACTTACCTCTTATCCTAGAGCGCCCCCCAGCGCAATGCGTTGTAATGTCATGCGTTGTAATGCCCGCGTTGTAATGGTAGTGCGGAGTAAAAGTTGCGTCGTAACGGGTGTATACCCTTAATTTCATATGGTTCAAAATATAGGGAGGGCAACTCCTTTCTAGAAGTAAGTGAGCGGAATCCTTCCTTAATTGTAAGGAGAGTTGGTATGTGGAGGTTAAGAAACATCTACTACAACACAGGCATTACAACGTAGTAACGTTACAATGCAGACAATACCATTATAGTTTCATTACCACAAATTCCATTACAACCAAGTCATTAGAATGACTTGCTTTAGAGAATGCGGTGTTGGAAAGGTGTTGGATTTTAAGTCCAACACCTTCCCTACTGATACACCGACTGGAGTTGTATTAGTAATTTAAACTATTCCAAAGTCCAGCGCTTCCCTAAAGCAAGTCGTTGTAATGACTTGTGTTGTAATGGAACTCGTGGTAACGACACAGTTGAAGTATTGACTGTGTTGTTAAGCCACGCGTGGTTTTGGCAAGCGTGGGAACAGTTGCTATTCGTGGAGAATGATTGTGAGCTGGGTGCATGCTGTTCAACCATGGTCTTATCAGAAGAGTAGCTGACCGGTATCCCACAGCAATGGAAGGGTGGTCTGATTGTCCTCTTGCATGGGACCTGGCTGCCAATTGACCTTGTGCAAGTGAGCGATTGGCCAGACTGGTGGTAGGAAGAGCCTGATTTATGCTTGAACCACAATGTTATGAGAGTTTGCAAGAGTATGGAGAGAATAGGATGCGCTGTGGAAGAAGAGGACACCTTCAAGTAGGCTGATGCTCAGCACTCCATGGGTGTACCATTGTCAAGGTGCGGTCTGTGATTTGGGATATCTCTCAGAGTGAGACAGGCCCAGAGGAAGGTCTCACTGACAGGTAATATCGGGATAGGCACATCCTGATTGCTGGGAGCATTTCACTTGGGGTTGCTTGAGCCCTCTTCCAATTATTCCTGGAGATAGAATGGCTCTGATCCTGGCAGGTGATGTAGCACTGAAGAGGGCATTAAAAGGCCCAGACATACAGGTAACTGACTATTAGGCCCAAAAGCCGTGTTTGGGTTGGGCACTTGGTCAGTCCTCAACCTTCTTGCCTCTTTACTAGGGTAACTAATTGTCTCCTAACTTAAATGAAGTTTAATATACACATCTATCTCTTATAGCGTATCCTTTGCTTTACCTCCATCACAATAATTACAGAATCCTTTATAGATATTGTTGTTCAACCCTTGCAGTTCATGTTGATAGAACCTACTCTCCCATTTCAAGAGTCTCCTGCCTCCATGTCTGTGAACCATATAGTCCTCAGCTACCTCCGCCCTAGATCTTTGCTTTAATAATACCTTAAAGCAACATTTTAAAAAACTAAAAAATGATTTGCATTGCATTGCATTCCAGTACATGTAAAAGCTTGAAAACGAAGTACACATTCTGTTCAGTCAAATCTTCGGCAAAATAGAACTGTGCAGTTTGTGGACAGACTGAACACCAGCAAACACATCAAAGAAGAATGCACTCAGTTAATGAATTTAGGAAGGGCACATAACTGCTTGAAGACCCAATCAAAGAGAATTATACAAGCACATCTGAATGCAACCAAGGAAAAACGATGAACTTGAAACTTGGTAACTCAGAGCTTGTCCTTTGTAAATACTCCACAGTGGCCACTAGAAGAGAAAGCAATGATGTCACGAATTCCTAGTTTATTTGAAAACATCTCCTTTAGATGTCACTTACTACTTTTCTGGGTAGAGGCCACCCCTATATTTGGCTTAGCACCTGTACAGTTAACTCATGGCAATACATTAAGGATAAGTGCTTGTTTGATAAGTACTAAGACCTCTCACCAACACATCACTCTACACAAATATAATCCAACTTGGAGAGGATGGGAAAAGCCATTGAAGTGCAATAGCCACTCATCAACAACTGTAAAAAAATATATATTTATCAACAGCAATGCCACCTATGGGATGACACATTTTTGCAAATGATCAGGACTGTATAAGGAACATAGAAGGTAGAGCCGTAAGTAGGTATTTTTATGGCATAGCCACAAGCCGTATACTTAGTGCTTCTCCACACAGTCTCAACTTCAATCAGTTTGGGCACAGCAGTTGCAAAATACATGTCGGCTAATCGGTTCAAAATGCTGACTGATCCAGGAGGATGTCACAACTTTCAAACCATGGGGCTTATTTATGAGCCCTTGCGTCACTTTTATGCCGCTGGTGCATCACTTTTTGTGATGCACCAGCGGAGTAAAAGATGTGCCTAGTTGCACCATATTTACAAAGTGACGCATCTAGGTAGATGCGTCACTTTGTAAACCCCTGCGCCAGATTATGCCTGCGCCATGTAAAATGTATGCAAGGGGGGCGTTTTGACGCAAGAAAGAGTCATAGAAGTGACGCAGTGAAATCTATAAGATTTCACTGCGCCATTTCTTGGACGCTAATGCGTCAAAATCTAATGCCTGCCTCCTGGCAGGTGTAAGACTGACGCAGGCACTAACAACATGGGACTTGCGCATGTGAAAGTACACATTGCTGGAGTTGCGTCACTTTTGTGACACACTCCAGCAATGCGTCACTTTTGCGCCTACAGATACGTCAGAAATACTGATGTATCTGTAACTCCTTGCGACATGATACGTCATACTGTAAATATGACGCATCGTTAGTGTCGCAGGGAGAGCGCAGTGAAAAGTGACGCATCGCTGTTTTCACGCAGCAATGCGTCACTTTTCATAAATGAGGCCCCATGTATTTACATTACACTAAGCATTCCACAATGACACTATATTGATTATTTGTATCGCACGAGATGCTAAAGAAGGACCAGGAAAGAGGGTATTAACATGGTACAAGATTAGTGGAGGAAGCTTGTGATCTTCCTTAAAACAGAAGGATCTCAACTGAAGGAGTAAAAAGGTGCTTTTAATAGCTAACGTTGGACATTGAAACGGTACGCTGGGAGAAAGGGAGGTGAAATGGTAACAGCGATGGGATGAAGTAGAAGTCAGGGGGAATTCAAGATGTCGAAGGCAAGAATCAATGAGCAACAGAGTTTGAGAACTTGATACACTATTTGACAGATGTTTTGTTAAACCTTTTGATATTTATTTATGTTTTTACCTGGATGAAATGTTTACTGTTATATGTATGTTACTTTTATTGATGGAAAACCTAATGAATAAAGTGTCAATTGAACTGAACGAATATGTTGTTGAAAATCATTCACAGAGCTGCATTATATTGCCACCCTACTAATTTTGACTACCGATGAAAAGGACCCCGGATGGTCCCACAGAAATTTAATACATTCCCCCTATTCCCCAAATTTAAACCTACAAATGTAATCTAAGGACAGTGTAAGCTTCCAGGACAGACTACATACATTGACAAAGCAAAGACAAGAAGATTGGCAGACTTCATCCAGCGCACATAAAGTGTGCCACCATCTACACCACTGACACAGCATACAACTAGATATACTAATATTCAATGGACCAGAATGAATACGAAAGGATTTGAGATCTCATTTCAAACACCATTGATAAGAACATAGAATTATCGACAATGAGTTCTGGGCGCACAGTATTCAAGAGGCGTCACTTTGGAAAATATAACAAAAGAAATCAAAACTGAAATCCCGCCAAGGCTCCATACGACCCACAGTTGAAAGTCCTATGCAAGAACGCCAGGAAATTACTCTCAATTGTCCGACAGACAATAGACAGCAAAATAGTCTTTCCATGACAACCGTACCATTCCACAGGAATGAATATCTGTAGAAAATGAATCGTCCATACCGTTGAATATAGAACTATGGCATGTTGAAAGATAACGTTTGAACTGGTGTGTATGCCCACACTTCTGACCCACTCAAATTACCCTCTGAGCGACATTACAAAATGATTCAGTTATGCCTCCGGCAGTGATGAGTATCGATTCAAATATCTGAAGACCATGTGGAAACAAGATGAGAACTTGGGGCATATTAGCAAGAACCTCGTTAAAATTATCGCCGTAAAACGGCGATAATGGGCTTGCTAATATGCGTTATAGAATTCCAACGGAAGCCCAGGTTAGATGTTCTGCACCTGTCTCTGGATTTCCCTGCCCCGATTCTCCATTCCTGGGAGAACTTACAATGCCCTCTGCTGAAGGGAGAACACTTCATGTGCATCAAGGGTATTTATTTAATTAATTTATAGAGTTTTATATTCAGCAAACAATTTGTGTGCTTCATGTGCCTCAAGGGTATTTATTTATTTTATTTATAGAGTTTTATATAGAGTAAGCAATTTTTTTTTTAATATACACAGACAAACTTTGGGAGTTTGCATAAAATAAAAAAAGTGTTCTGAGCGGGTGAACAAAGCCTGGCAGCCACTTGGCTTTTAGAGTTCTCTGCAGCGTATCAGCTGCGCATGTGGATACGGTGCCTACAGAGAGATCACTAGCAGTCAGCTGTAGATTTATAGGATATGGTGGGTAGACACCGTCTGGGAAGCAGAAACTGGAATATCCGCTGGCCTGGTAGGCTGGCGGGCTGCCCAGACTACTATCAATGAGGCCCTAAGGTAAGGCATTAACATACATTAACTTTCTTACCAGTCATTATGCTGAATAACATGTCAACAATTATTTACACAACACACAGCGCAGCAGCCGAGAGGGACACTTCACAGCGAAAGGTATTTCTCTGTATTTTTTAGTTTCTTCCATAAAGCCTGAAGAAACGAGTTGTGTGATCATAATAGTGTGTAAAAAACGTTTTCTAGTCTACGTACCTTATTAATGTTTGTTAGGGACAGTGTTATCTACACTGCACTGACCTAGCATACTATGGGTATGTCAAAGTGGCAAAGGATTTCCCATCACATATTGGTGAAGTATTTTTGAAACTTCACAATCTTTGTGAATTTGTCAAATGTAGGAACCTTTTAAAAAAAAGAACGGATTACATTTGCATTTAAATTATGTATGTGGGAGAAACTTTTTTTTCCAAATACTCGCTGCAGTGGGAGAGCTCTCTTGCATAACATTAGTTGCTTAAAAAATCTATTTGCAAAAAAGTGTTTTTTGTTGAAAGATTCTACTATAAGCAATATTTGGAAATTAGACAAACTAAACTCATGCGTATACATATACATATTCTAACCAACCTCAATGGTACAAGTGGGTTGAACACATATTGTAATGGCCACAATATATACACAAGATCAGAATAGATCGTGCACAGCTTGTACTTTTCCCTCTGTTTGACAGTGTACTGTGCTCTTGGGAATCACTCCCTGATTGGGAGTATAAATAATAAACACTCTGGTAGCAACACCAAATCCTTGGGGTGTCTCCCTGGGCACAAGTGTAAGATGCTGTTTATACAGCCAGTTTCAAATAAAGAATTATTTTTCACTCTTCAAATATGTTGTTTTATTTACACATATTTCTTCATGGTTTATAAGTAAAACTCCATGTTCCACATGCATTGCTTTCACGTCAGGCGCTCATGATATTGCTTCCTCCCAATGCATTTCGGCGTGAGCCTTCATCAGGGGAATATCTAGAGAACTAAATAAAAAATTATATATTCACGTTCTTGCAGGGCCGTACCCCCGAAGTATAGCCACCACCTTGTGATTGGTGATTAAATGCAGTAAAGAAAAGTATTCATGGTATTTTCTGCGTGCTTTCTATGATGAGGTTAAACTTGATCTAGTGGTGTTTTATCAAAAAATAACTTATTTGTCTCTGTGCTCTTAATGTGGTGTGCGTCAGTCTAAGTTTGGCTCTCTGTGATGTTAATATCCCCGGTGCTAACGTCTTTTAAAATTTGTGTATTAGCTCATATCTACTAGCAGACAATTTACAAAAGGGATACCATGCATTAAGCTGCTCTAGAAGTGTGCATTCGATTGTCGCTTATCGGTTTCCCGAGTGCGCGGCGGTTATCTCCTTCTCTGCTCGCATATACGGATGCCCGTGTTAGTCAGTGATTTAAAACGTACGTCGTTACGTACTTCCTATTTTTCGTAGCGTGAGTGTTAGTTTAGCTCTCTATAGGTTAGTCAATAAAGATGAGAGAAAAAAAAGCCTTAGTATCGGAAGATTAGGATCGCGGTTTCTGACACCATCATAAGGACGATTGATTCATTACGGCACACACTGCTAAATAGCAATAATAATGATAAAGCAATAGTAAAAAATAAACGTATTGTAAAAACATTAAAACAAAAACAATATTAACGCAAACACATTAATTAGGTCCCAAAATATTGCGTGCTGTATGTTGTGACCATACTGATTCGTATGTGGTTGCCTGCAGTCCGATAGGTGCCTCCTATTCAGGAAGTGAATTATTAGGTATATTTGTCTTCTATCACAGGGTGATCTTCTTTATAAGTAGCATTGGAATACTACCCTTTCGTTCAAACCATTGGGTTTTAAAGTGTTCAGATAATAAATCCAATAATTCTCTCTCTTGAGTAAGGTGTTTCTGTTGTCTGTTCCTTCAGCCCTTTCTACTGTTTCTAACACGCAAGCTTTTAATTGGCTGATATGATGTTGAGCCTCTATGAAGTGAGATGTTACAGTAGACTTCATGGCTTTTATTCTAATATTACTCTTGTGTTAGTTCAACCGAGTTTTCAGTTTGCGTTCCGATTGACCTATATAGGCTTTCCCACATGGGCATTTAAGCATGTAAATAATGTTGGATGTGTCACATGTAGCATTAACACGTAAATAGATTTGATATCCTTTCATCGGGTGGGTGATATAGCCTCCTCGGATTATATTATGACAGTTGTTGCAGTTCCAACAAGGAGTTGTGCCACTGTATCCTTTTTTATTAATGATTCTGGTTGGATACCTTATAATTTCTCCTATATTTTTAGCTCTAGTGTATGCAAATAAAGGCTCTTGTTCAAAGATGTTTCTGAAGTCTTGTTCCTTTTTCAATAGTATCCAATGTTTTTGAATTATTTTCTTGTACTGTCAACTCATGTTAGAATACTTGCTTACACATGTCATTTTCTCTTCCTTGGTTTTCGGTTGTGATGTTAGGAGTTCACATCTTATTTTGTTGCCGGGTCCGTTGAAAGCTTGTGCCAATAGATCCTCCGGGTATCCTCGTTGTTTAAAGCGTGATATCATGTGATTAGACTGTTCTTTCTCTTTCATGGGGTCCGAGACAATCCTCTTGATCCTCAATAATTGAGAATATGGTAAATGCTGTTTTAGTGGCTGTGGATGAAAACTTTCGTACATCAAGGTGTTGTTTCTGTCCGTCGGTTTTCTATAAAGGTTTCTTTCAAAGCCTGTTGATTTTTTAGTGATCTCTACATCCAAAAAGTTAATGGTCTGTTCCTGGATTTCAAAAGTAAATTGGATCCTCTCATCTATGGTGTTCAATTGTACTATTTGAGTTTCTAATACGTCTGTTGTTCCTCTCCACATAATGAAGATATCATCTATGAAGCGTAAATACAGTTGTATTTGTGCTTTCCATGGTGCAGTGTTTAAAATGTATTTTTCTTCAAAATCGCTCATGACTATATTTGCATATGTTGGTGCTGCGCAATTGCCCATAGATGTTCCACTCTTTTGTAAGTACCAGCTGTTATCCCATTTAAAGTAGCTATGCATCAATGTAAATTCTAATAGTTCCAACAGAAATACTTTCATGTCTTCATTGTATTCAGTGTGCAGTAATGCCTTTTCTACCGCTTCAATGCCTTGTTGGTGAGAGATTGATGTATGTAGGGATTTTACATCAATGGTGCATAGCACTATTAGTTCTTCTTCTGTTATGGTGATGGTGTTGAGTTTATTCAGGAAATCTGTAGTGTCCGAGAGAAACGATCTCATCTTTATTACACACGATTGCAAATATCGATCCAGAAACTTCCCCACTGGTTCATGCAGACTTCTCCCTGTAGATACGATAGGACGACATGGTGGTCTTAGAGGGTCCTTATGAATTTTAGGTACCATGTAAAAACTCAGACTTATGGGATTATTCTGAATGAGAAATTCCTTAACCTTCTCATTAATGGTACCTCAGTTTACTGCTTTCTGAATGATACTTTCCAATGTGGCTTTGATTTCTGTGGTTGGATTGAAACCCAATTTCATGTAGATGTTTTCATCCTGTAAATGGTTATTTACTTGTTCCAAATAGTATGCATATAGTGTTTAGCAGTACTAGGGCAACCTCTTTATCAGCTTTCAGACAGGTTGCTTCTTGGTTGTTTGCAATTGACCGTAGAATACCAAATTCTTTGGCTGATAAGTTTTTGCGTTTATTTTTCTTGTTAAAATGTAGTTTTGATAAATCTTGTTTCACTACCTGTTCAAACAGGTCTAGAGTCTTATGACTCATCGGTGCCATATAGGTACTGACTGGTCTTAATCCTTTTAACTGATCTTCTTCCACAGGCCTTTGTTCTGTTATCACATTTTCAAAGAAATGACGAAATCTTAGTTTTCTCATCAGTTTGAAAAAACTGATGTTTAACTCCAACAAATTCGTGTGAGCTGTAGGTACAAAAGATGTTCCTTTTTGTAGTGTTCGTATTTGGCTTTCATTAAAATGGTAATCCGATATGTTGATCACTAAGTTCATTTTTGGGTTAATTTCTTGCTTTTGTCCTTCTTTGCTGTTACATTTCTCGTCTGAGGAGGTCCTTTTTAGGTTTTGCCTGGCGAAAAGATGCGCTCTGCGCATCTTTTTCGCGCAGGCGAAAACCTAATGAGTAT
This sequence comes from Lissotriton helveticus, assembly GCF_964261635.1. NCBI lineage: Eukaryota > Metazoa > Chordata > Amphibia > Caudata > Salamandridae > Lissotriton > Lissotriton helveticus. Next base: position 901,466,238 of record NC_136070.1, on the reverse strand, counting down.
TGTACTGGAGTTAGGAACGGCCCCCGTCTTCTATTGGCTAGCTCCATAAATGGAGGCTAGCCATTGGAAGATGGGCCTGTCCGTCAATGCCGGACCAGATTCGGGGGCGTTCCCGAGATTTTTTGGCTTTTGGCGACGTCACGCTACGTCAGCCAAAAGCCGGGAACGCCCCCGAATCTGGTCCGGCATTGAAGGCACCCGGAAGAAGTCCAGGTGAGTGCTTGCTTTTTTTTTTGCCGGTTCCCACCCCCTCTCCCGCTCTCCGTGTCTCCGGATCCCGTTCCCGCCCCCCTACCGCTGCCTCGCTCTCCGTGTCTCCCCGGCCCCGTTCCCGCCCCCCTACCGCTGCCTCAGCTCCCGTTCCCGCCCCCCTACCGCTGCCTCGCTCTCTGTGTCTCTGACCCCGTTCCCGCCCCCCTACCGAGCGTGTGTTCACGTACGAGTGCCTCCCTCAGAAGCGACCACTTGGCAGGAAAAGGTGAACTCTCGCAGCGCTCACATAAATATCCTTGCAAATAGGGGGCTCCTACTGTTTATAGCGTTGTTGTTCTCAGACGACCGTGTCCCCTGCAAGTGCTCATACTTTTTCCAGTCTGTTTAATTTTACCTCGAGGAGCCGTCCCTCGGTGGGCGCAGCCTTCCTTCCACAGGCGACGGCATTGTTTGCATTCTTTAGAGTCGCCATCTGCACCAAGAGGTTTAAAATCAAAGTGCACGAAAGGAAACGTGTTCTCTAATGGAACATTCAGCGAGCGCTGTACCTTGTTAAATAATTGATAAAAGGAATGGCGTGGAGGGAAGCTTGACACTGTACGGTATCGCTCTCATGCGATGTTTTTGTGGGCGCCTCCCAGCAAGGAAGGGGTTGAACACGCTTTTCGCTCGGTCTAAGCACGGGCATGACGAGGGTGAAGTGCTCAGGGGAGCGGAGGTTCTTTGTCACATCGACCAGAGCATCTTTTTCAGACCGAATGGAGCTAAATCTGCCAGAGTGCGGTGTCAGCATTCGGGCATGATCACTCAGGCGCTGGGTTTGAAGGGGATGTATAAATCTCCCCTGGAAGGCTTGTGCAGTCAAACCCCAGAACAACACATTTTTGTCTGGCTGATTTACTTCCTTTAGGTCGAGAGCATAAACATCGTGATGTGGGGAGCGTGGCTCCCTCCCCAGCGTCATCACTGGAGCGTTGACAGGCTTCGAGGCTCTGCTCGTCTGTGTTTCAAAATGTCACCCTTCCTGTCCTGTCTGGCAGCTTTTATTTATCGCGTGTCCCACTTTTCCTATTGCACGGTCGATAAGCAGCAGGAAAAAGTGGCTTCTGGACAGAGCCCGAACAGTAGTTTAAGGGCAGTCTGTTATTTATTAATGTCTCCAGAAAGATGGGGACAACACGCCAATGGTTGCAGTGTCTTTTTCGGGAGGTAGAGAGCTTTTTTTCCATATCTCTCAGTGGGCGGGATCGGCACAACATAGCGTCAGGTAGAGCAGAACTGCTGCTCGGGAGTGAGGTGATGGGTGCAGCGGGGGATGGGCAAGGCCAGGGGGACACGAGAAAATGGGTGAAAAAAAAAAAAAGCTAAAAAGACAGGAAAAATGGCACCGCATTTACATCTTTACAGTAAATGAGCTCGATTAGTTATTGCCCCCTGCAGAGATCTGTGCAGAACCTGCGGGCCACTGTTTGGATCACTGCAGGATGACTTAGACTTTCATTCTCCGAATGTCAATAACACGTATAACGTAAAGGTTGGAAAGAACAGGGAAAGGACGGTTACCTCACCTGAGAAAGACTTTCTCCTTAAACCTTAGAAGAATCTCCACTATTAGAAATACCATTGTTATATTTTTAAAACTCTCATTTTTTCCAAACCACCCCTGCTGATATTCTTCCATTAGAAACTGTCAGGGGGTGGTTTTGGCTGCAGTGGGAATACATACATTATTCATTCACTATCTCCTTGGCCATGAAGTGTCGGCAGTGAGCAAAAGGTCAAACTACACGGACAATTAGCAGCAACCTTTAATTCTACAGTGTTTGATGGAAATTGCCGCAGCCTGTCCTCTCGCAGCCTGTCCTCTCGCAGCCTGTCCTCTTGCAGCCTGTCCTCTCGCAGCCTGTCCTCTCGCAGCCTGCCCTCTCGAAGCCTGCCCTCTCGCAGCCTGCCCTCTCGCAGCCTGTCCTCTCGCAGCCTGTCCTCTCCCTGCCTGTTGTCGTGTCCTGGTGGCAGCAGGCAGCAGGCAAGAGCGTGCACTGCGTCCCCGAAGTAACAGCCCTAAAGCAAGCAAGAAGTACGCCCCCCTCCCACCAATCCCTGTTAGGTAGTGGAAACTGTCCAAACTGGGGTGCAGACAGCCCCTCTCACCTTTCGGCCTGGTACCACTGCACCAGCCGCACTACTTCCCTACTGACCGTTCTCCACTTCAGCCCCGTCTAAATTACAATTCCTGCTTGTGACCCTTTTGCCTGCTTGTGCTTGTTTTCGTGCCCCTGTTGCCTGCTTGTGCCTCCGTGTGCCCCTGTTGCCTGCTTGTGCCTCCGTGTGCCCCTGTTGCCTGCTTGTGCCTCCGTGTGCCCCTGTTGCCTGCTTGTGCCTCAGTTTTCGTGCCCCTGTCGCCTGCTTGTGCCTCAATTTTCGTGCCCCTGTCGCCTGCTTGTGCCTCAGTTTTCGTGCCCCTGTTGCCTGCTTGTGCCTCCGTGTGCCCCTGTTGCCTGCTTGTGCCTCCGTGTGCCCCTGTTGCCTGCTTGTGCCTCCGTGTGCCCCTGTTGCCTGCTTGTGCCTCCGTGTGCCCCTGTTGCCTGCTTGTGCCTCCGTGTGCCCCTGTTGCCTGCTTGTGCTGTGTGGGTGTCTGTGGAAGGCTCTGTGTGGGTGTGTGGAGGGCTCTGTGTGGCTGTGTGTGTGGGGAGCTTTGTGTGGCTGTGTGTGGGGGGGATTTGTGTGGCTGTGTGTGTGGGGGGCTCTGTGTGGCTGTGTGTGTGGGGGGCTCTGTGTGGGTGTGTGTGTGGGGGGGCTCTGTGTGTGTTTGTGTGTGTCATTTGCGAGAGACAATGCCATTTATTTATGTTAAAAAAAAACCTAAATAAAAATAATGTCAAGAGCAATGCCAATAGCTCTAACTTTAACAAAGGCAAAACCATTGCATTGTAAATGCTTGTTCTTTCTCCTTGTCTTTTTCTTTTTCCCCGCCGGGGTCTTCCCGTTCATTGCGGCCTACTTCTAAAAAAGGAACAGTAGATACTCTCTAGATACTCCCCTGATGAAGCCTCACACCGAAATGCATTGGGAGGAAGCAATATCATGAGCACCTGATGTGAAAGAAATGCATTGTGGGACATGGAATTTTACTTATAAACCATGAAGAAATATGTGTGAATAAAACACGCTAAATGAGTTAAACAACATAGTTGAAGAGAGAAAAAGAATTCTTTATTTAAAACTGGCTGTATAAACAGCATCTTACTCTTGTGCCCAGGGAGACACCCCAAGGATTTGGGATTGCTACCAGAGTGCACAATATATACACAGCCATTAAGAAAGAAAGAAAAGTTGTTTATTGTGTGTAATTGCTCTGATGCCAAGGTGGGTATGCATCATAAATAATGAGAGAACCGCTTGAATTGTACATCACGTTCAAAAATACTGCATGTTTAGCAATACAGTTTATGTTTCTATCTGTAGTAAAAGTAGATGTAATAAAAGTGCCACAAATAAATTCAGTAGCAGTTGACTGCAGTACTTTTATAAAGAGATGCAACATTTCCTACAACATTCCTGTAAAGCGTTAGAACGTAGCATGAAAGTGCGGCTGGAAGCTGCCTCAGAGGTAGAGAGGTACAGTGAAATTTGTGTTTGAGAAAGGGAAAAAATGAGACTGGCTAGAGGCTGCTTCAGAACGCTAGTACAAGTGATGTTGCTGATAGTGCACAATGTGAAGTATGAGCGTTGCTTACACAGCTGTGTAAATAATATACATGATGGTATGGAGTATTGCATGGCCTTAAATTTACTAAGGCTTGCGAGAATGCTCACGTGAATCTGCACACTTTTTGCTGTGATCTTAGACTTTACAAAGGTAATTAAAATGACGTATGCGCTACGTAACATGTGTGCAGATCTACACCTTGTAAATAACTCCCTTGGCTTCTATTCTTACTGTTCGCGTTGCAGCGCTAGGACGCCTGAGGGTAGCTATCGCGCTTTACAAATGCTCTTTTCATTTAATTTAATTTCATTTCATTTCGCTCTTGAGGGTAGTGGAAGCATCTCTCACTTGAGAAGCTAAGTCATGAATTATGGTTCCTACCCTATTGATGGGCAGTAAGGAGGAAAATCATACCAAGCTCCCCTTTGTGGTGTTTTGTTATTATTACTTACTATATAGTGCGCGAATCACCTCTGAAGCGGTATTTCTGCGCTGAAGCTAAACACAGACAAAACCTGGCACAGAGTTTTAAAATAAGACTGTTTTAAGCACTTAAACTGATGTAAATATATGCTATATCTGTCATATCAATGTGCTCATGTTGTGTATGTATCTGTTCATGCAACATTATAATGAACACACCTCAATGTTATAATGCCATATGAGACTGGGGTTGAAAAGTAAAGTAAAAGATACACAGATGATGGATGGTATGCAGAGCAAATTAAACATTCACCCCAGTCAAGAGATCTGGGTTGAATCCATTGTTCTTTTGCTCACCATCCCACCCCAGTTTAGACCCAGCCATATGAAAATCAGTTTTGACCATGTGCCTCATGGGAACAGTCCAGTCTGAACTGTCAAGCCAGGCCCTCCCTGGACCGGAAACAAGCATCCTGGGACCGGTTTCGGGGCATAACCCCTCATCAGAAAGGCTAGCTTGAATCCAGTGGCACAGTGAGCCCGGGACCCACATCTGGGCATACCCATTGCACATAGGGCGAGAAAGCAAAAGTCACACAGGTGATGGACAGAATGCAGAGCGAATCAAACATTCACCCCTAGTCAAGAGATCTGGGTTGAATCCATTGCTCTTTCGCTCACCAAGCCATCCCAGTTTAGACCCAGCCATATGCAAATCAGTCATGTCCCTGTGCCTCATGGAAACAAACAAGCCCGAACTGCCAAGCCAGGTCCTCCCTGGACCGGAAACAGGGCCGGACTGGCTACCGGGCAGTTTGGAATGCTGCTGAGCTGCTGGAAGATTTTATTGCAGTGGGGACTGATTTCGTACGTGGAGACCTGCGTGTACTTCGAAATAATGAAAACAAAACGAATTTCGTTTAGTACACACAGGTCCCCATCAACGAAATTAACCCCCAGCACAGCAGCATTCAAAACTGCCCGGTAGCCAGTCCGGCTCTGACCGGAAACAAGCATCCTGGGACCAGTTTCGGGGCATCACACCTCATCAGCCAGGCTAGCTTGAATCCAGTGGCACAGTGAGCCTGGAACCCACGTCTGGGCATACCCGGCGCACTTAGGGCTAGAAAGCAAAAGACACTAGATGGAATGCAGAGCAAATCAAACATTCACATTCACCCCAGTCAAGAGATCTAGGTTAAATCATGCCACCCCAGTTGACTTGAAAGGTCAAGTACGCATCATTTGAGGAGCAGGGGTCTTATCGGTAGACGGTGGTTGGCAAGCAAATATGGTAATCTGATGACTCAGGTCACCATGGATGCACAGCTACAATTCTGAATTTTCATTTAACAACCCTATGCATTCTGGTAGTTGTGCCTTGCTTCACTTCCATTAGTTTAGCTGAACTAGAACATATGAAAACCATGATTTGAAAAGAAAAGCTCAGGACTGTAACATTGTGTTCTGGGTGACATTGAATAATTTGGTGAGTAAAAGGCAGTTACTTCATTGTGTGCCTGGTGGAAAGTGTGGGGTCTCTACTAAATTGATCATTTACTGTACTAGCTAGTTGAGAATGTCTTTGTTCGACCAAGGGCATGCTGGGATGTTTTCATTCTGGTACAGACTGAATCCCCGTATTTTCGCAGTTGAATCAGTCTGCCAGTATCCTTAATTCACCACCAGATTTTGTTACATCCTGAGGCTAGTGAGCCTCAATCAGTACCCTCCAAGACTCTTGAGCATACATACCAAGAGCCTAAATTACTCTTGGCCTTTCCATCCCTTACCTCTAAGATGGTGGAGCAATATATCCTTAATACTAAATCTGCGTCACCTCTGGAATCGTGTCCTCCAGCAATCCAACCCACTGTAGCCAGCATTGTGGCTCAACCGCTTTCCAATTTGATGAACAAAAATATTCTTTCCGGGTGTTACCCATGGCAATAGAAGGAGGCAGTGATCAGGCCCCTTCTGAAAAAAAGCAATTTGGATAGTAAGGGCTGTAAAAACTATTGCCCTATCTCGCTGATTCCTTGTCCTGCTAAAATGCATCCTACTAAAACATCTTAATAGCCACCTGATGGAATTTGTAGAACAGCAGGGATGGCTGGAAAATTCTCAGTTTGGTTTCAAGAAATATCATGGACCTGAAACTGCGATGCTCTCTGCCATGGATTGTATTAGGCGCTTAGTGGATGAAGAACATGGTGTGGCATTGATACTCCTTGATCTATCAGTGGCTTTTGATACCATCTCGCTCTTGCTGTTGATTGAAAGGCTTCAAGACATGGGTATCACACATCAAGCCCTGGTCCTTCTTTCTTCTTTTCTTAGGGATCTTTCGCAGAGGGTGATGTTACAGCAAATATAATCTGAGTGTTTTTTCCCTGCCGTATGGAGTGCCGCAGGGCTCATCATTAAATCCCACCCTCTTAATCCACTATGTGTCACCACTTGCAGATAAAATTTGGGCTTTTGGGATGCAGGTCCTATCATACGCTGATGATGCACAGATTATTATGTCAGTTCCCAAGAACATTGCCACCACAGCAGAAAACTTCTTGCAATGCATGTCGGTAGTTGCAGACTGGATGGGACGGAATTCTCTGAAATTAAATTGTGATAAAACTGAATTGTTGCTCTTTGGCACATGTTCATTGAGCTGGAATAGCAATTGGCAGCTAGACACCTTAGGCACATGTCCCAGCCCTGTGGAGAAGGCCACAAATCTTGGAGTTTTCTTAGATATTGGACTTTCACTCAATACCCAGGCCAATCGCAACCTGCTTCTGGCTTACAACGATGCTTAGGAACAATTTTCCTCTTATTCCGCACCCAACACGAAAGCAGGTTGTGTTAGCCTTAGTTATCTCCAGATTGGACTATTGTAATTCTCTCTATCTGGACTCCAACATTAGCACTCAGCACAAACTCCAAGTAGTATAGAATGTGCTTGCTAGAATAACTCTTGACATTCCCAGGTGCCAATCGGCTGCAATGAGGTTGGGGGCCTTACATTGGCTCCCCATCAGAAAGTGGATTATGCTTAAAGCACTCAGTACAGTGCATAAGGCCATTTTTCTCCTGAGTCTGACAAAAAGATATATTTCACTGGCATTCACTGAGTAGAAACCTGCGTTCGGCACACAGGAACCTGCTTATTATACCTAGGACTCGAAAGAAGATATGGGGAAATAGAGCTTTCTCGATTGCTGCAAGTAGAATCTGGACTTCTCTTTTGCCAAGGCTGAGGGCTATCCCACAGTTGTTGCCTTTCAGGAAAGCACTTAAAACCTGGCTCTATGCTTTATAGACCGCTTTTTTCAGGTGGATTTACAGTTTAGGTTTTAACTCTGGATGACCGGCTTTAGCACCTTGATGCCTTTGGGTAACTGTTGTGCTCTACAAATCAAATTCAAATCAAATCAAACCTTGGTTTGGCTGATTGGTGAGTATTTTGTTTTATGGATGCCCAGAAATCAATGCTTATTAATATACAGAGAACGGTGGCCGTGTCTTATGCAAGCGTTAGTTATATTTCCCAGCAACCTCATCCCACGAATGGCCACAAAATTCTGTTAACATGACTACTGCCTTGTTATCAGTGAGGAAATGTGAAGGTGATAGTTATGCCATGTGCTAGGCCTGACAGATGAATGGATAATTTTTCCCCCCAGGTCTCTGTTGTATATCATTATTATGGCTCTCTGTTTTCCGTTTTTAAAGATTTTTACAGATATAGACAGAAGAAAATGTCTTTTCTGTCTGCATTTATTTTTAAAAGTGAATAAATGCAGAAAATTGTGCTTCTTTTAAGTAACTGTTTGTGCTGTCTTACATGAATTATAGCCCACCAGCTGAGCAGATGGACAGCACGGGAAATAAAAAAAACTGGATGAAATTTCTTTAAATAACTGCATGTGTTGACATACATTTGTGGTATAATGCTAATATTTACCAGCGGATGTAGTTTTATGCAATATTTGGCAGTTTAAATAGCTAAAACACAACAAACCTCAAACTATGAGTGCGCATCTATCGGTTAAATAAATATGTAAATGTACAGTTTTACAACTTAATTTATACGCAAAACACAAAATAAATATGGATAAATACAGACAAAATGACCAAAAAATAAATATGGATAAATACTGGTGGAAATGTTAAAAAATAAATGCCATAAATCCGGGAGACCTAATCATTATATAAACTGCTCTCTGTAACACTTCATACTTAATCAATTTATTCCATTTTAGGGTAAAAGGAGAGACATTAAATTGCATCCACTACATCACAGATAAGTACATCAGGAGTCATTTATAAAATGTTACATCAGGAGTCAATACATTGCAAAAATGATTGCATTGTTGGCAAGTAAATGTATGTATTTACTTTCCCTCAAAGGCCGTGGCACACAAGAAGGGAGTTGCAACTTTCACACCGTTTGTAAACCCAATTCAGACACATACTCTAATTTGCACTCAAAGTAGGAGTCACCTGGGACTTGGAATGAGGCTTTTTAACGACTTCAAGGAAGAAAACCTGTAAGAAATCAAACAGCCTTGCGGTGGAAACCTGGGTAGTGAACTAGCTGAAGGATGGGATGGAAATTTTATATTGAAGGACAGACATTCATCAACAGTTTTGAAAACGGGGATTCAGGAAATGGGAATGTTCATTGCTGAAAATAACCATAAACCTGGATTCGCTGTTCTGTTTTCTTCTGGGTGACGATTTATGACTTTATCAATTCGCTAACATTTCCAGAAGGATGCCTGAAAGTTGCACCAGATTTCCAGGCTTACTCCTGAGAAAATATTATGATTTTTCTGTGTTTTGCGTCTTCATTTGCGCTTTCATTCCACTAATAGTATAAGTAATAGTATAGCAACAATATGTTTTCTTTATTTAATTCAAAGTTAAATATTAGGGGGCATATTTATCAATCTTTCACGCAGCGCGCCACCTTGCTGCGCTCCACTCCGTGAAAGAGAAAGGGCAGGAGTGCGCTGTATTTAACATTATACGGTGCATTCCTATCCGTTCTTTGCGCTGGCAAACGTTTGACTGCCTAGCGCCGATGCAGGAACCCTTGTGTCATGTTGAAAGGGTGCCTACATTGAAGGATGGATGGCTTTTGTGCAGGAAGGTGCACCCTTGGGCAAAAAAACAATCCTGAGAGGCATTTTTCTCTTTCTATGTGTGCTGCAACGAGGAGAAATAAAGATATTTTTACTTATTACATCTCACCTGGGGAAGAGTAGTATTTTGACGCATTCCCAGGTCTACCACGAATGGAAAATCTGGGAATGTGCCAAAAGCATGGGTGGATGCATGGGAACACCCACGCTCCATCCACAGAACTCTTCCCTGGGGCAGAGTAATGCAAGGCAGTGATTTGCACTGCCTTGTGTTACTCTGGATGTATCAAGCCAAGAAGGGCCACACAAGGTGGTCTTGCTTGGCTTGGTAAATCTCACAGGTTTTGCATCCCCTTAGGTGGAGCAAAGGTGATGCACAACGCTAAGAAATATGAGTCTAGGTCATTATTACAAGTGGCCCAGTAATTGTTGTATTATTGAGTACAAAATCGGACTCTGCTGCTTTCTAATTGATCAATTGTGACAAATTCCACCCAATTAAGAATTTCTTGGGGATAATGTATAGACTTTAGTTCTTACTGCATTGAAATCTGCATGTTCCTGCATATTTCGTGCATTTTTTAGCAGGCTTGACTTGCTGATATTTATCACAAAACTCATAATTGCGATATTATGCAGTAACAGCAGTTACCGCACATATCCCAATTAATCGGTTCCCCATATAATGAGGGAGGTAACTGTAGGAAAGATATTTGTGAAAGGCCACATATAAAGTTGTTTTGTGCCATTCAATCAAAAACTTTCAAGGGTGAACATGCATTGTGAATGAATGTATGACTGCTAAGTAACTCTTTTTGAATTTCTAGAAGTCATTAATCAAGTCGTTGTGAGAATGTAAAAGTATGTTATGATTTCACATGGTTTTGAATCAGGCCCACTGCATTTAATCTCATCTCTCCATACGTAGGTGGCCGAAGAATAATGGCATTTTAAATGAAAATAACTGTACTGACTACAAAAACACATGTAAGTTCTGCATGTTGACGTTACAGAATTGAGTACGTTGGTTAGCTGATCTCTTGAGTGAAAAACAACACTAAAGAATGACGGTCTATGCTTTAAAGAGTGTAAAAGAAAGGAGTATAATCACTGACCAGAAAATTGCAAATGGATAATACAGGTACACTAATGCGATTGAGTGACGGAACAACGTAGGGAAATACTCTGCATGCCCTTACCATGCATTTTTTACCGTATATATATATATATATATATATATATATATATATATATATATATATATATATATATATATATATATATATATATATATATATATATATCCACAGCCTTGGCTCGATTCTGCGGTCCAATGGCGCTCTTTTCATCGGTGCTTTGACTTCCAAGCAGAGCCCCGCTTCAATATATTTCACAACTCCCTTCTTCCACGAAGGGAATAAGTCAGCACTCACAAAAGTTCCTTTCCCAATCCTTTTTATTTCATTATCATTACTCCAGCAATGCAAAGTAAGAACCAATACGTTTTGCAACCAACTGTCGCTTGTTCACGGTGGCAAACTTTATTCACTCTGTGGTGAACAAGCCTGTGAGGCACGCAAAACGCGTCCAACAGCCGTTTTGTAAATAAACTCTTATTTTTGCAAGACATGGCGTCGTCTCCCTGTACCTTGGTATAGGTTTTGGAAATATATATATATATATATACACACAATGTATTTGGAGGAAACCCCCCACACCCACAAACACACCCGCAAAATTACCTTAAATGCATGGTAAAGGCGTACGTTGTAAAAGCATATGCGTTGTAAAAGCATGCATGGTAAAGCATGCATGGTAAAGGTACAACATGGTAAAAACCACGCTGTAAAGGCTGTTTCCCCACTAATGCTCAGGTCACAGAGGGAGTCAAGACACCATCAGATATTACAGAGAGAAACCAAAATCAGTATGGTTGTCGATTTACGAAAATATGATGGGACATCACATGACCTTTGACCCCAGCGACAGCAGAGGAAGTTACATAATTTGACTCGTGATCTTGCTGATTTCAGAGACAGTGATGTCAGACGACCATTGACCGTGGTGTCATTAGCAAAAATGAAATCACTGAAATTAATAAAAATAAAACCAATAATAATAGATACTGCAAAACAACAAAAGTATATGAAGGTATATTTTAGATATCAGCCACATATTCACTATGTTGTTGTGATGATATCACAAGGGTTTGGCCACAAAAAGCCATCAGCATGGATAGGAGAACAGCAATCATAGATCGGCTATAGGCATCATTCTCATAAACGTAGCTTCAAATGCCCAGGCACAGATTCATACCCTGGAGTCAGCCATTGTATGTCAGCCATAATTTACCTAGGCACAACCATAATAAGCCAAGACATAGTTGCAAATACCAAAATACAGCCTCAAATGCCCAGGCAGAATCCCTATGCGTCAAGGCAAAACTAGCAGATGAATAGCACTCGTTACATCGCATAGAAATACCACGCATGCCTTTACAACGCGGGTATTACTACGCGATGTCAATTACAACGAGTACCATTACAACGCAAAATTTTACCACAACTATTTCTTTACCACGCATGCCATTTAAATGCCAAGGCATGCGTGGTTAAGCTATACTCAAGGTAAATGTTTGCAAGGTGAGTGACTCCAACCTACCCTACCCTAATCCTTAATTTACTTCCACTGCACAAGCCTCCCCAGACCCCCAGTTCTCTCCCTACAATAACCCTACACTACCCTGCACAACCCCGACAGTTTACTAATTCCTAAAACACTACCCTACACTACACAAACACCACAACACTACCCTAAACCCTAAAACTCTACTCCCTGCATGACCCTTCCCCTACCCCCAGTCCTGTCCCTACACTCTAACACTACCCTGCATGACCCCCGACACTACCCTAAATCCTAAACCACTACCCTACACTACGCAAACACCACAACACTACCCTAAACCCTAAAACACTACCCTACACTACACAAACCCAACACTACCCTAAACCCTAAAATACTACCCCCAGCACAACCCTTCCCCTACCCCCAGTCCGGTCCCTACGCTCTAACTCTACCCTGCACGACCCCCAACACTACCCTAAATCCTAAAACACAACCCTACACTACACAAACCACAACACTACCCTAAACCCTAACACACTACCCCAGCATGACCACCCCCTTCCCCAGTCCTGTCCCTACACTCTAACACTACCCTGCACGCCCCCTACACCACCTTAAACCCTAAAACACTACCCTACACTACGCAAACACCACAACACTACCCTAAACCCTAAAACACTACCCTACACTACAAAAACAATACAACACTACCCTAAACCCCAAAACACTACCCCCCACATGACCCCCAGTGCCGGCCCCTACACTCTAACACTACGCTGCACAACCCCCTCGACACTACCCTAAACCCCAAAACACGTCCCTACACTACACAAAAACCACAACACTACCCTAAAACACTAGCCCCAGCACAACCCTTCCCCTACCCCCAGTCCGGTCCCTACACTCTAACTCTACCCTGCACAACCCCCAACACTACCCTAAATCCTAAAACACAACCCTACACTACACAAACATTACTACACTACTTCTGCACTACCCTAAACCCATAAAAAGTAACCCCCACCCCAAGCACAATCCCCCTTACCTCTCTCTCCTCGTGGTTCCTCTTTCCTAGTTCCAGCGTGACAGAGGAGCTTTGCACGTCATTGTGAGGAAACAGAACAGCCCAGTTTTCTCACAACAATGTGGATAACCATTACATCGCATGCGTTTTAAAAGCGAATGCGATATAATGGTTTGCGTTGTAATAGTAGTCGTTGTTACATCGCAGGCGTTGTGACGCATGCAATGTAACAACTTGCGTGGTAACAGCCTCGCTGTAATGGCTGTTTACCCCAACAGATGCCCAAGCATAACCCAGTATGCCTGTGCTAACTGACAATGCATAACCATTGATCAAATGCTGTGCCTGGTTGGTACATATGTGAAAGCTCTCCCTATAGGAGACAATCTCCCCAGAGATGCATTGCTGAGCGCCAAGAGCAAATAAAGCCACAAAAAATGCATTTAGTCTGCTCACACATAATTTTCAGTCCTTTGGTTCTAATCCAGTCAAATCTGACTTTGTGCACAGGAATCTGTGTGCCTATTCTGGAAAGTGCATTTTAGCGTACTCACTTGTTTGTGTAATATATACCTACCTTTGAATGCTAAAAATGTAATTTTTCAAAACAAAATTGATATTTAATATAATCACTTTATTTTATGTGTATATTGAACATCCAGCATGGAAAAGGCATTCTGAACCTGCCTTGGGCACCCATGACATACATGAGTTATTGTTAGCCATATTTAATGCTCATGCCTCAAACTGAATTGTCTGTTGCAACTTTATTAATCGATGTTAGCTAACAGAACTCAAAACCTCTGTGCACCTCAGCACTCCTTGCTTGTGTGCACCACCATGTGTGCATGTAGACATGTCTCGCTGGTGAGCAGCTAGTGCTCTAGAAACTTTCCTTATTAAGTCACAGCCTACCTGTGTCCATATACTGACTACATCTTCTCTGTGTGTGGGCACAAGCCCCACTCACCTGTGTGCACCTAACACATCTTTGTAAACCTTGCTAGGTTTAACTGTATACAAACATTCATTTACCCTGCACCTACATAGCACCTCTCATCTGTGTGCAGCCAGGAACCAGTCATTGTTATGAGCCTGTATCACTTTCAGCTCTGTGCACCTTGTCTCTCACACAGAACCACCCCGCTACTCAGAATAGCTTGCGATTTCCGGAATCATCTCTATACTCATAACCTCCTCTTATATGTTGGCTTTTAACTATTCTCACCTGTGTGTATAGCCCTATAACCTGTCTGCGCCAATCTCTCTCTAACCCATTCACACCTACCTCTCCAGCATATACCCCTTTATCTGTTTTCATACAAGGCCCAACTAGGTGCACCTAACCCCCTTTCACGTGCAGAAACACAGCCTCCCAGCCATATTTATGCACCTAGTGCCCATTAATAGATGGGTACAATGCCTCCTCTAACCTATGTCCTGCAATCCCTTGCTCACTTTTGAGCATAGATTGCTCTATCACTTATATATGTTTATACTTTCACCTGTTTGGATCTAGATTCCTCACAATTTTGGCACTCTGCCTCACTTACAATTTACACCTATTCTGTACAGACATTGGCAGATATGATTTTCTAACAAGGTCTCAGCTATACCCATATTCTTAACACACCTCACCTGGTACACATTCCTAAAATGCATACACACACACAAATACATTTTAACATTGGTACCACAGACAAACATTCCTAAAACATGCATCAAAGCATACAGTAGCTATTACAAGGTCACAGTTCAACAGATATACCATATAAACTGCAACACAAACAAGGTAATACACAAATTTCACTCCTGACAGGGGTCAAAAGCAACCTATCAGGGGTCGCAAGCAGTAGTCTAAGGGTCTCAGCTGCAACCTCTGGTGACCCCGAAATGACATCTGTTAGAAATGGGGGTCTCTAGTTGGCAGTGGCTGACATCGTGTCCAAGTAGGGACCCTTCCTTCTAGTCAGGGTAAGGGAGTTACACAGCTAGGATAACCCCTGCTCACCCCCTGGGTAGCTTGGCACAAACAGTCAGGCCTATCTCAGAGGCAATGTATAAAGCATTTGTACATAAACACACAGTAACACAGTGAAAACACTACAAAAAGACACCGGTTTAGAAAAATTAATGATCTTTATCTCAACCAAAAGAGACAAAACAACAAAAATCTAACATACATAAATCAAAATATCACTTTCAACAGTTCAAAACTGTTCAGTCCATATAACACTATGGATGCATCACGGTTTGTACAAAGTACATGGGATGCGTAAAAATCACAAGTCGAAACAGGGAAGGTGAGATGCCGAAAATCAAAGCAATGTGTTGGTTTCTTACACACAGGGAAGGCAATGAGTTGGTTCCTTGCTTCCAAGAGAGGTGATGCGTTGGTTCTTTACTGCTACGCAGGGGAGGTGATGTGTTGGTTCCTTACTGTAAGAGGAGGTGATTCGTCAGTTTCTTACTGCATGGGGAGATGATGTATCATTTCTCATTTCTCCGGACATGCAGCTTCAGCTCCTTACTGAAGCCCAGCGTCGATGAGTACTTGGCGCACAGTTGCCCTGCGTTGACAATCTGGACGTGCTGGGACCGATGCAGCGGCAGTGAAACAGGCGCTGCGTCGATTCTCCCAGCCGCGAACAGGTGATGTGTTGATTCCTTCAGCCCCACAACAGGACCTGTGTCAGAGTCAGAGCGGGAGTCTCGGACGTCGGAGACATGGTGCACTGGACTCAGGCTGCGGTGGTTCTTTCACCCGCTGACAGGCACTGAGTCAATTTTTTCTGATGCACTGTGGTGATGCATTGGGTTTTCAACTACACGTCAAGCTTGCATTTGGAAAAATATCACTGAAGGGCGATGCATGGATTTTGAGCTCTTATTGCACCAGAAACTACCTCAAAGGACCCAGAACTGAAATTGGCACCACTTGGCAGGCCTCCTAGTAGAGGAGTTCAGGGTCTGTGGGTGAGGTATTTGATGGCCCTGAGACTTTTTAACAGGAGGTAAGTACACACAAGCCCTTGGAGAATCTTATCAAGCAGGGTACCAAAACAAAAGTCCAGGCCTTAGTCTCTCCAAGAGGGAAGCAGGAACTGCAGGCAAACCCAGCAAAGCAAAGACAGCAAAGGGGCAGTTCTCCTCCTGTCAGCTCTCAAGCTCTTACTATTGGCAGAGTCGCCTCTTGATCCAGAAGTGTTCTATAACTCTGTTGTTATAGTTCCAATACTTATACCCCTTTGGCCTTTGAAGTAGGCATACTTCAAATGATAGTCTTTGGAGTGCACAGATCCTGCCTTGCCCTGACCTGGACCCAGACACAGTTCATTGTGAGAGGCCAGGCACAGCCCTATTCAGGTGTCACTGACAACTCCTCCCATCACTCTAGTTCAGGAAGGCCCATCAGCCTGGTGACAGGCAATCAAGATATGCAGGGCTCACCTTAGCTTCCTTTGTGTGACTGTCTAGAGTGAATGCACAAACAGTCCAACTGTCAGTCTAAACTAGATGTGGATTCCACAGGCAGGCAGAGGCACAGGGTGGTAAAGCAAGAAAATGACCACTTTCTAAAAGTGGCATTTTGAAACACATAATTTAAAATCCAGCTTCACAGAAAGATATGTTTTTAATTCTGAGATCAGGGGGCCCAAAATCCAAATCTCTATTTCTTCCCAATCGAAAGTTACACTTTTAAGAAGTTACAAGGCATCTCCAATGAAGACCTCTGGGGGAGATGGTCCTTGCAATAGTGAAAAACAAAATTAGCAGTATTTCACTATCAGGACATGTACAGCACACCAGTACATGTCCTACCTTTCACACACACTGCACCCTGCCCATGGGGCTACCTTCGGCCTTCCTCAGGGATGCTTTACATCTAGTAAAAGGGAAAGTTTGTGTCTGGTAAGTGGGTGCACTTGCCAGGTCGACATTGTAGTTTAAAACTGCACTGACAGACATTGCACTGGCAGGCCTAGGTCATATTTGCATGGCTACTCATGCGGGTGGCATCAACAGTGCTGCAGGCCTACTAATAGCATTTGATTTAGGGGCTCTGGGCACACACAGTGCACTTTACTAGGCACTTACCAGTAAATCAAATATGTCATTCATGGATAACCAATCATAATACAATTTACGCAGAGAGCATATGCACTTTAGCACTGGTAGCGGTGGTAAAGTGCCCAGAGTCCTAAAGCCAACAAAAGAGGGTCAGAAAAATAGGAGGCAAAAAGGGTAAAATTCTGGGGATAAACCTGCCAAAAGGGCCAGGCCAAACACATCCACCACCGGCCTAAAGCCAGGGGAGGCCAATCAATGGATGTATGACGTTACAACGCATACTTTTACAACGCATACCGTTACAATGAATTTTTTACAACGCAAAAACTTTACAACGCATACCATTACAACGCATGTTTTTACAACGCAAGTACTTTTACAACGCATGCCATTACAACGTAAGTATTGGTAAGTATATAATATATATTTTTTTAAATTAATTGTAATTAATATAATTTAATTTAATGTAATTTAATTAATTTAATTTTTTTTACCCTGTACCCCTGTACCCCAAAAAACCCAAATTAACCCAGAACCCTAAAAATACCCCTGTACCCCAAAAACCCCAAACTGTCCCTGAACCCTAAAAATACCCCTGTACCCCAAAAACCCAAAACTGTCCCTGAACCCTAAAAATACCCCTGTACCCCAAAAACCCAAAACTGACCCTGAACCCTAAAAATACCCCTTTACCCAAAAACTGAAAACTGACCCTGAACCCTAAAAATACCCCTTTACCCAAAAACTGAAAACTGACCCTGAACCCTAAAAATACCCCTTTACCCAAAAACTGAAAACTGACCCTGAACCCTAAAAATACCCCTTTACCCAAAAACTGAAAACTGACCCTGAACCCTAAAAATACCCGTTTACCCAAAAACTGAAAACTGACCCTGAACCCTAAAAATACCCCTTTACCCAAAAACTGAAAACTGACCCTGAACCTTAAAAATACCCCTTTACCCAAAAACTGAAAACTGACCCTGAACCCTAAAAATACCCCTTTACCCAAAAACTGAAAACTGACCCTGAACCCTAAAAATACCCCTTTACCCAAAAACTGAAAACTTAAAAAAAAAAACATATAAAATATTAAATATAATTATATACTTACCAATACTTACGTTGTAATGGCATGCGTTGTAAAAGTACTTGCGTTGTAAAAACATGCGTTGTAATGGTATGCGTTGTAAAAGTTTTTGCGTTGTAAACGTTTCGTTGTAATGGTAGTGCGTTGTAAAAGTTGCGTTGTAAAGGTTGTTTCCCCAATCAATACCGTGATGGACTTACCTGATTGGGGCGATAGAACATGGACTCTTGCCAGCAACAGCTGTAGCATGTTCCGGTTCCATGCCTTTAAGAACCCAGTTGCATCCCTCTGTTCATACTCTAAGGGTCCACTAAGCTAACCCATGGAGAACCCCTCTACTCACGTATGGATACCATCTGCGCAGCACCTAACCTTACCTCGCTCACAGATGTATCCTAGTGGACAGACAGTACCACCATGGCCGACACTAGGATGAGGCCCATTCCACCCCCTTGGGTGTGACTCCTGCCCCCCACCCAGGGGCAACTAGGACCACTGGGAACAGCCACAGTGGCCACTGACAGCACAGAGAACCAGGTCTCAGGCCTCTTTAACTTTGGTGCCTTCTGAGAAGTGGGGGTGGGGTAGCTCCGGGTACTTGGCACCCTTTGTCCAATCTTCCTCTGACCAGTTGGTCTCCAACACGCTGTCCTCTCTTCTTGGGAGAGGTACCCCCAGACTCCAGAACTGTCAGGGCACTTGTGGCAAGTGTCCTTCACAATTCTCCCACGAGTTCAGGGGTGCTATCCTGCAACTGGTTTCCCACCCAAGGGTCCCTCCCCTCCCCTGCCCCCAGCCTTGGGCTCTGCACCCTCACACCCAGAATGGTACCCTCGGAAGACAAAACAGTAGGGACACTGCTAGCAGTCGACCCTCCCTTTAAGTCAGGGGATACACCCTGAACCTGGTCCTCCAACCCAGGGTATGTACACCTAGGCTGGACCTGTGACTGGCAAGCCAGGACTTCCAGGGAGGACCCCACCCACCAAGGAAACACATTCCTTGTGTGTTGTGTGAGAGTCTACACGGCGCAGGCCTCCAGCCTACTATCCATCTGACAGTACATGAAGAACTCCAAGGCCAGAAGTGGCCCCACCAGGGTCAGTGTTGGCCTGAGAGCTGGCAACCCCTCACCCACTATTTTTCTTAAACTTTATTCTAGGGTGGGAGACCGAGTCTCTGAGTCTTAAAATGGCTGTCATCACATCTTTGTTGATGCGGTGGCAATCAATCAGATCCCATCTTGAGATCTGTTGACTTTGCGGGTCCTCTGCAGCATGAAATATCTACATTTTTTAACCTTAATTTCTCTGAAACTACTGAATGTCATTACACCAAATGACAAAAAGCACACTTACTGGACCAAGATCTTGCTTGCTGCCAAATTAGGTGTAATTCTGTTTTTCAGACCTCCTTTCAGCCTAGGTCACAGTTTTCCTCTCTTTTTCTTCACTCCTCTTTCTCCCCTTTCCTCCTTTCTCTCTTGTAGGGTGAAGTCTGAAGATGAAAAATAAGTCCTCGTCCCAGTGGCGGGCAGTATTTACCAGGAATGGTGCAGCAGGGCGGGACGGGGGGTATTGGAGGAGGGGGTATATATTAATATAATAAAAAATAAAGCACTTCCCTTCAGGTCGGCCACCCAGCCGGCTGGCCCCTCTCAGTCCGCTCGCTGCCACCGCTTTTTGCTCCTGGGAAGCAAGAACCAGGAAGCACCTAGGCTCCTGAATCCCCTAACCAATCACAATGCTGCAAAGCAGCGTTGTGATTGGTCTGAGCGCCGTGGTTCGGTGCTCAGACGGGCAATGGGGGCCTGGGCATGTTCTGCACCCAGGCTGTAATGCAGCCTGGGTGCAGAATATGTCAGAGAGGGCCGGCCAAACAGTTATGTGCACTTTAGAGTGGGCAACCACTCCTCCTACTGGCCCCTGCCCTGGCAGTACAGCCCCGCCCACACCAGGAAACGGAAACCTAAAATTATAATAACGCTGGTTATTATCATTTTATTTTTCCTTTAACTACTGCTCGCAGAGCAGTGGGGAGATGCTCCTCCGCCTTAGCGGAGGAGCCGCCCCTGCCTGGTCCCTATAATTGAGTGCACTTCCTCTCCACCCTCAACCATCTGCAGAAATTAATCACTGGATTTAATGTAACTCAATACTGCTTCATCCTTGAATGGCTTAAGAAAGAAATCTATAATGGAGCGCAAATGAAGGTAGTGCAGAAGAAGGTCTGACTCTGTGATGGACGGTGAAAATATTGAATTAAATGGACATTATTGTACTGTAAGCAGGACTGAAAGATCCTACGGAAATATTGCAATGATGAAAAGAAAGAGGCAATAAAGTGAATGCGACTCTGAGAAAATATACAGAGAGGTTGAGAAATGAGAGACTATGATGATCGCAGCTGAATGCTGGAAATATTAATGAGAGAGATTGTAAATCCTGTGAGATTGACAGGAGGAGGATTCAGTACACACGACTACATTAAAAGAAATATATGTATACCAAGTTAAATCCTCAGGGAAAAGAAATGGGAATTTCATTGAATGCTTTAGAACTTTAAAGGCAGCGATTATGCTGCTCGATCATAAAAGGAGAAAATGTTACATTTGAAAATGTGTGCATTAAGATAAAACTAAATCCTTGGACATTTGTGGAAGTGCCTTTTTCTTTTAAATGTGTTGAACAGAGAGACATTTTGAGCACTAGCCGAATATATCCAGCTATTTGTGGCATTCGTTTTTTACCATCAGCCTCATTATATTACGTTATGCTAAGCTTTGTTATTTTATGTTATTTGAATTTATATAGGTCCAACCGCTACTCTAATGGCATCAACGCATATTTTCAGGAAATATACCACATTAAGGGGCCGATTAAGATGGCGGACGGACAAAGTCCGTCCGCCATCCTGTCTGGGGCAGGTACCGTGCCCCAAATTAGGATGCACCCGCCACAGTGGCGGGTGCATCCCGCATTTTTAACATTGCGGCCAACGGTGCTGAAAGCACCGTCCACCGCAATGTCAAAAATGCATGTTATGCGTTTCACAGCACAACATGACAGGCACCGCGCGGTGCCTGCCATGTTGTACTGTGAAACGCAGGGGGGTACCATAGGTACCCCTCATGTGCACCGCCCCCCCACCTTCACCCTGGGGGCCCGCAACGGGCCCCCAAAGCAAAGCCTGTATGCCTTTCCATGGCGGCATTGCCTCCACAGAAAGGCATCTGCATCCGGCCATCGTAATATGGCTGGCGGTGTCTGGAAGACACCGCCAGCCATATGAACCCTTTTCCGCCCCGGCCGCAAGGTGACTGGGGCGGAAAAGCGGCGGACAGTGTTTCTGTCCGCCGTGGTCCCCCCCGCCATTGTAATATGGCGGGGGGGGAATTGGTGGCAGACGGGCACAGATGGCGGACGGATCGCCACTGCCTGCATGGGGGTGGCGATCCGTCCGCCATCCTAATCGGCCCCTAAGTGAGAAAACTTTTTAAATTTTTTGCACAGGTCTGAAACATGTCATGTTTGGCGGACATGATAGAGCATGAGTAATTGCTCCATGTCAACTTTGTGATTTCCTTTGTTGACTAGAGTGAGACGAGGAGTGAGATTAACTTTTTCGTGCATTCACATTTAGAGTTTATCCGGTTTGAAAGGTCCAGGATATAGATGTAGCATTTTACTAATTTATCCAAATTACTTAGATGAGAGAAAACGTTCGGGGGCGTGGCTTGGACGCCGATCGGGATGGCAGCGTGAGCTCGCAGCTCCGCGCAGAATCCCGCTAATTCTCCTGTTTTCGGAACCCTAGGCGACCCGGAGACGACGCTCCTGCCCTCTGAAGTGTGAGAGGACAGCTGGGCACACTTGGTGGACTGCTGGGGGACTGCCGCCCCCGAGGAGACCGAGTCGAAGTAGCGGTTGAGGTGTTGCCGAGGGTGCGAAGAAAATGGCGGCGAGGTGGGCGGACGGCCCCGAACTTCAGCCCTGAACAGAGTTGTCGCCGGCTGGCGGAAGATCCTGGCGAGAGATCCTGTAATCCGCTGACCGAGGCGCTAGGGTCAGCGGGGCTGTGCCTTGCGGCCAAGGAACGCTGCCTCGCCATGTCCGGAGCTTGGGGACCCTAGCTGGCCACCGCCCTGAGACTCATCCTATCCCCCTCAGGCTCCCGAGGGGGGCGGCGGAGTGAAGTGTGCTTCGCAGGTGTGACACTTGTGCCTGTGGGTGTCGGTGGCGACATTGCACTGCCCGGTGCACGGCGAACGGCCCTGCCTACGGGCGCTGACGACAAACGGGCTCCTGGACCTGTGACGCAGCACCCTGGAATGGCGGCGACTGGAGGGCCGATGGCCGAGAGCCGCACTGAGGGGGACTCGGCGACATCAACTCAGCGGGGCGAGAGTCCCTCCCCGGAGCTTGACCGAGAACAACGGCTGCACCGGCGACTCGATGCCATACTTGATGCGATCGCCTCGACTAAGGACGCATTGCACCAGGACATCGCCCAAGTGGCCACGGGCCTGGGGCTGCTACGCGCAGATCATGCGAAGCTGGCGGACAGAGTTAAGGACCATGACCAACTGTTGCTGGACCTGAAACCATCGGTAGTGGCCGCGGAGCATAAGATCACTGACATGTTGGCCCGGCTGGACTCGTTGGAGCGGAGAGCGGAGGATGCAGAAGGCCGCAATAGACGGAACAACGTGCGGGTCGTAGGCCTTCCGGAACGGATTGAGGGGGAGGATGCGGTGGCCTATATGGAGACCTGGTTCCGCACTGTGGTGGCGCCGGAGGGGCTCTCTCCTTTCTTTACGCTGGAGCGGGCCCACCGGGTACCCGCTCGCCCGCCGGGGCTTGGCCGCCCCCCCCGCCCGATGGTGGTGAGGCTCCTCCACTACAAGGACCGGGATCTCCTCATTCAGCGGGCCAGGATGTCGGGCCCCTATGAGGTGGAGAACAGTAGGGTTACGATCTTCCCGGACTACACCCAAGCGGTCCAGAAAAACCGGGCATCGTTCCTGGCAGTGAAGAAGGAACTCAGGGAGGAAGGCATTCAGTACTCCTTGCTCTACCCAGCTAAGTTGCGGATCATGATGGATGGGTCTACGCACTTTTTCCAGACTCCGGACGAGGTTTGGCACTGGCTGGAGTTGTATAGGGCGGGGACGGACAGATCACATAAAAGTAGACGAGATGAGCCCAAGCAGCCCCGGGTGAGGCAATCGCAACGCATCAGATCTCGCAACAGGCGCCAGCGGGAGAGGCGGGAGGCTCTACTGGCGGCGGAAAAGAGGGATGCACTCGCAGCGACGGCGGCCATTACAGGGTCGCAACAGAACAGTGAACGAGCAGAAACTAACTCGGGAGGGGAAGGCAGCAAGACGGATGAGGAACTCTCAGAAGCGGACAGTTCGAAGGGGCCGGAGGTGACCCCACAGACTTCGGATGGTATCGTTTGCGGCTGAGATTGGATTGGGCTAGACTGGGACTTCATGGTAGGGTGGTATCCTGGTGATTGGGGACGGGATGCCGGAAGGGGGGGCTCTGTGCTTCGGGAGGGATGGAGGCGCGGGGCGTGGGCTCCGCTTGCTGGGGTCGGCGGTGATTCACCCCCCTCGGGCCCTTAAGGCCGACTGTGGTGGAGACCACAGGGTTAGAGTGCGAGAAGTTGGTTCAAGGTTTGGATGGGGGCGGACTTTGGGTTCGTGTGCTCTGTCCTGGGGAGCGGGGTTTGGGAAGTTTTTCTGTTTTGGGTATGTTCGGGGGGGGGCAACTGCATTGGGGGGGCTATGAACATTCGTTATTTGATTCGGACTGTACGAAGTTGGAATGGGGACATTACCTAATCTGAAATGCCTGACGTGGAATGTCCGGGGGCTACGAACTATGGTGAAACGTCATAAGGTCCATGCATATCTAGTACGCAGGGGGGTTCAGATTGCCATGCTCCAGGAGACTCATCTCACTAAGAAAGAGTGTACTGCCTTGCAGAAAAGATGGAGGGGCCAGGTGTTTGACACCACTTACTCAGCGTATGCCAGGGGGGTGCTGATCTGGGTGAGGGCGGGGATACCCTTTCAATTGCTGAATCAAGTCGTGGATCCGGAGGGTCGGTTTGTGGCAGTGGAGGGGAGGTTATATGGACGGGATGTGGTTTTCTGCTGTGTGTATGCGCCAAACACTGATCAAGCTCGATATTTTGATAGCCTCTCGGGGGCTTTGGCCTCCTTCCTGGCGGGCCCAATAGTGCTAGGGGGGGACTTTAACTCGATTACAGATGTGGCTCTGGATAGGTCCCATCCCCCTCTGGTGGACTCCCCGGTGCGCAGGTTGGCCACGCACAGGAAGGACTGGCAGGATAGATGGGGGTTGCTGGATGTCTGGAGGGAGCGACACAGGGAGACCAGGGATTACTCCTTTTATTCTGCACTTCATGACCTGCATGTCAGGATTGATTCGGTGCTCTGCGGTGGACCCCTAGCTCCGTTGATCTCCCATGCGGAGTACTTGGCTAGGACTATCTCAGATCATAACCCCCTATTGGTGCACATTCAGTGGCAGAGAGAGCGCTCAGTAATACCAACGTGGCGGCTTCGGCCGGAGACCCTTGAGGATCCTGTCTTCAACGACGCGGTTCGGCAAGGCATTGATAGCTATTTCGGAATGAATGCGGGCACGGCCACGAGTAGGTCCATTGAATGGGATGCAATGAAAGTGGTGGTGAGAGGGGTGTGTTTGGGTAGGTTTTCGAATGCTCGCACGGCTGTGTTGGATGACCTCATGAAAGCGGAAGATAAGTTGAGGGACTTGGAGCGCCGTAGGCCGGCTGGGCCGGACTTACAGGCCCAGCTATTAGAAGCGAAGGAAGTGGTCGCCACCGAGACGGAACGTTTAAGGTGCTATGACTACAAGCAGTATATCATCAGGGCGCATGCGGAAAGGGACAAGGTGGGTACCCTCTTGGCCAGACTGGCCAACCCGGAACTTAGGGGCTCCCCGATCCTCGGCATTCGTACTGCGCAGGGGGAGATGGTGTACACCCAGGCAGCGGTATTGGAATGTTTTAGGGGGTATTATGAGGAACTGTACCTGAGTCAGCTGGGAGTGGGGGTCCAGGATATTGAGGGATACCTGGGGGAGAGGCAGCTTCCGGTCCTCGATGAGGAGGACGCGAAGGAACTGGGCAGCCCGGTAACGCTCACGGAAATACGGGCGGCCATAAAGCATATGGCCCGCAACAAAACGCCCGGGGTGGACGGACTACCGATTGAATTTTATCAGCAGTATGCAGATAGTTTGGCGCCTAGGCTGCTGGCGGTGTACGCTGAAGCTTTCGAGGCTGGGGCACTGCCCGGATCCATGCGGGAGGCCTTGATTGTGCCGCTCCTGAAGCCTGGCCGGGATGCCGCGGATGTGCGGTCTTACCGCCCGCTATCCATGTTGACGGTGGATTATAAGATTCTGAGCCGAATTTTGGCCACCAGGCTGGCCCCGTATATGACGGGCCTGGTACATAGGGACCAGGCCGGGTTCATACCCACGAGGAGCACGGCGCTGAACGTTCGCCGACTGGTGGGGATAATGGACGCCATCTTGGACGAGGAGGGAGCCCCGGCGGTCCTATCTGTGGACATCGAGAAAGCCTTTGATAGTTTGGAATGGCCGTTCCTGGACGGAGTTTTAGAGAGGTTTGGTATGGGCGAGGGGTTCCGCAGGTGGACGAGGGTCTTATATGCTTCGGCGACGGCGAGAGTGCGTTTGGGCAGCCTGGTGTCTGCGGCGTACCCGGTGGGCAGGGGCACGCGGCAAGGATGTTCTCTGTCTCCCCTGTTGTTTGCTCTGGCGATGGAACCTTTAGCGGTCCATGCGAGGTCGGGTGTCAGGTATATGGGGATAGCCAGAGGCGGACAGTGGCATTATATATCGCTGTATGCGGATGACTTGCTCCTGTACCTAGCCGACACCTTGCGGGCGTTGGCCGGGGCAATGGGGCTGTTGTCGGAGTTCGGCCGGCTGTCGGGCCTTAAGGTCAATTGGGCGAAGACTTGTGTGTTCCCGCTGCGAGCGGGTTCGCCCGATCCTGGTGGCAACTTGGACGTGGTGTGGGAGCCATCTTGTTTCACCTATCTGGGTGTTCGCATCTACCACGCAACCGCGGACCTATTGGAGGGCAACATTGGTCGCTGTGTCCGGGCACTGAGGGGCAGCTTGTCTTTTTGGTCGACCCTCCCGCTGACGGTTCTGGGCAGAATTGCACTTTTGAAGATGGTGGCACTCCCCCGCTTCCTCTATTATTTCCGAACGCTGCCTATCTGGATTCCCCAAGGGGTCTTCAGAGACCTGAGATCGATGATTATTGGCTTCCTATGGGGGCATGGCCGCCGTAGAGTGGCCCTGAACACGCTTCTCCGCCCTAAGGTAGAAGGGGGCATGGCTGTGCCTGACTTTGAGCTGTATTATCTAGCGGCACAGCTGCAGGTTCTTACACAGAACGTGGCTAGGGTGTTCAGGGGCCCAGAGGAGGACCGGGACCGGGGGATACAACGCCATGTGCTATCCTATATTGTCATGCAGCAGAGGCTTGAGTTGCGGGCCCTCACCATGGAGGAAAGGACGCTCCGCTTGTGTTGGCAGAGGAGCCTTCGGAGAGCGAGGGCTTCGCGGCCTTATGCGCCGGAGATTCCGATCGGCATGCTGACGGCCTTGCCGCACGGGGGAGATTGGTCCCCGTTGCTGGCTTGGGAGGAGATGGGACTACAGGTGGTAGGTGATTTGTACATAGATGGGGCGTTGGCACCGTTCGAGGCGCTCCGGGACCAGTTCGGGCTGCCCGACGGGGGGTTCCTCCTGCACGCGGCAGTGGTGGCTGCCATACAGAAGCACTGGCAAGGGGGGCTCGCAGAACCGACGACGACTATGGCGTGCCAATATGTGGTGATGGCAGCAGGCACGATCAAAGCTGTGACGTGCCTCCATAATAGGATGCTGAATGAGGGACTGGAACCACTCCAAGGGCTCAAGGCTAAATGGGAGGAGAGTGTGGGCCGGCCCATACCGGATACGGCATGGGGACACATCCTGAGGCGTACGTGGAAGGGCACGAGAAATGCGCGCTTTCAGCAAGTGCATTTCTATGTGCTTCATAGGGCCTATTTAACCCCAGAGAAAATACAGCGGCACTTCCGGGTGCCGGATGCCCGATGCCCACGGTGTTCGTCTCTGGGTGCGGACATGGATCATTTGTTTTGGAGGTGCCCGCAATTGGGGACCTATTGGACGGAGGTAGGGGAACTCCTGAATGAAGTGTCAAACAGGGAGGTGGACTTCGATATGGCGGCGTGCCTGTTGCTCTGGTTCCCGCACACTAAACACACCAAGGTGACGAGCAAATTCATTGATCTGGGTCTGATATTGGCGCAGAGGGAGATATCGTGGCATTGGAAGTCCAGGGGGGGGCCCTCGCTGCGTAGATGGAAGAATGAATTGCTGCGGTGGTCTGCCTGCGAGAGTGTGCTCCGGATGAAGCAGGCTGTTAAGTTGGGGAATGAGAAGGTTTTGGAAGCAGCGCGTGCATGGGAGCTAGTGGTGCAGGCTTTGCGTGATTCTTTGGTAGGTGACGAGGATGGGGAGAATTGAGCCGGTGGACACCGCGGGGCGAACACAGAAGTGCTATATTCCGCGCTGTGGTGGATCCATCTAACTCGACAGGACGAGATGTACTCCTAGCAGTTGCCAGGGGGGGGGGGGCCTTGGGGGGGACTGGTTCATGGGAATTTGGGGTGGGACGGAAGCCATTAGAGGGTGGCCCACCTGGGTGCCTTAGCTCTATTAGGGAGGTGTGCACAATGTGGAGTATGGAAGGGCTGAGGGGAGCGGCCAGGCGAGATAGGGCGGTGGCGCCTGGGGGAGGCCCCGACGTGTGAGGTGTCACTGATTTATTTCTGGGATGGCTGACGGAGGTTTTGTTGTCGGTGGGGGGGTAAAAGCAGATACGTACAACGACTTTTCGACCGTGGTCCCCGTGGGACATGCACCGTGATTTTCTCCTATTGAATGTAACGACATGCCGCCCGGCCCCCGGGATGCGGGCTGAATGGCTGTGTTCAGTTTGGATTTATTATTGGAAGGAGGGGTATCACGAGTGCACTGGTTGATTGATTGTATCCTGTGGTCTCTAACTCTGCAATAAAAATATATTTGAAAAAAAAAAATGAGAGAAAACGTTCTTAAACTCAATCCTAAAAAAAGAGTTGTCCAACAAAATTTTAAGTGCTCACCATCTCTCTCGTCTATAGTGACCTTACCTGGCTTCATTACTGACTCATCTCTTTCAGTGATCCCAAATATGAACAAAGTCACCATATCTGTCAATTTATGCTTACTGGGCTAAGTTGCCCCCCCCCCCCATTCTATAGCCACACTCTTTTCAGTCATAAGGAAAATTGACCACTTTTTCCTATCCTCAGAAATAAGTATTAGCTTCCAATCTATAATGGAGCTCAAACTGGGTTAGCTAACCTTCAAAGCTCTGCACATTAACCACTTTACACCTCACCAAACCCCTTCAGTGTATCTGGCGAACAAAGAAGACATAGTAGTATCTTCTAGACTGCCCGCGGGTTAAGACGGTCCAGGAGCAGCACCAATCCTTTTCTGATGCAGCCACTTCCTTCTGGATCTCACAATTGGATCAAGGGACAACCAACCTCTCGCTGTCAGCCTTCCGTCCACACTCATGGACTCGCCTCATCAGTTTTTATCGATACCAGCCACACTGACGGCCTTCCCTATCACATATATGTTTCAACCACTCTGAGCTCAGTATATTTCTTTTGATTTTTCTGTGTTTCCTGGGCCTGAGAAATAGGTGTGTCGGATTTCAATTAATAAATAGTAATAAATATGATAATACACATGATACAAGAACATCTTGTTGGACATTTAATATGTTATATGCATCCCTATAAACCCACTCTCTCAAGCTGTACTTTGCATATTTTGTCGTAATTCATAACGCTCAAAATGTCAATTTTTAGGTGAAAATTGAACATAATCAAAATATTTCTCATCAGTTGGACATTCAGTCATAGCGTGACTATGTAAGTAACCGTTGCCGTGAACGCATTTGCAATATATTTTGCATGGAAAAGCCTTTGCTTTAAGGAAATTTGACAATATTTGTGGTACTACACAACATAGTGTAGCCTTCTAAAAATGGCAGCCTGGAATAGACAAAGCCATTCTTGCTTATGGTTTCAAAGAATGCCCCTGCACATGCTGTGCATAGAGGACTTGCAGAGACTAACTTGAAAAATCAAATAATAGCATTGATTGGTCAAGGTTTATGAGCTCAAGTAACAAATACACATCAATCAACACAACCAAGCACAAGTACTTTAAAGAAATCTCAGATACTGAATTCCATGTTGGGGAAAGGAAGATGGATGTAGTTATATGCCACTATGAACTAATTCATAAAACTTGGCAGTGCATTAACAATAAACATTGAAGTTCCAAGTCAGACTGCCCATGTGATTTACAATGCAATAAAGTTTGCTTGATCTAGGCAGATTGCAAACAAATCAGTGAAAGGATTACATCAGCGAAAAAGGGATGTGATGGAGTGGAGGCCGACACAAGACGCGCGTATCAAAGAAAGCTGCGCATCGCTCATGGCCAAGATTCTCAACGGCAATGACTACGGCGGCATTACTCCTATAGATGTCACCTAGAAATCGCAAATGATGTTAATCAATGAAGCAGATGCTGACCGCATAATGCCAGAAAATAGTCAGAAGGACAGTACTTATATATCTTTAGAAATAAAGTGCATGCTAAATCTTAAGGATTTTGGGGGCCTGGAGACAAGGATCTTAAGGGGGCAAGTTTGTAACAGCTTTGAATTTAAGATCCAGTTTCTGCTCTTTCATGCCCTCTTTGGCTCAGTCACTGACAGTGAACAGGCACACTCGTCCAAATTCTAAATGCGTTTGCATCTAATATTCAGGGATGATCATGGATTTGTGTTTTCAACACAGCAGCAACTCACTAATTTAACAAATAATCTAGATGACACCCTCCCATTTCTCATATGCGAGGTCCTATTTTGATCTAAGGATGTTGCATGAAACAGAAACACAAACGTTCTCTGCAAAATATATGTAAGACTCTGACACATCACGCCCATTACAAATAAATTAAAGGAAAACAGAATTTAAATTACTCTGTTTAAGAATTCATTCAAGGTCATCAGGGCAAACTCTGCATAACAGAGCTGGCTCTATCAGGGTTCTTTTTGGATGTACAAATTAAATTAATCAACTATCAATTTGTTACATCAATACATACCAAGGTCACTGACCGCAACAATTACCTTCATTACGAAAGTTTTCATCAGCCAAGCTTAAAACGTCATTTGCCTTACTCACAACTCCTTCGTGCTAAAAGGATTGCATCTACCCCTTGCTTATATGCACAAGATAGTCAAAACATCATCACCAAATTCCACCAACGTGGTTACCCGAGAAATGTCACTCAGACCGCAGAACACAGAGCATCTGCTCGAACCAGAGAAGACCTACTGAAACCAAAAGACAATCCCCAGGAGGAAGATACACGCCCTGTATTCGTCTCTAAATTTTCTACACAATCCACCAAATTAAAGAGTCGATTCGCAAACACTGGCCACTGCTGCAATTGGAAACTGATTTCAACAAAATCTTCGATAAACCACCGATCTTCGCTTACCAGCGTTCGAAGAACATCCAATCTCTATTGAAATAACCCACACTGCCAAGGAATATTGTCTTTAAAGGCACAATACCATGCCACAACTGCGGACACAGAAGCAGTATTATTCAAGGCAATTTTCTATCTCACCCCACACAAGGCACTCCCATACATCTTCAAGTTAATGCCACCTGCGACACAACTAATGTTGTATATATGCTAAAGTGCCCATGTGGCCTCCCATATGTGGGCAAGACTGAACGTAAAATCAAAACAAGACTTACAGAACACCGCAGCAACATTCGTACTAAGAACTTAAAGTCATGAATTGCTGCTCATTTTGTCCAATACTCACAATCCCAGTCAAATTCGATTTCTGATTCTTGAAGTGGTGAACAAACTTCCACATAAAGACAATAACAAACACTTGTTACAACGCAAATTATACTGGATACATCGCCTTCATGCTTTGAATCCGAAAGGACTCAATGACAGATTAGAATTAAGCTGTCACCTATGATTGTACTATGATAACCTCTTGATTATATACTTGGTCTCTCCTTTGTCTGTCTATTGATGTTTACTTATGTGTACCATTGCTTTGTTCATTTCATTTCCTACTTAGCTCATCCATCTTTCCCATTCTTTCCCACATTTATTTATCCTTCCTTTTCTCCTCTTCTTTAATTTTTTCTTCTTTTTAACCCTATTTATCCATCCAATTCTTTTGCATTGTATTTCCTCATTATTCCTCTTTACCTCTCTCACCCTTATGTTCTCACCTTGTGCCTCCCGAATTTTCACATAACACTCATTTTTATTTTATTTTATTTTACTTCCGGACTATTAGCTAATTCTGGCACATCCACATTGTTACTTTCTAGTACGCCTTGGTCCCACACTAATCGCGCTATCCATTCATTTTCCCTTGTCTGCTTTCCTCGCGTAGTCTGCCTTTTATGTCTACGCGTATCACTCTTCCTTACGCATGCTCGGCATCTTCCGGGTTGCTGTTTACACGGACCGGGTTTAACCGTCCTGACGCTGTCCTTTCACTTATTGCTCCAAGGCCGGTAAGTGGCCCTGTTACCTGCCAAAACTGTTTCAGTTTTTACGTTTCTCTGTTGGGTTCCTCACACACTTTTGAATCCCTTGCATGCACAGTCTCGGCGCTTCGCGTTATTCATTTCCTCATCTTGTCCCGTGTTCTCATTACACGTGGTGCACTCTTTTACTTCACTTTATGAGTTAATACTATTATTATCATTATTATTTTTTCCAGCCTTTTACCTCTGGGTGCTATGCCCATACTGATAACACCGTGGTTTTTCTGGCACGCATTTCACTTCATTTTCGGTTCCCTTTTTCACCCATTGCTGGTCCTAATCTAAATTTTCAACATCCTCACAACCTCCGTTATTACTAACATTGGTGAACACTTTAATTTTCCAGTTGCTCACACATAAACTTATATGGGTACTCCTTGACCCAGTTTTTTTACATATCCTATGCTCCCAGGAATCAGCGCTCTATAGCAGTTTTTTCTTTTTCACACAGATTCCCCCTGAAGAAGTGCAAACCTGCAAGAAATGCATCGGGGATTATTCTATTATGGAGTATAAATTCATATGAAGTGTGGATTCGTATTTATCCATGTATCAAAACTTTACTAACATATGATGTAATATGAAGAAATGAGACAGTTTTGAATACCCTTCTGATTGAATCAATTAAAGAATACAACGTTCTCAACAAATCTGAAATATTGGTATATATTCAATTACGCACTTTTGTGCACTAAGAGTGCCCAGGGATAGTCCTTACCCATCGTAAGGCTTTCTATGTTACTATTATTCAGCACCTTTTCGAACCAGGAGGTGATCTCCCGGAGCACCTATAAATATTTACAATTTATTTGACATTTTGGTTTACATTGTTCACTTCGGAGTGCAGCGGTTCTAATCTACAACCTCTATCAGGGTTCTCCCTGAAAGGATGGGGCCCTGGGCCAGAGCCCACTTTGCCCAACCTTAAAAGGTCTCTGAGTTACAGGGATGATTATAGCACAGTTGACAGCCATATTTGGTATGTGGAAAAATGTATCTAATCATTGTTACAGAAAGAAAATTACAAGTCAAGAATAGCTCGTATTCAACAGAACCTCTGATAATATTTAAGCAACTCAGGTTGCAAATCATGTTTTAGTTCAAATTAAGACAAGCTATAATTATGTTGTGTAAATGGAAGGGAAAGATGGGACAGCTCCAATTTAGTTATTTTCTGCTGTCAGGGATTTTTATCAAACAATATATAGACATCGATGACAAACACAGTACTGATTATCAAAAACTAAAATAAATGTTCATGGATTTAAACGTAGTTTTGGGGATTTGCATATGTGTGTGTAAGGTTACTTTAAGGGTTGGGTGGGATTTCTCATCATGAAGAATCCACGGTATTATTTCTTCTCACTTTTGCAGGACAAAGCTGGACAGGTTTGCACCTGGTTACAGTGACACACATGTTTTGTACATATGTAGTATTTCTACAGCATGATTCTCGCCAAAAGGCAGCAGAGTGCTACACAGGGTCAAAGACAAGCATGAAGTCAAAGTGGGATAGCAGAGGTAGGTAATGCATTGTGAAGTAATGATATCTAAAGAGGTGAGTCTTCACCTCTTTAATAAATTGGAGATGTGTTGGTTCAAGCCCGATGGATACTGGGGTATTGTTCCAGATGGTGGGTGCATCGACGGAAAAGACCTGCTGCCTTGTTGTTTCTTTTTTACATATATTAGTCTGCAGTCTGATGGTGCCTTGGTTGCAGTGGGCAGAGAACCACCGGAGATGGTGAGCTTGTCTGCAAGATAAGCAGGGGTGCTGGTTGTGATGTCTTTGTATATGGTGCAGCAGGTTTTGAAGATGCTACAGGCTGGCAAGGAGAGCCAATGGAGTTCCATCAGGATGGGGCTGATGTGATCACCTTTCTTCAGGTCCTCGATACGATTTACTGTAGTGTGTAGGATGTCTTTAAGGAGTGCTACTGTGTGGTCTGTAAGGCATTGGAGCTGGTCATTACCACCATCCAGATGCAAGAAGATGAGGGCTTGAACAGCTGTTCTGAAGCTGTTTTCTGGAAGAAATTGCTTCACTTGTTTTAGAAGAGGAAGCTGGTACCAGGCCCGCTTTGTGGTTTTCTGGAAGAAATTGTTTCACTTGCTTTAGAAGAGGAAGCTGGTACCGGGCCCGCTCTGTGGTGTCCAGGGTGAATCCAAGTGACTTGACATTCAGGGAATTAGTGTTGGAAGCTGTCACGGTTCATGTTGTTGAGCTAGGTTTGTAGTGATTCTTGTTTGTTGTTCTTGACAAATAACAGGAATTCTGTCTTGATAGGATTAAGCTTCAGGTAGCTGTTGGACTTCCAAGTCTAGATGATTTGCAGGCAAGGTTTGAGGCATTGGATATCAGAAACAGAGAAGATTTTGAGGTAAAGTCTTTTTACTTTTTTACCATTGACATATTGGTGAATATTAATGCTGTAATGTATGAGCAGAGCACCAAGCTGCTCAACGTCGAGGTTGAAAATGACAATAGACAGTTTGTGAACCTGGAGGACCTCGCAGGTTAGGGACCTGGAGATGCCCATGTGAAAAAGCTGGGGTCGGTTAGAAAGGTTAAATGAGAACCAGGACAGGATGTTGCTGGTTAATTCCATTTGAGGCTCCAGGGTGCATATGAGGGTGAGATGGTTAACTATGTCAAAGGCAGCCGAGAGGCAGCTGAGAGGTCCAGCAATAACAAGAACCATGGGGTATTTTCATCTGTGGTTAGGAGGGTATTTACTAAAAAGTGAAAGGTATTGGTGTCCATGCTGCACCATGTTCTGAAACCAGTGTGGTAGTGCTACAGTGTGGTTCTGAAAAATCTGGATTCATATTCTAGTACTGGACTCGAGAATAAAAACTTCGTCGAAACAGGACGAGTTTGGTATCAAAAGACCGAGAATGACGAGTACATCAAGTACATGTATTTTCGGCGTATTCGAGTGACGACTTCACCTCGAAATCGCCATTTACCTTCTAAACCCTTAGCTGCATGTTGCCCTCTACATAGGCCTTAATCCAGTTGAATTTGATTCCACAAGGACACATACTCCTTAATCGACTTCTCCCTGACCCCAGTACAAGTTAGAACCATTGTCCCAGGCCGAACTCGTTAGGTCAGTTCCCTCCCAGTGGCCGAGCAAGATAGCATCTAGGCCCAACCAGCCATAAAACCATTTCAGCGCGCACACCTGCCATATCTCGCTCACATCTTTCTCCACTCCTTTTCTTCACTTGCTTTATGATGGGGAGGTGACCATTTTTATTAGGGGTCCAGCGATATCTGATGAAATGTTGGGCCTTGCCGGATGATTTGTTATGGGCAGCACGACGTGAAATATGTACATGTCATCATGACTCTGCTTTTCTTTTGTAATCAGTAACCATAAATGAAATACCACGAATCCAAGGAATGTTTTGCCCAAGGCTGAAAATAATGTATAAGAAGAGAAGCCTGACTTCGTGAAAGTGTGCAGTCTCCTGAATATACTTGTATCGTACTTCTAGGACCCTGTCACCTTGGTTGCAGCCAATAAACGA
Organism: Lissotriton helveticus; assembly: GCF_964261635.1. Lineage (NCBI taxonomy): Eukaryota > Metazoa > Chordata > Amphibia > Caudata > Salamandridae > Lissotriton > Lissotriton helveticus. Next base: position 901,430,559 of record NC_136070.1, on the reverse strand, counting down.
ATCTTTGACTTCACCTGGAAGACTCTGAAGTTTCTGTCGGTCTGACTCAGGAGAACCCGAGGTCTCTGGGTGTTGATCCCCTGGCACCGCTGGGTTACCGGTTCTGTGCCGGTTCTTAAAAACCCAGTACCTCAATTGGCGCCCAGCGTTTGGGGCGATTCCAGTGGTACCAATCAGCCTGAAGATCGTGAGGAGCTTCGTGTGGAAATTCCGGAGGAGGGCCCACCACCTCATCGACCCCTGCATGTCGACGTGGTCCGAAGGTCTTTACTGCGAGGTTCCCCGCTTCCAGACGGCTACAAGGACTGCTGCCCTGGCTATCGCCCTGATGTTGGACCCTTGAAATTTTCGGTAGAGCGAAACGCTGAGACGAGTCTTCTGGTGAAGCCATCGATATTTTTCAGTTAAGTATAAGTGGAGCGTCTCCCAGTCCTTAGTTGGACTTACTTTGTGGTATCTTGGAGATACAAAAGGTTTTTATTGGTTCTTGCAAGCACCATAACCGAAGGACTCGTGTATTCACAAGAAATATCGTAATCGATAAATCCTTTGAAGTTTTGGAACAAGACTAGAGAGCGAGGATGCCTAGTCTTAGACTCGGGAATTGGTTTTGTCTTGGTAGTAATAATAGGGACTCCCGATTGGAGGACTCATGTCCGGTTCCTCCAGTTGGAACTCCGACTTACGAGCTGTACGTTAAACATGGGGTAGGCCCCATCGTTTACAACGAGGTATGGATTAAATACACTAGGAAAGATGGTGTTTTAAAATGGCCCCAATATGGTAGCTTTGATTCTGAAATCTTAGACAACCTTGAAGTTAAACTCTTCAAAAAGAAAGCCCGGCCGGCGATGTTTGACTCTTTCCGCTTATGGCGCAAAGAAGCCAAACAAAAAGAAATTAAATTAGCTAAGAAAAATAAGAGAGAAGGGGGACTTTCAGTAATGCAAGCTGCCGTGCAGTTTAAAGATAATGAGGAAGAGCAGATAAATGAGCAATTGCACAGGCAACGTAAAATGGCGATAGATAAGTGTTATCCAGTTTTGCCGTCTCTTCAGCAAGGAACAGCAAAAGAGCGTGAAAAAGACCAATTAATGTCGCAATTATTAACTTCACCACCCCCCTATGCGCAGAATGCCACAGCACCCCCGCAACCTTTAGTTGCACAAGCTGCGCCTCTGGCTCTTCCACAGCACCCACCAGCTGTTCTTCAGCTGGCTCCTACTTCTTCGGTGCAGCCTCCTCCAGGCCCACCGACCACTTCTGCTTCATCTATGTTTTCAACGATTTTGCCTACTGTACTTTCTACATGTCCTAATGCCCCCTCTATGATTTTGCCTAGTACCACATCTATTATTCCTGATACCTCTTCTGCCATCTCTACCCCCGCCTTATCTCACCCCGTTTTTTCATCTGTTTGTCCTTCCGTTTCACCTTCCCTTCGGCAGAAAATGGCCAGCACTGTTACTAATCTTCTTTTACCCCTTTTCGGGTCGCCTGCTACGACCCCTAACATAAGTAGAAGACAGTTGCGAAGTCAACTGCCTGATTATCAAGAGAGAGATTCCCTGAATAGTTTAGCTCGGAAATGGGTCATGGACACTGCAAAATATGATTTACAGTCTGTCATGGAAGTTTTCCATCATTGGGAAGCAGCGACACAGAGATATGTGTTTGAACAGATGTGTGTCTTTCTTGGCGAGGATTTAGAAGACAATGATCAAGAATGCATCCCGCAAGAGATGTGTCGTGTACGATTTAAATTTGGAGAGGGTATGATTGTAGGTCCCGATGTGGAAAAAGCAGTTGAAATGCTGTTATCATATCGAAGTAAGGGAAGCAGTTCTGGGTCACCATCGGAATCTAGTGCATCTAGTAGGAAAAAGGCACGACAATACCCTATGAGAGAAGTTCCCCCACAATGGAGAGAGGGTGACGCGACAGCTGTCCCACCTGTCCTGCCCCACTTTCACCGCGTATGGGTACATGTTCCATGGAAGCGAGCTGAAGTTTTAGCACTCAAACAAACACTACCAGATCCGCGTAAAAATCCTGCAGGGTACTATAAAGAATTGTCGCAAACTGCTGGGTCATGTATAATGAATTTGGCCGATATCGATATGTTATTCGGGAACGTTGTTCCACAGCCCTTATGGGGAAAAATTCGTCATGTAGATCATGACCAGGAATTAGGTGACACGTGGGCTAATATTACTGCTGCAGATGCACGACAAGTTGGTGGTGCCAAGCCTGAGCCTCTGATAGCGGAACTACCTGGTAGAATAGTAGATTACATGAAAACGATAATGCCTGCAATACGCGTAAATTGGGATAAGTTATCTGCATGCAAGCAAAAGAAAGAAGAAACTGTCTCAGATTTCTTCACCAGATTTGAAGAAACATTCATTGACCACAGCGGTCAAGATATGACCACAGAAGGTGGTCAGAGATTGTTTGTCGATAAATTTGTGCACAATCTGATTCCAGACTTGTGTAGAAAATTGAAAGATTCGGAAAGTTCTTGGGCAGTCTCATCTTCAGCCCAGATATTAGCTACCGCACAGTACTACGAGAATAGAGACAAGGATGAGAAAGATAAAGTAGAAAAGAAAACTAGAGAACTCAAAACAAAGGTTTTGCTACAGCAAGCCTATCCTCCACGTGGTGGTGGTAATAAAAATAATAATGGTCAGAATAACTACCAGAACACTTTTCAGCAGCCTCAGAGAAACTTGCAGAGATTCGATTACAATCAAAACCGCGTAGGTCCCAATCAGTGTTTATACTGCAAACAAGAGGGTCATTACAAATATGACTGTCCTGCCCTGCCACAACGTGCGAATGGAATTACTGGCGTAAGAGGTCGTGGTAGTCAGCAAGCGCCTAGAGGTAGAGGGCGTGGAAACGCCCCTCAGGACGCACGTCCCCTTCCACCACAAAACTCTATGAACAGGTTTGACCAGCAAAATAACGTATCTGACAGGACAGCTCAATACTACGTTGATGAGTATTACACAGAAAATGAGCAGTGGGAGAATAATGATTGCTAGGACAGCCTTAGACAAGGAGAGGGAGTTGTTTCAGTTTCAGTAGATCAGAGTGGACCTTACGTTGAGGTGATTACATCGGGTGTGTCAGAACCTTTTCTGTTGGATACTGGTGCTACAAAGAGTTCTATTATGCACTCCAAACTCCCTGGCGCACCTTTGTCTGGCGAAATGAACGTTTCCGTAGGTTTTTCTGGCGCCCCGGTTAGAAATCCGATTTCTGACCGTTTATCTCTTTCTGTTGGTCCTTGTGAATTCGAAGCACCCCTTATTTTGACAACAGGTTGTGGTGAAAATTTGCTAGGATTAGATTTGCTAAAAAGATTGTATGCGACTTTGTACTGCTCTCCTTCAGGAGTACAACTGACTTTAGGTAAGAAAGTGGTTTCTCCCATGTATTTGTCGAGAAATACGCTTCCAGCAGAATTGGCACTTCTTCCAGATATTTTTTGGGCTACTGGTCCGAATGATGTAGGTCTTTTAGAAATTCCACCGTATATTGTAACATTGAAACCGAATGTCAAAATGCCACGAATTCCCCAATACAGAATATCCAATGAGTGTGAAAAAGCTTTGCTAGCGATTGTTTACGAGTTGATTGAAAAAGACGTAATTGAAGAAACAAGAGGCAATGTTTGCAATAGTCCTGTTCTGCCTGTTTTAAAAC